>NC_077229.1:46294988-46594988 GCF_027887165.1 Monodelphis domestica | reverse complement strand
GGTAGAGCATTGGCTGAGTCTTGGCTTCCCTTTTATCCTGCCCCTCCTTTTTTCCTTGTTTCCTGGAACTTGATCTGTCTTTGCATCCTAGATTCTGCTTTCTGGCCCTCTGATAGGTTTAATCTCCCTGACTAGGAGGATGATTAAGCAGCAGGTGCCATGTTCTAGGACCACCACTGGCTTTTTGAGGCTATCAGCCCATGGTTCTGTTTGGACCTTAGAGCCTACTAGGAGTTTCAAAGTGAATCTTTTGGTTTCATAAGCATCTTTGTGCTTAAAAGAAAAAATAAGTCCTAATTACATATTTTAATCAAGCATTTGATTTCTAGATGGCCGAATTGCCCAGTATCCTGAAGCTTGAAATTTTAAATAATTATGCTAATTAAACTTTACATTGTAATTTTAAAAACCTTTAATATTTTTAGAAAATTTTCTTGATGATAAACCACTGATTTTTATAATCTGTCTCTACAATTCCTTTATTCTCCATCAAAAGGTTTTGTTCTGTGTGTGTGTTTTTTTTAACTGTCCCAGCCCCAAATTGGAAAATTTCTTCTGTATTTGGTTTACGAAAGAAAAACAAAAGTTCACTGAAACACAGAGCAGAGGTTTAACTCTAGTTCTTAGTTAGCCAAGGGATTAGCCTGGGAATTGGGAGGGGAAAATGGGATTGAGTTGCCATAAAAGATAATGGCTAGGTGGTTCAGTGAATTGAGCCTGGCTCAAATCTGGCCTCAGACACTTACTAATTGTGTGACTGAGCAAGTCACTTAACCCCCATTACCTAGCTCTTACCCCTCTTTTGCCTTAGAACCAATACACATTGTGGATTCTAAGATGGAAAGTAAGGGTTTTTTAAAAATGGCTATTGGGTAAGTATGCTATCATTTCTGTAAAACTTTATAAGGAGTTTGCTTTGTCAGGTGCTGTCATTGATGAATGATACTATATGTATATAAAGATACAGTTTAAATATTTCCAGTTTGATGCTGGCTCCTCTAATAAGTGCCTTCTCTTAATCCCCACCCTAAATTTGCAAAAGCCTTCCTTATGGTATGAAATTACCCATTTAATGTAATATCACATACAATTAGAGGTTTTCCTCCTACTTCACAGGAGGAATTGTGATTTTTTAGGACTTTACCAATTCCATTTAAGATTCACCCAAAAAAAGGTATTCCCTCCCCGCTTTTACTTACTTAGATTATTATGTGCTTTATTTTATTTTTAAAATCCTTACCTTCTGACTAAGAATCAATATAATCATCTTTTACTGGGCAGATATGTATTATAAGGACTAGGCAATTGGAGTTGAGTGACTTGTCCAAGATCACATAGCTAGGAAGTGACTGAGGCCAAATTTGAACCTAGGTCCTCCTCTCATCTGTCTCTAGGCTTGTTTCTATCCACTGAGCCACCTTAGCTGCCCTGAATATTTTTTGTTTTAAGAGCTTCATTGTGACTGATTTAAATTAACCTCCCTGTTAGGTATATATTCTTAAAATTCTGTAGACTGTACTCTGTTGATTTCATCAATATTTTGTTACTGATTTTGCGGTATTTGTCTCCTGGCTTTATTTATGAGAATTCTGCAGGTCAGGTTTATTTCCTTAAACTTTATAAAGTATCAGTTACAGTACAACTCTGGAATAATCTACAAGTTTATCCTGTCTAGATTCACTTTTCCCTTTTTTTTTTCTGTGTACTTTGTGGTCATTTTAATAAGCTTTTTCTATTTGTTTACTACTCTAGTAAAAGGCATTGTGAAGAGAGAATGTTAAGTCAGGGAAAGTCACCATCCTTAAATTTGGAGATTATTGGTACATTTTTAATATCTTTTATAATAATAGTCAAACTATTCAATCAGTCAACAAGTATAAGCAATTATTATGGTGCCAGGCATTGTGCTAGGCACTTGGGCATACAAAGTACAAAGAATGAAACAACCCTTACTCCTCAAGGAGGGGGAGACAACAGATACCTACATAAATCTACACAGCATAATATAAAGTGAATCAAGACAAATATATATAAAATTGTTAAAATCAAAGTAGTTTTGTACAAAGGGACAAAGTAGTTTTTGACAAAGTAGTTGGGAGATCAGGAAAGGCTTCCTACAGAAGATGTTGCCTGCACTATCCCTTAGAACAGTGAGTGAGGCGAGAGTCAATGAAGTAAAGGTTAAGGAGGGAATTCTAGGCCTTCGGTGTGGCTAGTGCAGACGCCTGGGAGATCAATTTTTGTGTGTGAGGAAAAAAGGCAGCCAATTTCACTATATTTCACTATGCTTTTGATGCCAGAAGCTAGCTTTTGTCCCCAGGGATCCTAATTAGTCAGGTAATTAAAAGTAACTTTCTAAAAATTCTCAGAAACAAAATAAAATTCAAATCCATCTAGTTCAAGTCAATAGTGGACTTAGAAAATCTAAGAGAGGGGGCTCATTGGAGGACACTTCATTAGAACGATAGGTAAATAATGATTCTTATCATGTACTTGAGAAAAACTGATGGGTATAGTTGCATCCTAACTTAGATAACAGGAAATTAAACTACTTAGTTATTTTGCTTTAAACATTTATCACTTAAAGTTATTTAGAGTCTGTCTTACTGCTTCTTTTGACATCGATTAGGTACTGTCATCCTTTCTTGAATAAAGTATGGCAGGTTTTTGTAACAGAAGATAGAGAATTCTTTCTTTTAACTTGGAGAACAGGCTCTCATCCCCTTTATTTTTGGTAGAAATTGAGGGACATTGTTAATTGTTCATATTAGTTGAACTTGGAAAAGATAAACTGAGACTCCTTTAGTGTCCCAAAATAGTGATTTTTAGTAGATTTTCCTTATGCAATTGTTACTGAGATACCAAGAAAAAAGCAGCTGGAAATAATGTGTTAAGTACAAATATAAGTATTTTTACTGTTTTAATGGATGCTGAGATTTCTTGATGGTTTCTTTTTAAATAACTTCAGTATTAAAGAAAATCTCTGTATTTTGTTATTTAAGTGACATGTTTTTCTTTGGACTGCTATTATTAATAGGTGGCTACAGTTTCAGAAAAGTCTCGTATTATGGAACTAGAAAGAGACTTAACATTACGAATAGAGGAAGTAGCTGAGCTTCGAAAAAATTTGGAGTCCTGTAAGCCAGCTGGTGATGTGGACACTTCACTCTCTCTTTTGCAAGAGATAAGCTCTTTGCAGGAAAAATTGGAAGCCACGCATGTTGACCACCAACATGAAATAAATTCTCTTAAGGAATGTTTTGGAGCCACAGAAGAAAGTCATCAGAAGGAAGTGAAGGCACTTCATGCAGCATCTGAAAAGCTCACAAAGGAGAATGAGTCTTTGAAAAGCAAGCTTGATCATGCTAACAAAGAGAACTCTGAAGTGATAGCTCTGTGGAAGTCAAAACTAGAATCTGCCATTGCTTCACATCAGCAGGCAATGGAAGAGCTCAAAATCTCATTTAGCAAAAGTGTTGGGACTGAAACAGCAGAATTTGCTGAGCTAAAAACACAGATTGAAAAATTGAAACTAGACTATCAGGATGAAATAGAGAGTTTGAAAAGCAAACAAGACTCTGAAAGGTCGGCTCATGCTAAAGAAATGGAAATCCTGAAGGCTAAACTAATGAAAATCATTAAAGAGAAGGAGCAAGGTTTAGAAGGCCTCAAATTCCAGCTGGAAAAAGCAGAAGACCAGCATCTAGTGGAGATGGAAGACACGTTAAACAAATTGCAGGAAGCGGAATTAAAGGTAAAAGAGCTAAAGGTACTGCAAGCGAAATGCAATGAACAAACCAAGGTTATTGATAATTTTACATCGCAGCTCAAGGCTACTGAAGAAAAACTCTTGGACCTTGATGCACTTTGGAAAGCCAATTCCGAAGGTAAATTGGAAATGGAAAAACTTAGCCAGCAGCTTGAGGCAGCCGAGAAACAAATTAAAAACTTAGAGATGGAAAAAATTGCCACAAGTGGCAAGGTTTGTATCAACATCCTTCAGGTTTTGCTTTCTGTTTGTTGTTTTCATTTTACATTGTTATTACTTTTGAATTCAAGACATTCATATCCATTCCCTGTATAAACTCACTCATTGCTTGTAGCATTCCCAATGGAGTGAGGTATCTTTGTTTCATATGAGGAGATCTAAGAAAATTCTAAATCTGGAACATGGAACTTAATCTCTAATTTTGGGTGTTATGATTTTTGGGTTCTCAAAACATTAAAAAAAAAATTTTTTAACCCTTACCATTTTTCTTGGAATCAATACTGTGTATTGGTTGTGAGGCAGAAGAGCGGTAAGGGCTAGGCAATAGGGGTTAAGTGACTTGCCCAGGATCACACAGCTGGGAAATGTTTGAGGCCAGATTTGAACCTAGGACCTCCTGTCTCTAGGCCTGGCTCTCAATCCACTGAGCTACCCAGCTGCCCCTGCTCTCAAAACATTTTTGTTGCTGACAGGCCTTGTTGAAACAAGAATTGTTGAGCTTTTGTTTCAGTTTAACCTCCTCCATTTTGCTACATAACACTATCATCAGCTATTAAAGCAGAAAGCTTCCTGAGATACAGTAAGTAAGCAATGTTGAGTCAATGAGCAAATGGTTGATCAAGTTTAAATACTAATTACTGAAATACTAGTTCCAATTAGAAATCACTGGGTCTTATTTCTTCTTTTGGACATAAAAGTGTATTCATAGAAGTCGGACTTTTCCATTGCTGCCACTTACATGGTCCTTTTGGAAATGGTAAGAGTGACAGTTCTCTTGGAAGGCTAGAATGGGCCACTTAACAAAACAGAGCTGGGTTTTAAAGTTGTTTTTAAACCCTTCTCTTGGAATCTAAAACAGGAGAGTGGTGAGGACCAAGCAGTTGGGATTAAGTCCTGGGGTGACTTGCCCAGGTTCACATAGTTAACAAGAGTCTGATGGTAGATTTGAACCTAAGTCTTTTGAACTCCAGATTTGCTGCTCTGTCTTTTGCTGCCTAGCGGCCCTGGCCTAATTTAGATTTGAGGAAATAGGCTTAGAAAAGCTGAGTGATTTGACTGGTTTTAAGCTTTAGAAAGTGTCAGAGCCTGAGATTTAGACCTAGATTTTCTGATTCTAAGTCTAGCACTGATTTCATTCATTATACTATGCTACATCACTGAGAAAAATTAAAGGATATTGAGATTGCATTTTGAATCTTTTCCATTCCCTAGAAAATTAATGTTTGATAAAAATGTTTTGTGCAACTCAAATGCAAAGGAAACTGTAATTTTATTGAATGGGGCAAATCTTAGGCAGATACCAAACCATTTTTTTGTATATTCTGGGGAGTTATGGGAGGTTCACAAATTAGATGACTTGCCTAGGCTCATACCATTAATAACTGTACGAATGGAGCAGCTAGGTATAACAGTAGGTAGAGCAGCAGGCCAGGAGTCAGGAAGGACCTGGGTTTAAATGTGACCTAAGAATTTCCTAGCTCTGTGACTTTGAGTAAGTTACTTAACCCTGATTGCCTACCCTTGGATGCTCATCTGTCTTAGAACTGATTCTAAGACAAAAGGTTAGGGTTAAAAAAAATTGTTTTTAAATAACCTTAAGACACAAGTAACTCCATTACATAGCACTCTGCTATGCTTCATTCAAAAATCTCGATTATTCAGTGACAGTTTTATGTATGTAACATACCACTGTTTGTTCATTTAATTCTTCATTTTTGATTGGAGTAGATTGACTAAGTTCATCTAACTTGTGTTTAGTTCTGCCAAGACATGCTAACTTTTTATTTATCCACTACGTTCTGGCTCTTCTTGTAATAAAAATGCTCTTCATTTGTACGATATATTACTTTACAAAGCTGTTTCATATACATTCTTATTTGTGCTTGATAATTATCTTGAGGAAACTTGAGTCTCAGAAATATTATGTCCCATAGATACTAAATGGCAGAATTGGGACTAGAATCTGTTGTTTTGTAGAAACTACTTTCGTCGAAAATGATTAGAAGTTAGATGAGGAATTTTGGCAAATCTCCTCTTATGGTACAAAGATAAAACAAAAATGAGATAATTACATACAATCCATATGACTGATATTTTAAAGTTCATATTTAAGTAGAGTTTTCTGGCTCTGACCTAATGCTTTTAAAGTCCAGAAAACTAAAAACTGAATAAATATTGCTTCAGTATACAAAATGTCATGATTTCTAATATTCAGATATCAAAAAAAAAATCCTATAAAACTATATCAAGCCCTTCAATTAAGTATCTACTGATACTTAATTAAGGAATAGTTATTAGAAAATCTTAACTGATTCTGTGTAGAATTATGGTTTCATAATTGGCTTCTTATTACTAAAAATATTTTAACACATGCCTTTATTTCCTTCAGTTTTGTTCTGCCATGTTTACTTTCTCATAATTTTTTTTTAGTTTTTAATTTCCCCCCCTTCATTTTGTTCCCTTTTTTGTTTGCTTTTATTCCATGTAATGATCCATGTTAGGCTAGTCACATAACAAAAGAACTACAAGGGAAAGAGTTAAAGCTCATTAATCTTCAGAAAAATTTGAGTGAAGTGAGTCAAATGAAAGATGATTTGGAAAAAGAGCTTCAGATTTTGGTAAGTACCTTATTGGATGAGTCTGTTTCAGGACTTATTCTTTTCATTTTGGGATTTTATTTCCTTAAAATAAAAATGATTCGTTGTTTGGTTGCTTCTACTTGACAAACGTTGGTGCAAGATGAGTGTATAAGTTTTTGCTTATATAAAGAGATTTAGTTGAAAAAGGTAAAACCTAAACCAGTCTCCAAAGGTAGGTCTCATGCCTTTCCTTGGTTGTTCTTTTAAATAATTTTCTTCTTATTTCATAAAAGATTTAGGAGTCACTAAGTAAATAGAAACTGTCCATTTTGGAATTGCCCCTTCATTGTAAATATAACCCACTGCATATTCTCTGTCTCATTGGTCAAAGGGCCTGCTCTGGATAGCTTCTAAGATTTCCTGGGCCTAGAGCACTTAGTGGAAGCTCCATCAATTTATCGTATCTCATCAGTTCCACCCTTTTGCTTTTATTCCTTTTCAAATCAAATCAGTAAACATTTTAAAATAACTGCTGTATGTATGATATTATAGTACTAGAATTTTTTTTTTAAGGACATGTCACAGTATCTATCTGTACCTATAATTTCTTTGGTATAGGGAACTCCCAGTATAGAAATTCCTGCTACTGATGCAGATTGCTAACACTGATGTAGTTTAAAGTCTTAGAGAATTACCTGGGACCTTGAGAGTTTTCATGACTTACCCGTGGTCCCATAATTAGTATGTTTCAGATGAAGGCCTTGAATCCAGATCTTTCTGTCTCCCAAAGTTGGACCTCTAGAATGTTATTTAATATATCATACTACATATCTTTAAAAGTATATTAGGGGGCAGCTGGGTGGCTCAGTGGATTGAGAGCCAGGCCTAGAGATGGGAGGTCCTAGTTTCAAATCTGGACTCAGATACTTTCTAGCTGTGTGACAACCCTGGGCAAGTCACTTACCTCCATTGCCTAGCCCTGACCACTCTTTTGCTTTGGAACCAATACAAAGAATTGATTCTAAGACAGAAGATAAGGGTTTAAAAAACAAAGTATTTTAGAATATTGTAGAATTCAGTGTTATGTGACTGCCAAATCTAATGGACTTGTCTCAGTCCTCAGACATCTTGAACGCTTTGCTACATTTGGAACAGTGTTGACTACCTTCTTCCTCTGGAACCTCCTTCCTCTCCTTCCCCCCCACTACTCTTTAATGCTTCTCCTTTGTTAATTCATCATGCCTCCTAGTTGTAGGCATTCTTCAAGGCTCTGTCCTTTCTCCCCTGTCCCCCTTTTATAGGATAGATGAACTGGACTTTTCCTTCAGAAGTTCTGTGCTGTTCATCTGTTCCAATAAATACAATTATCATCGCTAAACAGATAATTCCCCTGTCTATATATTGAATCCTAATCTCTTCCCTGAGCTCCAGTAACATAGCACCTCCTATTGGGCATTTTAAACTGTATGGCATAGAAACATCCCAAATTCAACATAACTAAAATACAAATCATTATTTTCTCCACATACTCATCCATCTTCCAAACTTTATTATATTAGTCTAAGACATTGTCATTCTTCCCAGGTTCTGCAACCTTGGTGTTATCTTTGATTCCTCATGCTCCCTCATACCCCATATCCAATCAGTTTTTTTTTATTTTTTTATTTTATTTTATCTAATCACTTTCAAATCTTGCTGTCTCTACCCTCTAAAGCTGATTCTTCTCAATTTATACAACTACCACATTAGTTCAAGACCTTAGTTCATCTTTTCTCTAAATTATTGCAGTGTCTTTTAATTGTTCTCTTTGCCTTCTCCAGTTGTCCTTCACCTGGTTACCATAGTTGTAGCACTGTCCACACTATTCCCTGTTGCCTCTCTTTGGCTTTTAAAGCTTTTTACATTCTGACCCCATCCTGTCTTTTCAGCCTCATGAGTTATTTCTCCCCTATCCCCTTTTTATAGGATAGCTGAACTGGACTTTTCTCTTTCTTCTTTACATATGATATTGTCTTATCCATTCCCTGACACTGGCTGTTACACCCTTGCCTGGAGTGTACTGCCTCCTCACCTCCACTTGGAATCCCTCTCTTCCTTCAAGATGCAGCATAAATACTGCTTTCTCCATAAAATCTTTCCTAAGTCTCCCTCCCCATGTGCTGGTATTCTCCCTCCCTAATTACTTTGGGTTTCACTTTTTATTTTTTCTGCCAGTATTTTATGTGTGTACCCATACACATTCATATCCTCATATGTGTTGTTTCCCCTTAGGAGAGTATGGGATTGTTTTTTATTTTTTTGTCTTTGTATTCCTTCCTTAGAGAGAGAGAGAGAGAGAGAGAGAGAGAGAGAGAGAGAGAGAGAGAGAGAGAGAGAGAGAGACACAGAGAGAGAGAGAGAGACACAGAGAGAGGGAGAGAGAGAGAGAGACACAGAGAGAGGGAGAGAGAGAGAGAAACTAAATATACAAACAATTGCTTTTCCCCCAACATTAAACTGATCCATTCATTTTATTATTTGTAAGACAAATATTTATGTTTTGCAATTATAACACACATTGCACATTGTCCAGTTCCTGTGTTGAAGGTATTATGCCTTAGTTCTCTGGAAATGCCAGTGATAGAGAATTTGCTGTTTTTAATTTTTATTTTTCACTAAAACTTATGAGATGATGTTTATAACATTTTCCATTTTATTTTAGACTTTTAGTTATCTGAAAAACTTGGTGTAGTCTTTGTCCCCAAATGAACTCAAGGGAAGTGACTCCTTAAATCAGGGCAAATTTTCTTTGTTCCAAATGCATTTAATATGATTATCTTAATTTTTCCTGCAAACAATATGTTTCTCCTCCTCTATCTCTGGAATGCCTAACCTTATCCTACTCTATCAAAATTTAACCTATCACTTAGGGCCAGATCACATCAGAGCTCCTTGAAGCTGTGCCAAAACACACGGATCCTTTTCTTACATGAACTCTTAGGATTGTTAGAGTTGGCACCGTTCTATTAATTAATTTCTTGTATAGCAACATTCTACTGTTGTTGAATGTCTTTACCAATAGATATAGATATACTAATAGAATAGATATATGCTCGGATTTAGGAATTTTCTTTTTCCCAATCCCTATCATAGCTCTGAGCATACAGCAGACCTGAAGGAGAAGCTGAATAAATAGTTGAGTTGACAGGGAAAGACATTAAACAGTTAAGCGGTATAGTCTATAGAGCTTATATACCAGCATAAGCCCATTCTGTGAGGGGAGAACAATTAGCATTCATATTCCAAGTTGAGACCTTGTTGAGCATCAAAACTTACAGAAATGAGCTCTCTACCTGTTAGGCCTATTTCAGGGAACAGAAAAATCCCAAACTACAGGGGGAAACTTGGGCAGACAGTGTTTCTTCCCTCTCTGGCAGCTCCCCCTGCTCAAATTTCTTCTTTGGCAGTCATTCTCATTATGTGCACATATCTTATTTAACCCTTTCTATCTCTCTTTTGTCCCATTCCTTTTTTTGTTATCTTGGGAATTTGTTTTCTTCTTTCTCACTTTCTCTATTCATTTTATTTGTGAGGCAGAAGCTGATACTGATCAAGAGCGATTATAATTAAAATAAACCTAATAATACATACTTGCATTGTGGAAAACTATAAGTTTTAAAATGATGCTTGACTTAATAACACCACTATCCTCAGGCTCTAAAGCCTTTGGAATTGCCTAGCAGTCCCCTCTTAGGATCTCTACATATTCTTTGTTCAGTTCCTTCCACATTAGCATTTAAAGATAAATAAAAAATGTTTGAGTGTAATTAAAATAAATTTAAGAATGTATGTGTATAATGATTGTGAATGTATAGGGTTTTAAAATTTAATTACTGGTATTATTATAGTGTTTTTCCCTACCTTTTTTTATCATAGATGTGCAGTTACATTTATTTTATGGGTATTTTATTGGGCTAATCTGGAAACTAACATTTATAGAATTGTTATAAGGATATGTGTTCATGTTTAGAATAATGGACTTAAGAAAACAGACTTTTAAAACACTTATGTTAGGGACTGAAAAGAAAATGTTCTCTATTTTGAGCAGTGACCTCCTAGAACTAGGACAAGAGGTTCAACTATTGGCTTTGGTGGGCTTTCAGTTTTTATCTTCTCCTTTTTTATGACCCTGACTGAAAAAAGTTAGATAAAAATTAGGAAAAAGTTAAAAGGAAGATTTTAAACTATCTATAAACACATTTCAGTAGTGCAGCAATTTTGCTTTTGACTATTGGCCAGTTATTTCATTCAGAAAAAATGAGACATTGAGGTTCATTTTTAAGACTGATAAAATCCTTCCTTCCTTCCTTCCTTCCTTCCTTCCTTCCTTCCTTCCTTCCTTCCTTCCTTCCTTCCTTCCTTCCTTCCTTCCTTCCTTCCTTCCTTCCTTCCTTCCTTCCTTCCTTCCTTCCTTCCTTCCTTCCTCCCTCCCTCCCTCCCTCCCTCCCTCCCTCCCTCCCTCCCTCCCTCCCTCCCTCCCTTTCGTCCCTCCCTCCCTTCCGTCCCTTCCTTTTTTCCATTCCTCCCTCTCTCCCTTCCTTTCCCCCCCCCCCCTTTCCCTTCCTCTCCCTCTCTCCCTTCCTACCTACGGGATGTACTTTTTGGGGTTTTTTTCTTCCTTTATTTTTTATTTTTTAAAAACATTTTCCCATGTTTACATGACTTATTTTCTTTCCCTCCCTCCTCCCAGAGCTAACAAGCAATTCTATTGGTTTTACAAATGTTATCACTTGATACCTATTTCCATATTCTTCATCTTTACATTACAGCAATCTTTAAAAACCAAAACCCCAAATAATATACCCATATAAGCAAGTCATACATTTTTCTTCTGTTTCTATTCCCACAGTTCTTTCTCTAAATGTGGATAGCATTCTTTCTCATAAGTCTTTCAGCATTGTCCTAGATCACTGCATTGCTATTAGTAGTAAAGTCCATTACACTGGATTGTTCCACAATGTTTCACTTTCTGTGTATAATGTTCTCTTGATTCTGCTCATTTCTCTCTAGATTAGTTCATGGAGGTTCTTCCAGTTCATGTAGAAACTCTTCAGTTCATCATTTCTTACAGCACAATAGTATTCCATCACCAACAGATAACACAATTTGTTCAGCCATTCCCCAATCGAGGGACACCCCCTCATTTTCCAATTTTTTCCACCACAAAAAGTGCAGCTATAAATATTTTTGTACAACCATTTTTAATTATTTCTTTGGGGTACAGATCTAGTAATGATATTGCTGAATCAAAGGACATGCATTCTTTAAAGCCCTTTGGGCATAATTCCAAATTGTCTTCCAGAATGGTTGGATCATTTCACAACTCCAACAGCAATGCGTTAGGGTCCCAACTTTGCCACATCCCCTCCAACATTTATTATTTTCCTTTACTGTCATTTTGACCAATCTGCTAGGTGTACGATGGTACCTCAGAGTTGTTTTGATTTTCATTTCTCTAATCAGGAGGCATTTAAAACAGTTTTTCATGTGCCTATTAATAGTTTTGATTTCTTCATGTGAAAACTGCCTGTCCCTTGATCATTTGTCAATTGGGGAATGGCTTGATTTCTTGTATGTTTGATTTAGTTCCTTATCAATTTGAGAAATCAGAACTTTGTCAGAGATTTTAATTTAATTTTTTCTCCAGTTTGTTGCTTCCCATCTAATTTTGGTTATATTGGTTTTGTTTGTACAAAGATGTTTTAATTTAAAATACTCATTTATTCTTTTTATATTTTGTAATGTTCTCTATCTCTTGCTTGGTCTTAAATTCTTTCCTTTCCCATAGATCTGACAGGTATGCTATTTTATGTTTACCTAATTTACTTATAATTTCTCCCTTTATATTTAAGTCATTTATCCATTTTGAATTTATCTTGATATAAGTGTGAGATGTTTGTCTAAGCCTAATTTTTCCCATACTGTTTTCCAATTTTCCCAGCAGTTTTTGGCAAATAGTGGATTCTTATCCCCAAAGCTGGGGTCTTTGGGTTTATTGAACACTAGCTTGCTGAGGTCATTTACCTCACGTTTATTCCATTGATCTATCCTTCTGTCTCTTAACCAATGCCATATTGTTTTGATGATATGTTTTTAGTACAGTTTAAGATTTGGTACTGCTAGGCCTCCATTCTTCACATGTTTTTTTCATTAGTTCCCTTGGTATTCTTGATCTTTTGTTCTTTCAGATGAATTTTGTTATAACTTTTTCTAATTCTACAAAAAAGTTTTTTTGGTAGTTTGATAGGTATGGCATTGAATAAGTAAATTTAGATAGGATTGTAATTTTTATTATATTAGTTCATCCTACCTATGAGCAATTAACGTCTTTCCAATTGTTTAGATTTAGAAGAACCTTTATTTTAGAAAAGAATGATGGCCACCAAGCCTGACTTTAGGAAATACTGTATGTAAAAACATCACAAAGTATTTATTAGCTTTAACACAGGCTCTCTGTCCCCAGTATCTCCCTGATCTGATAAGACCTACTATATAAGAAGGGGTATAATAAAATAAAAAATCTTTCTCCTAGTCCCCTCATGTAGGGCCATTCCCATTTATTAGTTCATTTGTGGTCCCATAAAGGAAGTGGGCTAATCAGGTAGTAAGAATAGCCCCCAATCAAGTCAACAAGCCTTACCTATTCTGTGCCAGACTCTGTTAAGTGCTCTGTTGTCTACAGCTTAAAAGAGCTAGTCATTCTTAATGATAGTAGTAGATTTCTCATACATTCAACTAGTTTTTCAACTAGGAATGAATATTGTAAAATTTGCAACTAAAATGTGACTTTAATGAGATGATGATATTGGAGGGAGAGATTGGGTTTGCTTATTTTAAGTCTGCTCTTTTTTCTAAATAATTAATTCTTCGTTTTTTTTTACTTTTTTAAGAAAAAAAAGTTTACAGATGCTTCGGAGGAGTCAGTGTCTATTCAACAAAAAATGCAAGGTATGTTTTTCTACTATATGAATACAATAGCCTCAGAGAAAATAGAAATACTACAAACCTGGACTGATGTCTAAATCTTAGTTATTGAGATTTCAGGAAATGAAAAGGCATATATATATAATCATAACCCCTCTGTCCACAAAAACACACTCCTTCTGATTTTCTGTTTCCTGAAATACGATGAGATGTTTATTCCTTTGGCTTTGGGCAGTATATTGTACTAGTCAGGAGTACCAAATTCTTTTCCTTCAGTCAACTATTTATCTGACAATAGGGTCTTTCTGTCTTTGTGCCTCAGTTGCTATATCTTTAAAATTAGATGTACAGATTAGATGATCTCTAAGGTCTCTTCTGACTCTAACATTTCTGTGATTCTTTACTAAAATGCAAATACCTTTGGGCAAAAATTAGACCTTAATTAAGCATTATTAGTAATTTTTAGGCTAAAGAAGTTCTAAATCCTTCCCTAAGAGAATTTTTTGATGGAGGGAAAGTAGTTTCTGCTACGTGAGTTTAGATCTCAAGTTTCATGACAAGGAAGAAGAAGGGCTCAAGAGAGGATGATAGTCAGGTGGGCTTTTCATTTTATAGACAGCTAGCACTTATTAATATTATTTATGTGCCAGGCACTGTTCTTTATTAGCACTGGGGGTACAAAGCAAGATAAAAAACAATATGAGCCTGCCCTAGAGGAGCTTACATTCTAAAAAGGGAGATAGCTTGCCAATGACTAGGTACAAAGTATAGACAAAAGAAACTGGGGATAGTCTCATAGGGGAAGTCATTATGATTAAGTAGGACCAGGAAAAACTTCTTACAAATGAAGGTACTTTAGACATGACTTGAAGGAAGCTAAGGAAATTAGGAGGTAATGAGGAGTAATCAGAGCATTTCAGTACTGTGCCTGCGACTACAGGTAGCAATTGGCAAATTACCAAGAAGTCAGTGTTACAGGTCAAATAGTACATAGTTAGGAGTACAGTATAAGAAGACAAAAAAGGCAGAAGTGCATTAGGTTAGAAAGGTTTTAAATGCCAAACAGAGCATTTTATATTTGATTCTAAAGGCCAAAATTTTGTTCTTGGCTGGTTTGCTTATTTTGCCTGTTTTGTACATTTGTTCTCTTGTGATTTCATTTCCAAATCTTGATGCCAAAAGAAAAGGGGAGAAGGGGAGTTGACTCACTGGATATAGAGCCAGACTTGGAGATGGGAGGTCTTGGATTCAAATTAGATCTCAAGACAGTTCCTAACTATATGACCCTAGGCAAGTCACTTAACCCCCTTGCATAGCCCTTACTGCTTTTCTGCTTTGGAACTGATACTTAGTATTGATTCTATAATAGAAGGTAAGGGTTGTTATTATTATTATTATTTTAATCTTGATTCTAGGGGTTTTTTTTAGGATCCCCTGTTACTCTAAGTATCATAGGCATCTTATCTGAGTGACATTTATAAGACAGCTGATCCATAAACCTGAAGTAAATCTTTTTCCTAAATAGAAACACTAAATAAACTACACCATAAAGAAGAACAGTTTAGTGCTCTGTCCTCTGATCTGAAGAAGTTGAAATATAATTTGTCAGGTAAGAAAATATTATTACTTGCCATTTTAGACTGAACAGGATAGAGTATCAAACATTGGATTTTGTTGCACTGTCTATTACAAACCTCACTTACTACTTAGTCTTTCCAATGGCAGCTGATGGCACCAAAGTACACAAAGCACTAGGTCTTGACTCAGGAATACCCGAGTTCAAATTCTACCTCAAACAAGTTGGGTGACCCTGGGCAAATCATCTAACCTCTGTTTGCTTCGGTTCCCTCAACTATAAAATAGAAATCATAAAAGGACCTACAGCTCTTTGCGTTTGTTAGAGAACAAATAAGATGGTATTTGTAAGAGTGCTTAGCATAGAGTCTTGCACACAGTTCTTAATAAATGCTTGTTTCCTTCCTTGATGGTAGAGAAGAATTTGTGTGTACATATATGTAAATATCTTTATATTTTGATCCCCCATTATGTTATGTAGGTAACAATAGTTGTCGATGGCATGCAAATACTGTCAGACTTCATGTAGTGTTCTAATGATAGACTGTGTCTGTCTTCTGAGGACTAATCCTGTTTACATTCTGAGGAGCTTAAGAACAGATTGGCTCCACTGCATGAATTTTTTTTCCATAGTATCTCTCAAAGATAATTTACCAAGTTAGAGGGAGGATCAAGTTAACTCAATAATCATTTGGCACCTGGTAAGTACAAGGCAGTATATTATTATTTGTGTATAAAAAGAAAAAAAATTACTATCTCTCTGCAAGGAATTATATTTTATTGGGAAATAGAATATATACACATATACAGAATAGTCCAAAGCAATTTGAAGAGAGAAAGAGTGCTAACAGTTTGACAGGAGAAAAGGTATGGATCTCAGCAAATTGCTCAGAAAGGAGATTACATTTGTGTTGTGCTTTGAAGCAAGGTGTAGACTTAAGAAGGCATGCATTGACCCTTTGTCCTGAGGTATTGAGATAGGAAGTGAAATGTCATATGAGGGAGCAGCTAGCAGGCCAGTGTAATTGGTATAGGGAGTGGATGAAAGGGAATAATAAGAAGACTGGAGGGACTAATGGAGAAAAGCTTTCAGTGCCAGGATAAGGATTTTGTAGTTTTTTTTTCTATAGCAAATAAGGAGTTATAGAAGATTTTTTTGTTTAGGAATGTTCCCTGGTTTGGTCTGTGTGTTCAGAATGTTAGTATTTCAGATGAATTGGAGAGGGGAATCTAGTAAAAGTGGGGTGAGCAGTCAGGTGTCTCTGGCAGCCATCTAGGTAAGAGTGCATACAAACACTGAACTTTTTAAAGGAATGTGGAGGAGCGAAAAGGGTACAATTATGAGAAGGATTTTTTAGGTAGCTTCATTCCAGGCACAATACTAAGTACTAGGAATACATAGTAAGGCAAAAGCCAATTCCTGTTCCCCAGAAGCTCACAGTCTAAAGCAGGAGATAACAGGATGTGCACTAACAAAATACCAATAGCCTAAATTGGTGATAATCAATAGATGGAAGGCCCTGATGTTAAAAAGTGATTCAAAAATATTTCTTATAGAACATAGGATTTAGCTGGCACTTGACGGAAGTCAGGAAGTAGAGATGAGGAGGAAGAGCACTCCAGACATGAAGTCTGAAAATGTCCCATATATGGAAATGGCGTTTCTTGGGTTAGGAACATCAAGGACTTCAATGTCACTGGATCTTAGAGTATGTATAGAAGAGCAGTGTGTAAGAAGATTGGAAGGTAGGAGAGAGACAAATTGTGAAGGAGTTTAAGTACTAAAAGAAGGTTATTATAAGGAATAGATGAAGTTTATTTAGTAAGGGAATGTAAGCTGGTCAGATTTGCATTTTGGGACGGTTAGTTAGACAGCTGAATGGAGGATGGCCTGGAATGAGAGGAGACTCAAGGCATACAGACCCACCAGCAAGTTTTAGCAGTAACTCTAGGCGTAAGGTGATAAGGGCTTCCATCAGAGTGGTGGCCTTGTCAGAGGAGGGGGCGTGATTTGAGAAAAGTTATAAAAGG
Organism: Monodelphis domestica; assembly: GCF_027887165.1. Classification (NCBI taxonomy): domain Eukaryota; kingdom Metazoa; phylum Chordata; class Mammalia; order Didelphimorphia; family Didelphidae; genus Monodelphis; species Monodelphis domestica. Next base: position 46,577,852 of record NC_077229.1, on the reverse strand, counting down.
TAAAGTCAACTGGACTTGGAAAAAGATTGCATGTGAGGAGGGAGAAGAGAAAGGAGTGAGCCTGGGTGATTTCTTTACAAATCCTTGGAAATCTCCTATTTTGTTAAATGCTCATATTTTCCCCTGGGAGTATGTAGTCATTTTTGATGGGTAGGTGATCCTTGGTTGTAGACCCAATTCTCTTGCCTTCCTGAATATCATATTCCAAGTCTTGTGGTCCTTTAGTGTGGAGGTTGCCAGATCCTATGTAATCCTGATTGGTGTTCCTTGATACCCGAATTGTCTCTTTCTGGCTTCTTGCAATATTTTCTCCTCATCTTGGAAGCTCTTGAATTTGGCAATTACATTCCTGGGGGTTGTCTTTTTAAGGATTTAATGTAGAGTGTGATCTATGGACTCTTTCAATGACTATTTTGCCCTCTTGTTCAAGAATATTAGGGCAGTTTTCTTGGATAATTTCTTGTAATATGATGTCAAGGTTTCTGTTTATTTCCAGATTTTCAGGTAGACCTATGATTCTCAAATCGTCTTTCCTGGTCCTGTTTTCCAAGTCAACCATCTTCTCAATGAGATATTTAATGTTTCCTGGTCCTGTTTTCCAAGTCAGCCATCTTTTCAATGAGATATTTAATGTTTCTTTCTAATTTGTCATTCTTTTGTCTTTGCTTTGTTAATTCTTGCTGCCTTGTGAGATCATTAGCTTCTACTTGCCCAATTATAGGTTTAAAAGACTGGTTTTCAGCTAGGATCTTTTGATTTCCCTTTTTGGTTTGGTCTATCCTGCTTTTCATGGCTTCCAACAGGTCAATTCTGGTTTGAGGAGGGCAGGATCTCCATGTATTGCACTACAGAGCAGTTTATTCCCTGAGGCTATTTTTCAGTCTCTGCTCCATCTGCTATGTGTTAAGGGAAAATTCTTTTGCCCTTCTTTCTACCTTGGATTTGACTTATTGAGTTATGGTGATAGAATTGCTAGATGGTACCTATTCTTACACCCAATGCTTTCTCAAGGATTTCCTGGGATCTATTCTTGGTCCTCTCTCTTGTCCCTCTCTCAGTCCCTCAGTGCTACGATGTTTCCTGAGTTGGTGACAACCATACTTTTCTTGGTGAAATCTCTTTTTTAGAGACCACAGATTTCTCTGTCCATCTCTCTAAACTGCTCAGGACTGGGAAAACAACTCACTGATTTGTTGGATTATCTAATCAAAATTCAGGCTAATGTGTATTCTAGAACTTCATTGAGGAGTGAAATAGTTTATTTGCTCCTGCTAATTTCCCTATAACAGGAGGTGTAGTGAGAGACTGAGACTGTAATGCTTCTTCTCATTCTTCCATCTCCATTCTGTCTCAGCAGTCCAGAATTGTCAAAGCATGGCTGGTGACAGAACAGACAAGACTGGTACTGTATGGCAGAAATGGTTAACTGTAAGATCAAGATCTGGTGTGGGCTGAGAAATGAAGCCTTAGGGAATGCGTAGGACTGGAGGCTCTCTATAGGGACACCTAATAAGTTTAGGAAGGTTGAGCAGAAGGAACAATCGAAAGGGAGGGATTGTTGTCAAAGAAGAATTGCATAATTCTGGATCGTGGAAGTACAACAATTTGGGGCCCTGGCTCTGCCCATCAGCAGCTGTTTTGGAGAAGGTCCTCTATTGTCTTAGGAGCATAGAGCCCAAAGCTTGTGAGAGCTATGCATAGCTGGCTGGCTGTGGTTCATTTGAATAGAAATGATTCTCAAATCGTCTTTCCTGGTCCTCACTAACACAAGTATTGAGATGTGTATATGACTGCATACAGAGATTCATGTGGTGGAGTCAAAGGACCTCGGTTTGAGGCCTAGCTCTGACATTTTCTCTGTCTCCTCGGGCATGTCCCTTTTCTTCTTCCTTCTCTTTCAAATACTGATCATAATGAGGATACAACATAGGTAGTAAAAAAAGGACTGTTCATTTGGAGACTGATTTCTAGAATACAATGCTACTTAGCACTTGTGTCCCTTGAGGGAAATCCAGTATTAAACATACTTTTTCTATTAAACTTGTAAAATGAGTTCTAATAGGTGACCTCTAAAGGTCTCTTGGGCTATAAATCCTAGATTTCACTACCTAACTCTGGGTGGTATTAGAGGTTTAGGCACCACTGAAGTGCTATGGAAACTTGCATTTTTCTTATTATTATTAATTAGTATCTTTACTGTCTTCTCTTTTTTTGATGGCGTTCATCTAGAAGTAGTCCAAGGACAAGTCATTATTATGCTATTATAGATAAAATGGCTGTTTTTGGTAAATGAATTAGAGTACTGGGGCAAAAAAGGAACATTTATTAAGTATTTTCTACTGTGTGCCAGGCACTGTGCTAAGCACTAGGGATACAAAGAAAGGTAAAAGCCCTGATCCTGTCCTTAGGGAGCTCCCAGTCTAATAGAAACAGAAAACATGTCAACTACTGTGGGCACACAAAGTGTATTCAGTATAGATTGGAGATATTCTCAGAGCCTAGTCATGGGGTTGTGAGTGGTGAGGAGAATTGGGATAAACCTCTTAGATGAGTTTGGATGAACTTGAAATCTTTATGGAAGCCAGACAGTGGAGGTTAGGCAGGAAGGTCATAAGTGCATCTTTTAGAGACTTAGTGAAAACATTTTCAAGAAAACTTCACTAGCAAACATGAAAACACCAATGAAATGGACATTGTCTTGTTCCCATGTGATTTTGATTTCTTCTGTTAGATATCTATATTTTGAAAGTTTTTCATTTATATTTTGGAAATTAATGTTCCTGTTTTGTTATTACTTTTGTTACTACATTTATTCAGATATGGAAGAGAAATTTAAAGAGAAGGATGAAAGAGAACAGCAGTTAACAAAGGCAAAGGAAAAACTAGAAAGTGAAATTGCGGAAATCATGAAGATGTCAGGAGATAATTCTTCCCAGTTGACAAGAATGAATGAAGAACTTAGGCTGAAAGATAAGTAAGTTAATCTTATATTATCTGTGATTATTATACTCACTTCATACTTGGTTTTAAAATAACTTAGGCAAGCAGATATCTCTAGGAATATTAGAAGTTAAAGATCCTTCTTGTGTTGTGTACCTACCACTGTTTTTACTGTGTGGCATTTACCCTTTGGGAAAGATAATTTTTTTCTTTTTTTTTTTTAATCTGTGAACTAGAGAAATTACTGTTTGTCATCTTTTCTTTGTGGAAAATCAAGGTTTTGGCATTATTGTTTATAGATCCTTTTGGAGTTTATTAACAAATGTAAAATATAGTTGTGCAAAGAAGTTTTTGGAACTCAATTCTTTTTTTTTTGTTTTTTTTACTTTGTGAATGTGTGTGGGTGAGTAAGGCATTTATTAAGCACTGAACTATGTGCAAAGCATTCTGCTAGGTGCTGAGCATACAAACAGAAAAGTCAAATAATTGATCCTGCTCTCCAGGAGCCCACAACACATAGGGGACACCTCGGACCTCATATGGAAAGGCTTGATATACCTGCAAAGCACACAGGGCTTATCTTTAATGTCATTTCCACTAATGAGATCATCATTTACTGATATGGAACCATAGATGTTCTCTATGAATTTGCTTTTAGGGAAACAGCTCTCAATTATCCCTTTTTCATACTTCATATTTAGAAGTTTGGGATGATCTTAGGATCAGCTCCCAAATCCTCATCAAAAGTCTTAACAATTGTTTTTCTAGATTTGTGGAAGAATTACAGTTCCAGCTTACAAAGGCAACTGATGAAGCAGCCCTTCTACAGAAAAGTATTGGAGAAGTGACTCTTAAAGCTGAGCAGGATCAGAAGAATGTAATTGCAAAGAATGAAGAAGAAAAGAAGGAATTGCAGAAGAAAGTTTTAGATCTGGTAAGGGGGAGCAATTGTTAGGGAGGGGCAGAGAGAGGTGTTTCTCATGCATGGCTGGGGGCCTGAACACCAACACTCTGGGTTCTTACAGGAAAGGCAAGTTGAGTTAAGCCTCAAACAGTGCAAGGATCTCCAGGCAAAGCATGAAAAAGCCAATTCTGAGGCAGTCAAACAACATGAAGCAACTCTGCATGGTCTGAAGAAAACCCTGCTGGATACTGAGGGGACCCTGAAGGAGGCCCAAAGAAAGAACAGTGATTTACTGAAGGAGTTGGAAGAACTGAAAAAGCAAGCTGACAAAGCCAAAGTACGTAGTGAGGGTTCACATTGTGCCATATTTGAAATAATTTCTAAGAGTTTGAAACATATGTGATATGGCTATTGTGTTATTTATAAAAGTAGGTAGTCAATTTATTACCTCTTAGGTTAAATTTGGATTTACAAAATTTTCGTTATAATGTCATTTGGAGTAGTAATTAAGACAATACACAGTCTGTAGGGTCTAGAGGTGACAGTTGAGAATCTTTACCTTCTCACACACACAAACCCAGATTTCACCCAGGCCTTGCTTCTCCTTGGCTTAAGTGTGTATTTGTTTAGGGAAAAGTCCAATTTTGCATTGCAGAGAAGAGCATTCCTGTAGTCTAGACTTCTACATTTGAATGTTTCTGCTGGCACTGGCTTTTTGTTACCAACTTGCATTAGTTTTGGGAGAGTGAGTTTGGCAGGTAATTAATTACCACAGAAAATGGCAAAAAGCCAAGAAAAGATAACATCAAGGGCAATAAAACCTAGAATAAGAGGTTCGATTACAGATACTTGTGAGAAAGGAGTATAAGAGAAACATCAAAAAAAGGACTTTTTGGTCCTAGCTTTCATGTACCTCCAAGAAGTGAGTGTAAGTCTTTTGGGAAGAGACTAGGAAGTAGAGGGTTGTGAGTTTAGGTAGGAAATATTTCCCAGATTGTCAATATTTCCAATATTAATTTGACTCCATAGGCATCTTTTTAGGAATATGTATGTTGGGTGTATTGAGTCATCTAGTATTTATTTTGACACAGATTACTAAGGTTAGCTTTTTGCCTCAATTTTCTTATTGCTTGAAGAAATATAATTATTTGCTGTTAAATATATATTAAAGAATTGCTTGTTTTGTAGAAGGAAATAATGATTGATTCAATTCAACAAACATTCAGTGCTAGCAAGACAGTGTAGGATGTTTTGTATACTTCTTTTAGAAGATTATATGTAGAACTTGAAGGAAATCCTGTGTAATATACTTTATATGGAAATGGACCACCCTTCACACATATAGTACTAAAATTTGTGACCTGGTTAGTGTTCCAAAGCTGAATAGATTAAAATGTGGCATTTTAGATATTTGTTCCACTGAAGAGTTCCAACCTAATAGCTTCACTTAAAGCTTCCTATGCTCATTAGGAACTAATAGCCTAAGTGGATATTAAGGAAAACAAAAAACCCCAAAACTCTTGGTCTTAGGAACAAAATAGAGAAGTAAAATTTATTGCCTCTTTTTGGGGGATGGTGGTAGGGACTAGACTTAGAATTTCTTTTTGGCCTAGGAGTTTCCTGATGAGAAAGCACCCTCTACTAGTGCAATTCTGTACCTTCTCTGCAATTTATAGTTTCAGAGTTTCTTTTCTGTGGCTCTGAGAGACTGAGAGGCTTGAGGTAAGACTTAAATTCAGCTCTTTCTAATGCCAAAACCTAGCTGGCCATCTATTTTGCTATACTACCTCTCAAATTTATCATTTTGCCTTTCACAAATACCATCAGAGACCTGAATGAAAACAATAATAGTGTTAAATCAATTACTAATTTGGGCAATTTTCATGTATTTCTCATCCAATAATTTGCTAGTTTGGTTGGATATTAGTAACTTTAGTTTTATTGTGGTCATGGCACATGCATATTTATGTATATATACACTGACACATTCACACTTGGTAATTCAATAGAATTTTTGTTGAGGGAACTTTTTTTTCTTTGAAACCAAAATAAAGAGGACAGCAATTCATTTCAGGTCTTCATGGACAATTAACCTTGTAAAACTTTAATTTTAAAAAATTCCCCTAAATTTGGATTTTTTATTCCCCAAACCATTTCTTAACCTTTTTCCTAAACTATTTTTGCAAACTATTGAATAACTTCAGTTCATACCATGTTTTGTGTAATATATGATAGTCAATATATGTTCAAGATATGATAGCTAATTTGCATTAATTTTCTTAATTTTTATTCATTTCAACTTTTAAAATATGTTTTCATGATTTAAAGTATAATACTACCTCTGAATAACCAATTTGCAAATTGTCTAGATTGAACTGACAAGCTAAAATACTAAATTTTTTTAGTGTAGCTTAATGGCAACTATCAGTCCATAGTCCCTATGGAATGAATGTTGTTCAATGAAATTAGCTATTTCATCACTTTAATTATTAAAGGTTGATCCTGGAGAATTAGATTATAACCTGCCTTAAACAGTCAGGTATTATCCTCTACCAAAATCCTCCTCCAATTTTATTGGTCTTTTCTATTGCTGTGTAGAGGTGGCCCTGGTTTCTTGAAGGTTGTACCAGCAGACAAACCTTATTGAGTTGGAAAGCTTTTGAGTATGGTTTCAGTTACTAGTTTGTCAACTAAGGACCAATCTAAGTTCAAAGAGGCTCATTTCCACAAGGTTGGCCACCAGATAGTGAATTTTATGGCCCACCAACACATGAAATTATCAACTAATTTTTATCTCTTTTGGTGAAAGGAGTTGAAATCACAGAGCTTTTGAAAACATTGAATAAGTTTCAGGTCACACACCAGATCTAGATTACCTTTCATGGATGTGGTAACTCATGGGACAATAGAAAACCCTTTTGGTAAATTAACTTTCTTATAATCAAGTTAAAAAGTTGGCAGTCAGCATTTATTAAATGCTTGCAATGTACCATTTACTGTGACAAGCCCAGGAGTTACAAAGAAAGAGAGAGACAGCTCCTGACCTCAAGACTGGGAGACCACATGCAAACTATGTATAAACAAGGTATAGGCAGGATAAACTGGGGTTCATCTTAGAGTGAAGGCCCTAAGATTAAGGAGAACTGGGAGAGGCTTCTTGCAGAGGATAGAATTTTAGCTGAGGCATAATGAAGCTAGAGAAGCAAGACTTGAAGAAGAACAGCCTGTTTCTTTTTGCCTTTTAAAGAATCAGCCATTCATTTGTAAACATTCAAGGTAAAGGTTTTCCTTGCGTTGTCTTTAAAAATTAATTCTTCCAGATATTTCTTGGGTATCTATCAGAATAATGACAGAGAAGACCTAATCCCACATTTTGTTACAAAATCTCTTGTTTATTTGAAGCCCTTTAACTATCAGGAGTTATTTCTTGTAGAGTTGTTGGGTCACTGGTACAGACAATAAGCCATTTATATGTCTTTTCATCCTGTGAAATTTTCATTCATAAACATCATAGAGAATCTACTCAATATGCTTGTGGATTTCTTCTAGGTATTCTATTATTTTCTGGATGTTAGTGCAACCCTGGGGATTTTATGCCTATATCTTGCTACATGACCTCCCTACCTCCTTTTCAAGTCATACTTATATCATGGATGATGTCTTTTATGATGCATCGATCAACAAACACTTATCGATACCTGTACTGTGCTAGGAGCTGAGTATACAAGTACATGTCTTGGAGCACAAGATTGAAAAAATGCTGCAGCCTGCTCACACCATGCAGCTTTCTATATTTCCTGTTTGTTCACCTATAATTTTGATTCTTCAGAGATTGGGTTGTTTGGTGACTTGCTACACTATAGATAGATCCCTGGGGGAATATTAATGATAAAAAGATGTATATTGGTGGAGCCATCAATCATTGACAATGCTGCATAGTCTACTGAAGGTGATCCAGCTTGCCTCCTCTTCCTGGTCCGTTTTGGGTTGGTCTTATTGTCCATTTGCAGTGTTTTCTGAGATAAATACACAGACACATACACACTCTTTCTCCCTCTCCCTGTTCCCCTTCCTCTCTCTCCCTTCCTTCACTTGGTTCTTGAACATATTACTAGGTCATCTTTTGAATGACCCTGGATCTCATTGTGGAGGCACTGATGTTTTTCCAAGGTTTATTGAAGACGGCAAAATACCATCTAAAAACTGGACCAACTGGAGGACTTCGACAATGGCTCTTCTGTTTGAACTGTTCCAGGACATTCTTCGCCGCAATTGTTTTATTCCTTCCTTGGTATTAATAGATCAGGAACAACATTGTCCTTGTGGAGTTGTAGTTGTCAAGGAATCCTATAAGATTTCACTATATTGTAGATGCATTGTTGGGAAGTTCCGTAGTGATTGGGTCTTCTAAACACTTCATTTTACAGATGAAGTGACTTGTCTTGAGGTCACATATCTAGTAAGAAGCAAAGGCAAGATACACTTGGGTTCTTCTCATAAAGCATCTTGAAAATTTATCTCTGGTTGTCTTAAAAATTGTGCTGTTTTTAGGATGGATTTTTTTTTTTGGTGACAATTTGATTCTAGTTTCTTTTTTCGATATCCTTTTCTTGAGTGTAATTTCTGCATAGTATGTCTAGCACTGAGATATTAGTCTAAATAGTGGTTCCACAGTTATTAATGATAAAAATAAATTGCTTAAGACATTCCAGCAGATCTTTTCCATTTTAATTCTTTTTATTCACCTTTTAGTACTCTTAAGATAATCAGGCTTAATTGCATTTCCTTCCAAGCTTTTTGTAGACTCCTCCTGTCCTCCCCAGGCATTTTACTGTTGTGTGAGATGATGTTACTTGTAACTTTTGTCAGTCTTCCTCTATAATGTTTTATAAAGGAGTTTGTCATCTCATTAAATCTAGTGTTGCCCTTGGCTGAACCATGTACTTGTTAAGAAGATTCAGTATTTTTTGACTGAGGAAGTTTGATTGCTCTTCTGACATCCTACTTGTGAGGATTGTTTTATGTTTGTAAGCTTCTCTAAGAAATTTCTGTAGTTATATAAGTATTTTTACTTTTATATATTTTCCTTTTTTTTTAATTCAGTCAGTATCTGCTAAATGCTTATTATGTGCACCAGCAGTATGATAAAAACTTATCCTTGCTCTCATGTAGCTGGTCTTCTATTGAAATTGACATCTTTAAGTCTTTTTGTAACTATTCTAAATGCATGTAGAATCTTAGTTTATCCTAATTTTCATGTTAATTTTGATCTTTGCTTTATCAGTCAGTAACTCACAACCTTTTTCAGTATGAGGTTCCCTTTTTTAATGTCAGATTTTGTAGACTGCAACACAGTAGTTATGCTTTTAATTTTTGTTGAGAAAATATATAACAACAAAAAGGCCTCTCCGGATTTAGTAGTGCTTTTAAGCGAATTTATGTTTTTTAATTACAGTAATACATAGTTTCAAAAACAGTATTATATGCAGGAGACATTTATTTGATCACTAGAAGGTATATTTATTTAATAATAATAGCTGACATTTCCATTATTCTTCAGTTTCCTAAATACTTTATGTCCGTTATTTCATTTGATTCTCACAACAGCCTTGTAAGGTAGGCATTACAGATATTATTTACCTTTGTTTGACTGTTGTGAAAACTGAGACTCAGAAAACTTATGAGATTTGTGTATATAGTTCATGTCACTAGTGAGTGTCACCTAGCTGTTAATCCCAGGTCCCTTCTGACTCCAAGTTCAGCACTCTTTCTCCTAAACCACATTGTCTCTGCATTGATCATACTGTGACCTGTTGCAGTTGCTGTACATTTGAGTGACTCCCATCCCTCTGGTTAGAAACTATTTCTTCAATTTCACTGTGCCATACTGCACTTCTTCTCACTTAGGTAAAACATTTTTTAAACATTAAAGTGCCATATTAATGTTAGTGCAGCATCACATAGTGGATAGGGCATTGTACTTGAAGTTTGGGGTTCACTTTCCACTTTAGATTCTAGTTGTGTTACCTTAGGCAAATCACTTAAATCTTTTTGAGCCTCTTGTTTCCTTCTCTATAAAGCAGGAATAACAACAGCCTCTGTCTTTCAGGACTGTTGGTGCCTGAACTACACTACCTGGACTGAAAAAAGAATTTAAGCATCTGGCCTTTCTTACAGAGGTTGGCATATGCAAATCAGGCCCTCCATTCCTGACTATTAGAGACAGTCCTTTATATCTAGCTTACATAGGTTCATCTAGGGGCCTTCCCACTAGAGAATAAGAGATAAAAAATATACCTCTTTAAGCATGACCACCAAAATAGTTTTTGGGTAATATGAGCCAATCACCTTAAAATAACCGCACAGCTATTTCCTTGTGCAGCTGGTCTTATGGCCCAGTTTAACAATTCATTGTTTCATTTTCTATGGTGCCTCTTAGGAATATTTCTTTCTTAGCTAGAGGCAGTTTTTCAGTGCATGCTTCTATCACAAGGATCACCGCTCATCTTAACCCTGTCTCATACATATCCTTTGATAGCATCTCGTTATGTTTATATGCAGAAGTAACCCCACTTAAATTTCTGTTTCCTTAGGATCTTTTTTTCTTCTTCAGTACTGGACTACTGAGGTCATAGACTGTATCAAACATGGTTCTCCACTTGTCACTTGAAAAATAATTTTTCAAGCATTTTATTTGAAATCCCAGTTCCTACATCAAGAATACCAGCAGACATTTAAATAGCACAAATTCTGAAAAATATTTCACAAACTCTATCTCACATGGTCTTTCTTTCTTAATTTCTTTCTTTCTTTCTTTCTTTCTTTCTTTCTTTCTTTCTTTCTTTCTTTCTTTCTTTCTTTCTTTCTTTCTTTCTTTCTTTCTTTCTTTCTTTCTTTCTTTCTTTCTTTCTTTCTTTCTTTCTTTCTTTCTTTCTTTCTTTCTTTCTTTCTTTCTTTCTTTCTTTCTTTCTTTCTTTCTTTCTTTCTTTCTTTCTTTCTTTCTTTCTTTCTTTCTTTCTTTCTTTCTTTCTTTCTTTCTTTCTTTCTTTCTTTCTTTCTTTCTTTCTTTCTTTCTTTCTTTCTTTCTTTCTTTCTTTCTTTCTTTCTTTCTTTCTTTCTTTCTTTCTTTCTTTCTTTCTTTCTTTCTTTCTTTCTTTCTTTCTTTCTTTCTTTCTTTCTTTCTTTCTTTCTTTCTTTCTTTCTTTCCTTCCTTCCTTCCTTCCTTCCTTCCTTCCTTCCTTCCTTCTGTTCTAGAATCAATTCTAAGACAGAAGGGTGACAAAGGGTAGGCAGTTGGAGTTAGGTGACTTGCCCCAGGTCACATAGTGTCTGAGGCCAAATTTGAACCCTGGACTTTCCAGCGCCAGTCTTGGTCTTCTATCCACTGTGCTAGCTGCCCCTTACATGTTCTTGATAATAATATTATTAGGTAGGAAATACAGATTCTATCACTTCCATTTCATAGATGAAGAAATTGATTCTGACAGCCTAAGTGACCTGCATGTGTTCACTTATGCATTTACCAAGTGTTGAAGGGGAGCATTCAGACCTAGTTCTCTGTGGATTTAAATCCAGCACTCTTTCCACATTAGCACTTTTGCCTTATTCATTCCCATTGCTTGTCCCTGGACAAGTTTGTCAGCATATTAGTAAATGAATTCACCAGTTGATAATAGGCCTCACTCCTGATTCCTCCTCCACTAACCTTGTTTTAGAATGAGGAACCTTTGGAGTTTCTAGTTTATCCTCTTTTGTGAATGCTATTACATTCTATATGCATATATCCCAAAATAGGCCATATTAGATATATCCAGGAATTCATGACAGAAAATTTTCTGAAATTAAATGTATACTGGCCCTATTGTCATCCTCTTCCCTCATAAGTGAGAATATTCATTATGTGATATTAATTTAAGATGCCATATTAAAAAAGTCCAAACTAGATCCTGTAAAAGCCAATTTCCTTTCATTAAATTTGTATCAAGTTGTCATTTAACAAAATTGTCCCTGTAAAGATTTCCATTGAGTAAAAGCTAAAATTTTTAAATATAAATAATAATTTTAAAATATAGAAAAACCTAGATGATGCTTGCCAAGCCAGTCATAAAGAATTCCTGATAATGAAACCAACAAATATAGACAATAAAAAGAAAACTCCTGAAAAAGTTTAACAGCCTGGTAAATTTTGCCAAGTTATTCTCTTCTCAGAAAATTCTCAGAGAAAAATTCACATCCTGATTTATAATTTTTTCCACCATCATTACAAATATTAAAATTTATTGTCCCATGTTGGCTAAACATAAAATGCTAAATTGTGGGGAAGAGCTTACATTGGATAGACTTTGAATTTGAAGTATCTAAGGGACATCCAGGTGGAGATGTTCAACAGATCATTGGTGATGTTGAACCGGAAGCTCAGGAGAAAAGATTAAGACCGGAGATATACATATATGTATATGTATGTTTTTATATGTCTTTCTCTGAGTCATCTGCATAGACATAATAATTGAATCCATGGCAGCTGAGGAAAAAAAACTGAGTGTAGTGAGAGAAGAAAAGAAGGCGATCTTCAGGGGATACTCACACTTAATGGATTGAAGATGGATGATGATCCACAATGGATACTGAGGAGGCATGGATAGACAAAAAGGAGGGAAACCAGGAGAGATCACTGCCATGGCAATCCAGGAAAAAAGAGAATAACCAACTGGAATTGATGATCAACAATGTCAAATGCTGCAGTGATAGCAAGATGGATGTGGACTGAGAAAAGGCCATCAAAAGTTTGGAGAGAGAGCAGTTTCAGTAGAGTAGTGAGGTCAGAAGTGAGATTGCAAGAGGTTCAGATATGAGTAGGAGGAGAGGAGGTAGAACCAATGATTAATTTTTTTAAAGGAGTTTTATTATAAAGTGATGGCATTAGCTTGAAGGAATGGAAGAATCAAATGAAGTATTTTTTTGTTTGTTTTTAGAGTAGGAGAACCTGGGCATGTTGGTAAGTAGCAGGAAAGTTACCAGTAGGTATGAAGAAATTGAAGTAGGTAGTAAGATAGAAGGGATGATTGAAGAGGCAAGCTCTAAGGATCAAGGGCACAAGTAGAGGGGCTAGCCTAAAGACCACCTCTTTGTCATAGGCAGGAGCAAAGGAAGGGAAAATGGAGAATGATGTTGAGAGCCTTTGAGCAATGGGATGAAGAGAAAAGGAAGCTCACAACAAATGGCCTCTTTTCTCAGTAAAATAGAAGGCAGTCTTCTTAAGAATAGATATATCAACATATAAGAGGGTCAAGAAGGAGTTTGAAGAGATCTTATGTGGAATAGGCTATAGAGTCAGGGAAAATATAAAGGGATAGTTCAGGAATAAAGATCCAGTTGAAATTAGGTAACATAAATCCATAGTGAACTTAGTTGGAATGGTTGGGTGCTCCCTCCATTGGTGTCAAGCAACATACCCTTAGAACCGTCGTCAAAGTTTGAAAGGATTAAAACCCTTTGTTATTCTGCTAATGGTTATACTTTGCTTGTATATTGGGGCCTCTGTTAACCTTCTGGTTGCCTCATCCTTTTTCCTCATGTTTGGCATTCTCATGCCTTTTGATAGGATGGCTCTCATGTTAATGTTCTATTATTCTTGTTGAATCTCACCTTCAAAAACTTGTATTGTCTATACTGGAATTTTTTCAAAGAAAATTCTTGTAAAAATAGTGAGGGCATCTATTCCTAAATGATAATATTGAAATTCCAAAGTCATTTCAAATGCTCTTGTTGGTGGGGCAGGGTGGGAAGGAAGTAGAAGAAAAAAATATATAGCTACTAGTCCTGAGAGAGCTGCTGCCTAAGTTGCCCTCTTCCATCCCATTTCTCCCCTCCTGGAAATTTTAGCCTTTTAGCTACCCTAATAATTCTCAGTGTCCTCTGCTGTCTTTTCCACTCCTTTGTCACGTTAGCATAGAAGTAGAAAGGGATTGTATGAAACTCAGGACCATTTTATATTTGTATTTCATTGGTTGTCATGACCAACTTACCAGTGATGAGCCTCTCTGTACTTAGACTGGTCCTTGGGCAGTAGATACAATCTATTGCCAGGACTGTAATTGAATCTAGTGCAGCTTGATAGCCAGAACTTGCACGATGATGACATTAGACCTTGAGAACCCAGTGTCACTTCCATGCCAGGATGAGACATTTGATTTAGATTTTGTGGAAGGAGGATAAAATGAGATGGTAAAACTGTATAAAATTATTATGAAAATACTTTGAGAAGTTACAAGTCTTATACAAATGTAAGTTGGTATTGTTAGTATTCCTACCTAATAACTTCTTCCCATAATCTACCTACCTTAGAAACTCTTATTGATATTTTTACCTTCTAAATTTGAAATACGGTAACACTTGTTCAGTCTCTTAATCCACTTGCATTTGTCTGCTTGACTTCATTTTTTCCCCTTTTCCCTACCTTTTTGTTTCTTTAGTCTCTAACTTATTTGTTAGCGTCAACCAAAAAAGAGATTGAACTAATGTCAGAAGAGATGAGGGGTCTGAAATCAGAGAAGCAGCTTCTTGCAGAGGAGGGAAATGCTTTAAAGTTAGACAAAGGTTCACTCTTATCAAAGCTTATAGAGGTGGAGGCCAAGATGGCTTTACTTCAGGAAGACCAGCAAAAGCTGTGGTTAATAAACGAAGAACTCAATTTGGAAAAGGAAAAGATCCTAGAAGAAAAGCATGACATAGAAAAGTTGCTTCAGGAAGAACATCTCAGCAAAGAAGATTTAGCTGTTGAGAGAGAGAAATTACTTGAAGAAATCAATATTGCACAGGAAGAATTCTTAAAGATAAATGTAGAAAATGATAGCTTGCAAGCTTCCAGGAAAAGCTTGCAGGCCCTTGTAGAAGACCTTCAGAAACATAATAATTCCTTAATTGCTGAATCCCAGAAAAGTCATAAGGAGAATATTGAACTAGATAATCAACTGAAGAAGCTCACTATTGAAAATATTTCTTTGGCCAAAAATAAGGATGACATTGTCCTAAAACTTCAGAACTCCTTTGAAGAACTGGCCAGAGAGCAAAAAAGCTTGGTACTAGAAGTTGAACAGCTCACAAATGAGAAGAAGTCATATTTAGAAAAGCAGTCAAGCCTTAACACTTTATGCACAACCTTAAAAAAGGAGAAAGATGATCTTCTTCAGAGCAACAAGGATCTCCAGAGTGAGAAAGATGAACTACTCAAGAAACAAGAAAAGCTGAATGTTGGCCTGGAAGCTGTTCTCCATGACAAGCAGGTTCTCGGTATGGAGATTAGTAGACTGCAGACACAGCTGGATGACTCTAATAAATTGCTCAAAGATGCTGAGAAAGTGGCTGTGGAGCTTCAGTCTTCAAAAGCAAGTCTCATGAAATTTCTGGAAGAAATTAAAACCAGTAGGGAGATTACAGACTCTGAATGTATCCATCTTCTGCAAGAAAAGGAAACTTTGACTTCAACTCAGAGTAGGCTCTTGCTTGAAAATGAGGAACTCCTAAATGAAAATAAAATCCTCACCGAAAAGCTCGTCAAGTGCTCAGAAGAGTCTGCTCACAAAGAGATCTCACTGAATGAGAAGATTGGTTTCCTAACTGCTGAGAAGGAAGTGGCTTGTCAGAAATCCTTAAAGTTAAAAAAGCAGCTGGATGGTCTCCTCAAAGAAACATCATTGTTAGAAACAAAAAATGCAAGTTTGGTTCAAGAAAGAGAGACTTCTTTCAAAGCCATGGGTGACCTTAAAAGGAAATATGATCAAGAAACTGCCAATAGAAAAATAATTGTTCAAGAGAAAATGAAACTTCTTAATGGTATTGAGGCTTTGAAGAAGGAGCTTCAGGAGAAACAAAAAGAATGCCAGGAACTATTGACCACCAAATATAACCTTTCTTTGATGCTGGAAGAGGTTGAGGGAGCCAAAACTAGTTTAGAAAAGGAACATAGTGACCTGTTGGAAACCAAAGAGAGTTTGGATGTTCAGCTTAAGACCTGCTGTTCTGAAAAGGATATCTTGCTTAAGGATGGGTTTTGCCTTCAAGAAGATTGTCAGAAATTAAATGAAGAAATCGGCGAGGTGCAGCAGACCTTAATCCTGGAAAGAGAAGCAAGAAATCAGGAGAAGGAGAGTTCTTTGTCAGAAAACAATAGACTACAAGATCAAATTATGCTTCTGCAACAGGAATTAGACAAATTAACACTTTGCAATAAAGAACTGCAATCTGAGAACCTAATCCTGGCCCAGGAGAAAGGAAAATCAGAGCAACAAGTTGTGAAAATTGTTAAGGAAAAGGAAGCTTTGAGTGCAGAGACTGCTCAGCTTGCTTCCAAAATAGACAGTCTGAAAAACGACTTTGCTTCCTTGACCAAATCCAAGTCAGAGTTGCAAGACCTACACAGCTGCCTCACCAAGATACTGGAAGATCTCCGGCTAAGCCATGAAGTGACCACTGCTGAGAGAACTAAGTTAATACAAGAGAACAAGAACCTTCTTGCTGACCACAAAGAAGTCATGCTGAAGAAGGAAGAGCTCCTGAAAGAGTTGAGGGAGAAGGAGACGCTGGCAGAGAACTACTTTACTCTCCAGAAAGAGATTGGTCAATTGGCCAAAACCAACAGTAATATTTCAGCAAACCTCCTAGAATCACAAAGTGAGAATCGGATCTTGCGAAAAGACAAGAGCAAGCTTACTCTGAGAATTAGAGAGCTAGAGACCCTTCAGTCCTACACGGTAATTCCAAAGATTGAGGTATTGGGTACCTATATAATTACTAACACCAAGTACTAACTTAAATGGTTTAAAGATGCTTTATTTACACATTGAGCATTGAGCACTTCACAAAATCACAGCATTTGAGATAGAAGGGGCTTACACCAGCTTCTAGTTCATATCTAAAAAGAATTCCCTCTGCAACACAGTTGACTAGTGGTCATTCAACTTGCACTTGAAGACCTCCCTGAAGGAGAACTTTCTTCCTCCCAGGTTCTCATTCCACTTTGGGTCAGTTTTCATTGTTTTTCCTTACATGAATCTTTGATATCTCCATCCACTGCTCCTAGTTCTGTCCTATGGTATCAAACAGAACAAGTCTAATTTGTCCTCCACATGACAATCTTTCTAATACTTATTGTCTTCCCTATGCTCAAGATACTCTTCTATAGGTTAAACATCACCTATTCTTTAGTTGATCCTAATAGGGCCTCTCAGTTTTGGCTGTTCTTCTTTGTTCTCTACCATATTCAGTGTCCTTCCTGAAGTGGTATAACCAGAACTGGTCATAATACCCCAGGTGTGGTCTAATCAGGTTGCAGAATACAACAAAATTCTAATCTTATGGAAACTATATCTTCCTCATGCAGTCTAAGGTTTCATTCGTTTTTTGGCTGTCCTAACACATTGTTGAGTAATACAATTCTCCAGCTAAATTAATCTGATCTGACCTTTTCTTAGAACTATGCTTATTCTTTCTGCTGATGGTTTATTTTTCTAGAAAGCCTAAATATACTCAAGAATTTTGCCAGGAATCAAAGTCAAGCCCATTGATTAATAGCTTGTACTCTCATTTCTCTTTCCTTTCTTGAAAACTGGGGCATATACCTCTTTCTTTTTTCTCTGTATTCTTTCAAAGATCATTTTTGGATATCTTTGTAATTTATCTGGGTCTGGTCGGTTGAACTCATCAAAGACAACTAGAACTCTCTTACTGTTGCCTTAATTTTCTTGGATAATTAGTTTCCCTATTAATCTTTTGTTGTTGTTGTTATTCTGTCTTTTCTAGTCCAAAGATAATTTTTCTTTGAAAACAGAAGCAAAATGAGAATTGAGTAGTGCATTACCCACATGGCTACCTACCCCAGGAACTATCCTACTTTTTTTTTTTTTGACACTACTCTTTCTCAGCTATTGGTTTAAAAAAATAACAGTTCCTTTTTTGTTGTACTTAACTTTTCTTGCCATCTTCATCTCATCCATGAAGCCAGAAGTCAGAAGTAGGACTCAGGACTAAACTAAGTTGTGTATTAATCCTCTATTGTCCCTGTCTCTCTCTCTTTTTTTTTTTTAACTTAGGATCATAGGATCCTAGACCCAGAACTGGAAGGGACTTAAGAGGCACCTAGTTCAACCCTTAGCATGAGGCACAGGGAGCCTGTAACTTAACTCAGATTACTTAGATCAGTATTTCAGGGCAGGATTTCAGAGCCTCCAATGCCAGCAATATTCTTTCCTCTCTCCCATGCTGTCTCTCTGGTCTTCAATTGGTTAATGAATTCTTTGCATATTCATATTGGTCTATTTACAACTTCCTTCTTTCTTCCTCACTGGTATTATTTCTCTTCTTGCCTTCAGGATTTATTTTCTTTGACAGCATCCTTTTTCTTCTTCATTAATTTTCCCCTATGGAGTTTTAGTACATAGGCTCCTACTTGGCCGTTGTTCTGGCCTTTCAAAATAAATTCATCTAAAAACTTCTTGAAAAAAATTCCAATTATGTTTATCCAGCAACCAATTCTGCCTTTTTAGTGAGAATCAGACCCAGAATAGAATTACTCCATGTTGATTTTTTCTCACTTTTAGAAGGATGAAATCATTAAAGTATTCTTAAGTTCACTTGACTTTATATAGAACTGAAATCCTCTCCCCCATCAAATCTATTCCTCTTAGTTGTCTTTGATTTTCTATAACTTTGAAAGCCTTTAGTCACGTTTAAAAGATGATTCTTTACCAAATAGATAATCTCAGTAGCATATTCCCATTTGAATGTCATAAAAAAAGCTAAGTTTAAAAACAGGGAATGAAAAGCATAATGGTTTTTTAAATTGAAAAGGTATTGGCCACACTCTTTTACCAGTGTAAGCCAAACAGTAAGATGGGTACAAACTGACAGCTTTCAATTGACTATGTCCTTTATACATTTATAATCTGAAAACTTCAACAAAGGCTTCCTGGATTGTAATAGGCAAGACATAATACTCTTTTATTTATTTAAATATTAATGAATCAAAGGAAACAGTAAAACTAGTCCCTAGGTAGAGTTACATTTTTCCAAATTACTGATCATTGGTCTTGAAACAACCTATTGGCCTTCACATATTCCTCTATTCATAGCCATACCTGTATTCTTGGCTATTAGCTTGTCTAATACATTTTTACTTGGGTTCTCTATGACCTAAGATACTTGATTTATATTCAGATACCTTGGGAACTATTTTTTTCCTGTTTAAAAATAATACTATTTTCTAATTGTTTTCCTCCAAGCTCACTGTGACCCCCAAAGGCCTTGACTTGATGATAAGAAGTACACACCATTTGAATCAGGTGTCACACTCATTACTTTGAAAAAATATAGTTATGTACAAATTCTTGTGCTTAAACAAGTACAGTACTTCACTTCCTCACTACAACACATTTCATGGGATTCAAAGCAAACTGTTAGGATTGCAAAAAAAATTGTAATTGGGGGACTATATCTACCTTAATGGGTTTAGCCACTGCTTACCATACTTTGTTATGTTTAGGTTGCTCAAACAGCAGAAGATGCTATGCAGCTAATGGAACAGATGACCAAAGAGAAGACAGAGACTCTTGCTTCCTTGGAAGATACCAGGCAAACCAATGAAAAACTGAAAAATGAAGTAATTTTAAATTGCCTTTTATTTGAAATAATATTGCTATGACTTTCATTGAACCACTTAGTCACTAATTTGGGTTCCTTTGATTGTAATATGATTGATATACTTTTTAATAGGCTCTATCTTTGGAATCATAACTTGAAGTGTCAACATGAAAGTGCTGGAACAAATGCATAATCACACTACTTCATTGTAAAAGTCTAGTTTTCAGAAAAGAATATTTTTAAGACTTGTAGAAAGACAGCCATTGATTTAGTAGTGGGAATGGGGTTAGATTCTACAAATTTCCTTTTTTTCACACTTCACTACTCTTTGCTGTCATTACATTTCATTTTTTAGCTCTGGGTTTGGTGTCAGTTCTTTACTTAGCTTAATATTGTGGTTATATGTCTTTATGTTATCTTACCTAGTCCTCCTTTTTTGTGGAAGCAAGGTTTAAAAAAGTCTTAGCAAGTGATATTACCCTTATTCCTCCCCTGCCAAACACACATAGCAATTATCTTAGGGTTTTAATGACTTATTTTCTTTAGTTTGTAGAAAATTTGTTCAGCATTAGTATAAAAAAGGTTACGTACAAAAGGAGCAGTAGAAAAGGACTCAGTCTCTTCCTTCAAGAAGCTTCCTAGAGGGAATATGATAAATATGTAGATGACAACATGACTTGTGCAAAGGAAAGATCCCAACAAACTCTAGGAAAGCTTGAGGAAGAAAAGACAATGTTTAGCAGAAAATATCTAGATAACCTATAGAAATGGTAGTGCTTTGAGATAAGCCATGATATGGTGATGTGTTGGAACCAGCTCATACTGAATTTCAATTGTTAAATTTTCAGAGTTGGGAAAAGGCAAAAAGTATATAAATCAGGGCTTTATTTGCTGTTTTGTTGATTGCCTAGACTTATTAAGAAAGTGATGGAGAAAATGTTGATAACGCAGATTCAGTTCAAAAGTATATTTTGGGGACAGCTAAGTGGCTCTGTAGATGGTGAGCCAGGCCTAGAAAATGGAGGTACTGGGTTTAAATATGACCTCAGCTACTTGATAGCTATATGACCTTGGGTAAGTCACTTAGCCCAATTGCTTAGCTGTTGCCACTCTAATACCTTGTAATCAATATTAACCAATATTTATTATTGATTCTAAGACAGAAGTTAAGGGTTTTTTAAAAAACATATTGTGCATACATTGGGTGGTAGTTCCATTTTCCTTCTTCTCCAACACACCCCTGACTTTTCTGTTCTGAAGGATGTTGAGATAAGGGAGAGTCCATTTCATACACGGGGAGCTGTTTGAATAAACCCAAGTGGGAACTGACATGTTGAGGTGGTTGTATTTGATCACATAATTGTGCCTATATAGGAAGGGGGGAGGTAATGTGAAAAAAGACTGGAAAATCTGGTTTGCAAGCTAGTGATATAAGAACCTAAAAGCTAGGCAAAGGGTCTGTCTTTTATCCAAAGGCAGAAGGGAACTGATTTAAGTTTTTGAATTAGTGGAGTGACCATGAAAGGATTAGAGAGTTGAGAGACCAGAAGCAGGGGAAAAGCTTGTAAAGTAATCCAAGCAAGAGGGGATATAGAAGACTAATAAGTAAGCAATACTTTTTAAAATGAATATTTTAATGGAAATATAAGCCACCCTCAGATACAGATATTAGCATTAAAGCTTCCAGAGAAGAGTAACTATGGGAAGAGGTACTGCTATTTTGAATTAAAAAGACTGAATGGGAAAGAGTTTGAGATGTGATATAGAGAAAAATTACAAGGTAAAAGCTTTTTAGAAATTCTAGAAAGTCTTAGAAATCTTGAACATTACTATGAGAATAATATTTCTTGTTTCTTCATTAACCTTACTTGGAGTTACTAAAAATATCCACTAATAATCTCATTACATTCCCATTCTTCCTATTCCCTAATTACTTTTTTTTTAAAAAACCCTTACCTTCCGTCTTAGATCCCTAATTACCTTTAAGTCTTTCCTTTTTCCTAAATATTCTTTCTCTAAAACTTTTTGCTTCTGTTTCACAGTTTTTCCCAGATGCATCCCTTCTTCTCCATTGCCATGGCAGTCATTCTAGGGTACATTCTATACCTTATGCCTTCCTCAAGCCCAGTTCTGATCATGCCAGTCTTCTGTTTCTAAAGCTTCCATTATTCTTCTTCTGCCTACAGGAAATAGATCAAACTCCTTAACTTGACATTCTAGGCCCTCCCTAATTTGGCTCTGACCTTTCTTTTCACTCTTCTTTGTTACTATATATTTTCACATGTTTGGGGCTTCTTGTATTTCCTTAAATATGCTGTACGAAGTTCTGCCTCCATGCCTTTGTTTCTACCTGAAATATCCTTCCGTCTCTGTGTACATGTCCAAATGTACACAAACAGTCCAGGAAACATTTGCAAGGCACCTTGCTAATTAGGCACTGTAATTACAAAGACATATATAATCAAATCCTTCCTCTCAAGGAGTCTACATTTTACTGGTGGGATAATAAATATACATATATATAGGATGAAGGACAAGGGGCATTCAGGAAAGATTTCCAGTAGAAAATGGCAGGCAATCTCAGCTAGGGATTCTAAGAGACAAAGGTGAGAGGCGAATACTGCTAAGAATGGAGAAAATGTATAAGAAGGAGATGGAACAAATAGTTCAAGAAATAACATGTAGGCCAATTTGCGTAGAATGTAAAGTGTACCAACAGTAAAAAGGTAAGCTGGAGCCATATTGGTAAGATTTCTAAATGCCATAATACTAAGAAATCTGCATTTTGGGGCAGGAAAGTGGTTCAGTGGGTAGAGACCCCAGGCCTGAAGATAGGAGATCCTTGGTTCAAATCTGGCCTCAGACACTTTATAACTGTGTGATTCTGGGCAAGTCACAACCCCAATTACCTAGCCCTTACTGCTCTTCTGCCTGGGACTAACATTTAGTATCAAAATTAAATTTAGTATTGAAATTCTTCAGTTTATTCTAAAGACAGTATGGCTTAACATAGTTCTTCAGCTAGGGAAGGTCATGGTCCAGTTTATGCCTCAGGAAGATTAATTTGCCAGTGAATGAGGGTTAAAAGAAGAAGGAAGAGATTGGGAAGTCAGGAGTACAGTTAGGATAAGACCTGATCCTGGATAATTAGACAGGAAAAGGATGAATAAGTTATGTTTTGGCAGGAGAACTAATAATAATATTTGGCAACTGTGTGGATACTTCATACTCAGGATGCATTTCCACTGCCCATATACCTGGAATTCTTTCCCTCCTCATCTCTACTTTTGAACTTCTTTCAGATCTTATTAGTTGCAATCCCACCTAATGCAGAAACCTTTTCTTGTCCTCCAAAGTGCCTTTCCTCTGGAATTCTTTCCAGTTTATCTGGAACTTCTGTTTTTTATGCATATTTGTTTGGAAATCTCTCTTCATTCAACCCCAGAGGGCAGGGACAAGTTTTACCTTTCTTTGATCCCCATCACTTAACACAGTGCCTGGAACATAGTAGGCATTTAATAAATGTTTATTGACTTGGTGTTTTCTTTGTCAGATTCAAACCTTCCATATGCCTATCCCCAATTATCTCCTCCTCCTCCCTCTCCTAAGATTAGATACCTCTCTTTTAAACACACCTATCAAGTAATACCTCTTTTTTTTCCTTTAACTTTTTAATTTTTTTCAGTTACATATGGAAAACATTTTTGACAATTGTTATCTGACATTTTGTGATCCAGATTCTCTCCCCCACCCCCATCCTCCCCAAGGTGATAGTCTGATATAGAGTATAGCAGTGCTTTCATTCGGCACATTTTTCTATATTCTTCGTGCTATGATGGAAGATACATATCACACATACAATAAAAAATTCATGAAGGGAATAAAATGAAAAATGGCATATTTTGATCTGTTGTCAGACTCTAGCAGTTCCTTCTTTGGTTATGGATAGCATTTTTCATCACAAATCCCTTGGGGGTTATCTTGGAATCTTGCTTTGCTGTTAATTGCTTAGTCCTTCACAGTTGATCATTGTATAATATTTCTGTTACTGTATACATTGCTCTCCTGGTTCTATTCACTTCACTTTGTGTTAGTTCATATGAGTTTTGTTTATTATTTCTTATAGTGCAGGTAATATTCCATTACAACTTGTTCAGTCATTTTCAGCTGATGGGCATCCCTTCAGTTTCCATTTCTTTTTTTCCATTTTCCATTTCTGCAAAAAATATTTTTGTGCAAGTATACCCTTTCCTCTTCTCTCTGATATTGCTGGGTCAAAGGGTATGTATAGTTTTATGGCCTTTTGGGCATGGTTCCATGTTGCTCTCAAGAGTGGTTGTATCAGCTCCCAGTTGCACCAACAGTGTATTACCATGTCCCAGTCGTGCCTCTCTTACAATGTTTTAACATATATATACAGTAGTATTCCATCAAAATCACATGCCAGAGTTTCTTCAACCATTGTCTAATTTTTTTTTAAACCCTTACCTTCCATCTTAGAATTGATACTGTGTATTAATTCTGAGGCAGAAGAGCAGTAGGGTTAGGTAGTAGGGGATAAGTGACTTGCCCAGGGTAACACATCTAGGAAGTGTCTGAGGCCAGATTTGAATGTAGGACCTCCCGTCTCGAGGTCTGGCTCTTAATCCACTGAGCCACCTAGCTGCCCCCTTGAGGTGAATTTGGAAGAGTTCTGAGTGTTCCTCCTTTATTGTCATCTTTGCCCCTGAAACAATATTTTTTTTTATTCAGTGAGCATTTATACCTCTTTTCATTTATCCTATTTTGCTTTTTATGTAGTTCTTTTCCTTAGTGAATTTTTGTGCCTCTTTTACCACTTGACCAATTTTATTTCATTTTATTTTCCAATTTTATTTTTAAGGTATTTTCTTCAGTATTTTTGTGCCTTTTACCAATCTGCTAATTCTCTTTTTATGATTTTTTTATTATTAATTTCTTTTCCCACTTTTTCCTTTACTACTCATATATCTTTCTTTAGCTCTTTCAGGAATTCTTATTGTACTTGAGTCCAATTAGCATTTTCCCCCCTTTTAGCCTTTACTTGTAGCTATGTTCAAATTTTGTCTCCTTCTAAATCTGTGTCTTGATATTCCCTAACACTTTAGTAGCTTTTTAAAAATTTCTCACCTTCTGTCTTAGAATTTATACTAAATATTGGTACCAAGGCAGAAGAGTGGTAAGGGTTAAGCAATTGGGATTAAATGACTTGCCCAGGGTCACATAGCTAGGAAGTATTAAGATCAGATTTGAATCCAGGACCTCCTGTCATCAGGCCTGGCTCTCTATCCAGTGAACCATCTAGCTTCTTCCAACATAATGGCTTTTTATGGTTAGAGTCTTTTTTATGTTGTTTGCTCATTTATCCAGCCTATTTCTTGTCTTTGGTTTTTATGTTAAAGTTGGGTTCTCTTCCTTGAGTGGTTGAGTATGGAGCTGCCCTTTGCTTTTGGCATTTTTACTTTGATGTTTGCAGAGCTAGTCCTGGGGATTTATAAGTTTTCAATGTTCTAATGTGAGTGAGGGGAGATGTGTTCACTGATCTCCTGATATGCACTTTGGTTATTTCCCAATAACGACTCTTGTTCTAGAGCCTTAAGCTCTAGTGTTCCCCTCAGCCCTCGAACTATAACCTAAAGTGCATATGGACAATGTAACAGGGTTCTGTTCTCAATGCCAGCCCAAAGTCCCTTGTAATTTTCTTCTGACTGGCTGTCCAACTACTTTACTATCTCTGGACTAAGAACTACTAAAGCTACTGCTGCCATTGCTACAGTATTCTCCAAGGCCTACTACTGCTTCCACCACATGTCCTTTGGGCAAGTCCTTACCTCATTGTCACAGACTGTACCTACTAACCTCCTAAATTGTCTTGGGCAGGGAAAAATGGCTTATTCTGACCTTTAATTGTCTCTGCCTCTCCAGAATTTGATGTTATTTTAAAACAGTTGGAGGGGAATATTGGGAGAGTTTAGCTGGGTTTCTGCCTCAACTCTACCATCTTGATTTCACTGGTCTTCACTATATTTATCTTCTTGGCATTACTCACTTTGTATATTATTTGAGTCCCTGTCTAAGTTTCCATAAACATTAATATGCATAACTGAAAACCTTGGAGAAAGCTTGAAGTTAAAAGGGATTTTAATTTTAATTTCAGTTTAGATATTGTTTAATAATATAGATTTTTATATTCTGTATTTTTAGCAGCTTTTTGTAGATAATTGGGTTTTTTTTTTTTTTAAGGAATCTTAATAGTCATCAAGTTAACCCTTCTCATTTTATAATGGTGAAAGGAAGGACCAGAGAGAGGAAGGGCCTGCCCAGGACAGGATTTCAGCCCCATATCCTCTGACTCCAAGCTTGGAGATCTTTAATGCATCCCCACAGAGTTGACTTTATCAAACTCTCTCACTACCCATTAAGATGAGTAGCTTTAAGCCTCCCAACATTTCACAGCAACACAAAATGACTAAAGCTGTATTTTTTTTTCTTTTCAAGTTGGATGCACTTAAAGAAAACAACTCAAAAAATGTTGAAGAATTGAATAAATCAAAGGAACGCCTGACAGTAGAGAACCAAAAAATGGAGGAATTCAGGAAAGAAATGTAAGTGTTGTGTTTATGATTTGTGGTATAAGATGCTGTATGGCCATTATTTAGCCAATATATATGTGGAACATGAAGCAATTTCTTTCAATATTCAAATCCATACATATATGCTTATATGTAGAACAATAATGACTTTTTAAAAGAAAGAAATAGAATCATAGCTAAAGGAAAAGATAAGGATAAACAATTGTACTGGCTACTAAAGTTATGTGGTCTATAGTTCAAATCTTGTTTGGCACAGCACTTTATAATTATAAAGTAGAATTTGTATCCCAAAGAGTAGAACACGAGGTATTAGAGGGGGAAAAGCATACAGCACAGTTTTTCTCACATCATTTTAAAGGATCTAGTAGTAGATACACAGTGCAGATTAAAAAAGATTTTTTGGGGTTTGGGAAGGTGGGGTTGGTGGGCTTCATTTAATATGTATTGCAAGGGGCCCTGGCCTGCCCTGGCCTGCCTTGCCTTGCCTTGCCCCGTCTCATTTCATCCCACCCCATCCTGCCTTGCCATCTGTCTTAGAATCCTTGCTAAGAATGGCAAGAGCTAGATAGACACACAAATTTAAGTGACTTGCTCAGGGTCACACAACTGGGGAGGTGTCTGAAACCAGGTCCCCCTGAATCTTGAGTGCTCTGTCTGTCCACTGTGCTAACTAACTGCCCCCTTGGATGGAGAAGTAGATTTTTGTTTATTGAAGAAAAAATTAGATTTAAAAGTAAACTAAGGGGTTTAGAAGAAACAACTTCCTTTTTAGTATGTTAGGCTGACATTATTATTTGAGTCTCTACAAATTGAGTTATTTACTTTTTCCACTGCTGTATGGGTTTCCCTCTACAGAATTTTAGCTCTAATATTTATATCTGCAGATCAAATTTGAGGAATTCCATCTATTTACATTGTTTTCAAAAGAAAAGGGAGAAAGTAAAAGCCTGCTTAGATCATCAGTTACTTTTGCCATAAATGACTGAGACTTTTTATAGGAAAATCAAGAAATGTTTTATTCCTAATGCTTGCTAAAGTTGAATTTTATTAGTAGGTAAGAGTTTTATAATACTTGTATGGGAAAAGCAATCCCTGTACTAACTCAGTTACATTCACAATGGGTTAAATTTCATTTGTTTTGCAGAAAATTTGCAATAGTTCTGAATTTCTTAGTAAGACAAATAATTTGATCAGTAACTGGGACATTTTAACTTTTTTGTCTTGTTAAAATGCCAAGTTGACTTGTTAGTTTAGTAAGTTGGAAATGGAGCATCTGAGCAGTAAGGCAAGGTTATTCAACCTTCCTCCTACAGTCTGAGTCAGATAATTTAGCTGTCTGTGGTAACATAGTGAATGGAATCAAAGGAATATACAGTCATGAATTTAGAAGCACTAAATTTTTCCTTCTATTTGAAAATTGATAGAAGTCTAGAATGTTAAGTGGAATAACTTTTAAACTTACTGATTCCACTGCACCATCTTATTTCTCTACTAAAATACTGGTTTTTTAATCTATTGAATGAAAATCTGATGCATAATGAGGGATAGGGGTTTTTAAAATTATTTTAAAAGATACTATTGAATTAATTATTAGTATCATAAACTTACCCTTCTAAAAGAAAAATAATTTGATTGTAAGTACTTTTATTCTAAAATTTTTAGTTATATTAATGAGAATGATTCTTCTGGATGATGTCTTTACCCTTAATTTTTTGGGGGGAACCTTTTTTTAGGGGATAGATTAATCATTTATAAACTTCATATGATTGAAAGACAATCTCTGACTTGAGAAGATTTCATAATTAGATCTTAATTTCTACAACTCTTGCAAAAAATTATTTTTGCATCAAGGTTTTTAAGGTTCTTTTTTACACAAAAATCAAAGGAATTAGAACCATAGTATTTCAAGACATGCTAGAAGGAATTTTAAAGATCATCTAAATTGTTTTAGCATATAACATATATGTTTTATATATATTATGTGTTTATGTGTAATAATTTGAAATATTCACAACTATTGGATTTACTATTGGAAAACCTGAGTCTGGGCAAAAAAAGCAAAAGATGGATTCTCCTCTTAAGGAGCTCATAGTCTCATGTAAAAAATTAAGTAAGATTCTGAAAGACTTCTAGAAGATGAGATTTGAGTTGAATCTTGAAGGAAGCCAAGGAGACCAAGAGTTAGAAATGAGGAAGGAGAAAATTCCATGCATAGGGACCAGCCATGAAAATGCCCAGATTTGGGAGATAGACTGTTTTGTTTAAGAAACAGGAAAGTATTCATAGATATACAGTTGTGACTCTTCCAACCCATTCCATCCTTCCTAAAACTTATCATGGCTTTCCCCCCCTTTACTTCCCCTCCCCCCCATTATCTCAGATAAGAACATCATATTTTACTGGAAATTTTTAGGCTATCTGCCTAGTGTCCTCTCTTCCCTCTTCTACCTCATGTCACCACTCAGATATGTTCTGTCACTCTCTTCTTTCATTACTGTCTCACATGAAAAAGTGACACTTCTTGTTAAAGAGTGAACTCCTTTACATGAATGAATGGTCCCATTTGATCTTGTGTCCTATAGCAGATTGTCCCCTCTATCATCTCTACACTTCTCAGTTATTTTCCATCTCTTCCCATCCACTTGGCTACTTTTCTACTGCCTACAAATATGCCTGTGTCTCCCTATCTGCAAAAAGCCTCCACTTTAATATCTCCATCCCTACTGTAATCATCCCATATCTCTCTAGCCTTTTGTGTCTAATTTCCTTAAGAAGGCATTTACAATAGATTCTTTTACTTCCTTCCCTCTCATTCTCTTCTTAACTTGGCAGTTTGACTTCTGGACCTCATCATTCAACTACAACTGCTTTCTTCAAAATTACCAATAATTTCTTAAAGGTCAAACTCAATGGCCTTCGATATCTCTCTCTTTCTCCTTCCCCCTACCCCCTAATAGCAAATTCACAGAAATGGCATAGAAGAGTGATAACATTAAAAACATGTATTTGCATGCAAGTAAGATAACTCAGAAAAGTATAGTGAATGGATGGAATCTACTATTATGATAAAAATATTACAGATACATTTAGTTGCCATCCATAAAAAACTTGCTTGTTTTAAAAAAAATCCAAATGCTGGCTTTGTCCAGAAAAATTTAACAGGTTTATTTTTTTCTCATTTAATTTTTATTTTTTCTAAAATTACACTTTTAAATATTTTTCAAAGAGTTTTGAGTCTTGAATTCTCTTCCTCCATCTTTTTTTACCTCCTTAGGCCCCACCTCATTGATATGGTAAACAATTTCATATAGATTTTACATGTGTAATCATGTAGAACATTTTTCCATATTAATCCTTTTGGGGATGGAAACTCAAATAGAAAATAAGAAAGAAAGTGAAGAGGGGGGCAGCTGGGGAGCTCAGTGGATTGAGAACCAGGCCTAGAGATGGTAAGTCCTGGGTTCAAATATGGGTGTGTAACCCTGGGAAAATCACTTATTCCCCATTGCCTAGCCCTTACCATTCTTCAAAGCCTTGGAACTAATGCATGGTATTGATTCCAAGACAGAAGGTAAGTGTTTAAGAAAAAGAAGATGAAAATGAAAAAGGTTTGCTTTCCTCTGGATTCAGATTCAGTGTTCTTATTCCCTGGAAACAGAAGGCATTTTTTTTATCATGAGTCTTTTGGGATAGTTTTAGATCATTGTATTGCTGAGAATAGTTGTTATTCATAATTGTTTATTGTACAGTATTCTATTCACCCCCTTCATCCACTTCTCTCCCTGCATTTCTCTTTCTCCTGAAGCCTTGGGTCCATTGCTCTCAGGAATATCATATCCTAAGTCTCCTCTGATCCTTTAATGTAGAAATAACTAATTCAATAATTCTTAGATGATCTCTTTTGGATTTATTATTTTCAAGGTCAATTATTTTTCAATAACATAGTTCACATTTTATAGTGTTTTTTTATTCTTTTGACTTTGTTTCTTGGTGTCTCAAGGAGTCATTAGCTTCCACTTACCCAATTCTAATTTTTAACACATGATTTTCTTGAGTGAGCTTTTTTACTTCCTTTTCCATTTGGCTAAGTATACTTTGTAAATTTCCTCACTGAATTTTTGTACCTCTTTTTCCAAAGGGCTAATTCTGTCTTTCAAGAATTTTTCTCTTTAGTACATTTCTGTATATCTTTTTCTATTTGGCCAATTCTGCTTTTTAATTATTTTTTCTATTCATTGGATTTTTGTGCCTCTTTTATTTCTTAATCTATTGTGTTTTATGATATTAATTTCTTTATTACTTTTTTGTGTTTCTTTTATCATGCTGTTGACTCTTTTCCCATGATTTTCCTGTATCATTCTCATTTCTTTTCCCAACTTTTTTTAAACCCTTACTTTCCAACATAAAATCAATACTGTGTATTGGTTCCAAAGCAGAAGAATGGTAAGGGCTATGCAATAGGGGTTAAGTGACTTGCCTAGGGTCACACAGCTAGGAAGTATCTGAAGCCACATTTGAACCCAGAATTTCCCATCTTTAAGACTAGCTCTCACTCCACTGAGCTACCCAGCTGCCTCCTCTCAATTTTTCTTCTGCCTCTCGTATTTGATTTTTTAAATACTTTTTGAGCTCCTCTGTTAATTCTTTTTGAACTTGAGAGAAATTCATATTTTTCTTGGAGATTTTGGATGCAGCAGTACTAAATTTGTTTTCTTTGGTGTTTGTGTTTTGGTCTTCCCTGTAACCAAAATAACTTTCTATGTTGAGTTTCTTTTTTTTGTTGTTTTCTCATTTTCAACCTTTTTCTTTTCTTTTACTTTAAAAAACTATTAAATTTTACTTCTGTAACTATGGTGAAGGGAGCATTGTTCTAAGCTTTTCAGGTTCTTTGTGTAGCTGTCTTCAGAACTGGCTCTGAGGTTCTATCTGCTTTCAGTTCTTTCAAGATAGAAGGAGACGAGTGTTTAATAATCTTCTTCTGGACTATGATCTGGTCTATGAGTAACCACAAATATTCTTTTACTTCTTGGAACAGTGACTGGTGTGCCCTGCTTTCCCTGTGGCTGCAAATGGTGGTGTATGCGCTAACTCTTCCTTACCCTACAACTGCTCTCCAGGACTTTAACCTTGATCTGCATATGGGCAATGTGACAAAAGTCTTGCATCTAGAGCTAGCAAATGGACCCCTGTAATCTCCCTCTGAGCAATTGTTTGAACATCCCCCCACCCCCATTCCCCTATTTGACTGAGAGTTCCAGGAGCTTTTATTGCTGCTTCAGTTGGGCCTAGGGCCTCTTACCTTGGTAGGACCTCTCCTAGTTCTCTCCTTTGTACCCCACCTCCACTCAATTCACTAGATCCCTTGTGCCAGCCTTCTAAATTGTTTTGGGCTTAAACAATACTTCATCCTGTGTTTTTGTTGATCGTGTTGTTCTAGAATTCATTCTGTGGCAATTAGTTTTTTTGGATGGTAATTTAGTAGAGAATAGATGAATTTCATGTACCTTCTCTACCATCATAGCCCTGGCCTAAGAGATTTATTTTTCATTGGTATAAAGATTAATTGTTGAAAATTGTTCACAGAAACATTTTTTATTTCATTAATGCTTTATGTCCTTGTATTTGTGTTGAAAATTCACCCACAAATAAAATGGGGGGGGGCTTGCTAATACCTGATTTTGTCCCATATTTTTCCATTTGTAATCATATATTCAGGTACCTTTGGGCCCTAAAAAAATCTAGTATTTGGGGAAAATACCCAACATTCATATCTACAAATAATGGAAAGAACTTTTTTCATTTTTTTAAATGAATAATTTTTCCCTTCATAGTAGAATTTAAGTATGTTCTTCACATATATAGCCTGCCAGCTGGATAACTTTTGGCATGATTGACACATTTAGTGTGATTAGTAAACAAAACAAGCCAACTAGATGGGCTTCACTTACTTCCCACTATAAAAATTAAATTTGATCTTAAATAACTTCAAAATTTATATTTTAAGAGATTCATTAATGATCATTAGAAATAAAGGAATAAAAAGGTAACAAAATAAAAATCAAAGACCCTTGGCTAATCTACCTGTTCAAAAAACCCTGCGCTCCACCACAGTCGCCAACAGGAAGCAAAGAGAGCCGAGACCAGGAACTCCACCCAATATATCCCCCTGTCTATGTCAGCACATAATGATGGGAAGTCAGTGGGCTCCTGGGAAATGTAGTTCAAAGGCACAGTATTTCCAATTACACATGCCCCTCTGAGATCTCTTAGAAGACTGGTCTCTCCTATAAATCTTGTAAACATAACCAACTTTTAAATAATAATAATTTGGGGATAAAAGGGAAAGAGAGCAAAACCAGTGATTGCTAGGTGCTTTGACAAAAAACCAATTAGGGGACAGTCCCCTTCGGCATAAGAGTATATATAAAAAAAGTATACATTCAACCCCACACAATTCAAATCACCCCAAAGCTCACTGTGAATCTTCTGGTGCAGTGAGTGATCTGCTAGAATCTTCATGGAGCCTTCTCCAAACATTTCACTTTATGGATTCGGAGAGGTAGCACGTTTCTTATACTAAAATTACTCTCAAAAAAGAATGTAAACTTTGCATTTTGGAATAATAATACATTCCCCCCTTCAGAGGATGGTGACAAACATAGGAATCACTCAGGAATGCATTATTGAGTTATGAGGTATATGAATCAATTGACAAAGAAAAATAAAAAATATCAAAAAATCCAAATAAGGGAGAGGTGGAGTCAAGATGGCAGCTTAGGAGTAGCAATAGTTCAGACCTCTGAAAACCTTTCCTTACCGATCACAAACTAAATGCTCCTAGGGGACTGAAAATCAAACCTAACAAAAAGACAGAGCCAGGGAACCCTCCTGCTGGACTCAATTCAAAAGGTACGCCCCCCCCCCCCAAAGCCAAAATCTGAGAACACTCAGGTTTAGGGTTTAAGCAGAAGGAAGGTCCCAGGACCCCCCCTCCGCCCGAGTGCTAAACCTCCAGTGGCAGCGGGAACCTCTGGGCAGGCAAAGGCACTGGTCTGGAGGGTGTACCCTGCGGGCAAAGCTGTGCCAGACTCAGAACATTGAACACAGGCGGATCCAGCCTTCCAGAAGATTTTGGCCTCAGAGCACATCCAGCCCAAAACAACTGAATTTAATCCCATCAAAAAGTCTTCAGAGTTGAGGGAAGCCAGGACCCCCCCTTCCCCCACACACACACACCTAGAGTGCTAAGCCTCCAGCTGCAGTGGGAACCTCTGGGCAGACAAAGGCCCTGGTCTAGAGGGTGTACCCTGCGGGCAAAGCTGTGCCAGGCTCAGAGCACTGAACACAGGCGGTGGGGAAGCAGCTGGAGAGGGAGTGAAGAGCTGGCAGCCTGGTCAGAATGGCTGAGACCATTTTGCTCCAGTCTTCCAGGAGATTTTGGCCTCAGCACATCTAGCCCAAACCAGCTGAACTTAATCCCATCAGAAGTCTTCAGAGTTCAGGGAATCCCAAGATCCAACACCCCTCCCTCACTGACTGTTGGTCTTTAATCCAATCAAAAGCCTCCAGAGGACAGGGAAGCTCAAACTCCAACACTCCTCCCCCAGAGACTGCACTGATCTGACAAAGCTCCAAAAGGGGAGACTGACAGAAAACCCCAAAACCAAAAAAATGAGAGGATCAAGAGCACAGACAAATACGGGGAACAAAGAAGGGGTAAATATGAGAAAACAACAGAAAAAAAAGAAATTACAATCGACAGCTTTTGCACAGGCAATGAACCAAGAACAAAATGGAACATAGGAGGAAGCAAGCAATAAAACAGAAATCTCAGAGAATTGAATACAGGCTTTGGAAGAACTCAAAAATGCAATTCAAAACACAAGAGAGGCTGAAGAAAATTGAGAAAATAATTTAAAAACTAAGATAAGTCATCTGGAAACAGAAAACAGTGTCTTGAAAGCCAAAATCAACCAACTTGAAAATGAGACAAAGGAGATGAAAGATGAGGCAAAGGAGATAAGAGAGGAGGTAAAGAGAATGAAAGATGACCTCCAAAGAAAATCAGACCAGAAGGAGGATGACCAAAAATCCAGGGATGAAATCTAGTCTTTAAGAACCAGAATACAACAACTAGAATTAAGTGACCTCACAAGGCAGCAGGACACTATAAAACAAAACCAAAAGAATAAAACAATTGAGGAAAATATGAAGCATCTCATTCACAAAACAGAGGATTTAGAAAATCGAGGAGAGACAACTTAAGAATCATTGGTCTACCAGAAGACCATGACAAAAGAAAAAGCCTGGACATAATACTACAGGAAATTATTCAAGGAAACTGCCCCGATATTCTAGCACAAGAGGGAAAAGTGGAAATTGAAAGAATCCACAGATCACCTCAACTGACAACACCCAGGAATGTTATAACCAAATTCAAGAACTATCAGACCAAAGAAAAGATATTACAAGCTGCCAAGAAGAAGTCATTCAGATACCACGCAACCACAGTGAGGATAACGCAGGATCTAGCTGCATCCACACTAAAGGACCGAAAGGCATGGAATATGATATTCTGAAAAGCAAGGGAACTAGGTCTAAACCAAGAATCAACTACCCAGCAAAACTGTGACTATATTCTTACAGAGGAAAGTATGGTCATTCAACAAAAGAGAAGAATTCCAAGAATTTGTAAAGAAAAGACCAGACCTGAACAGAAATTTTGATGCCCAAGCACAGAATTCAAGAGAATCGTCAAAAGGTAATTTAAAAAGGGGGGGGGGGAACCACTTTTTTTTTTAAAGAGACTCAATAAGTTAAAATGATATGTATCCCTATAAGAAAAGAGGTCATTGGTCACTCTTAAAAATAGTTATTTTCAACTGGGCAGCTAGAAGAATTACACTTAGAGGGAACAGTGACAAACTGTGTAGGATGAAATGACAAGACATAAATAGGTATATAGATATATGTATGCATAAATACATATACATATGTATATACATACAACTAGAGCTAAAAAAGAGGTTATTAATACTAAATGAAATGGGAAAAGAAACAAAAGGGAGTAAATATGTCACAAAGAAGCTCATGGCGGGAGGAGGGAGAACATCAATGTGGAAGGATAAAGACATTGCGGATAGGAAATACTCAACTCTTAAGAGCATTAAAATTCACCCAGAGAGACAAGAACAATCCAATCCATTGGGGGCAGAGAATAGATTTGTGCCTTATAGGGGAGTAGAAGGGTAAAAAACGGACTGGTGGGGAGAGAAGCAGTACAAGGGAGGGAAAGGGTGAGGGGTAGATTTAGAAAGACTGCAAGGCAAATAAGGGGGCGAATAAGAAGGGAGGGTGGTAGAAAGGGAAGTAAAACAAGGGTGGGAACTAGAGGGATTGACTAAAAACAAACCTTGGTTTAGAAGGAAATAGTGAAAGAAGAAAAGGCAGGACCAGGAGTAGAAATCAAAATGCTAGGAAATACACAACTAGTAATCATAACGCTGAATGTGAATGGAATGAACTCACCCATAAAATGCAAGCAAATAGCAGAGTGGATTAGAATCCAAAACTCTACCATATTCTGTCTACAAAAAGCACACATGAGGAAGGTAGATACGCATAGGGTGAAAGTAAGAGGATAGAGCTAAATCTATTGGGCATCAACTGATAAAAAGAAGGCATGAATCACAATCATGATATCTGACAAAGCCAAAGTAAAAATAAATCTAGTTAAAAGAGATAGGGAAGGTAATTATATCCCGATAAAAGGCAGTATAGACAACGAGGAAATATCAATATTCAAAATGTATGCACCAAATGGCATAGCATCCAAATTTCTAAAGGAGAAACTAGTAGAGCTCAAGGATGAAATAGAAAAACTATACTAGTGGGAGACCTGAACCTTCCTCTATCCGAACTATATAAATCAAACCAAAAAATAAATAAGAAAGGGGCAAGAGAAATAAATGAAATCTTAGAAAAATTAGAGTTAGTAGATATTTAGAGAAAAATAAATAGGGACAAAAAGGAATGCACCTTCTTTTCAGCAGCACATGGTACATTCACAAAAATTAACCATGGACTAGGGCACAAAATCATTGCAAACAAGCACAAAAGAGCAGAAATAATAAATGCAACCTTCTCACATCACAATGCAATGAAAATAATAATTAGTAAGGGCACATGGAGAGGTAAATCAAAAATTAATTGGAAATTAAACAATACAATTCTTCAAATCTGGTTAGTTAAAGAACAAATCATAGAAACAATAACTTCATTGAAGAAAATGACAATGATGAGATATCCTTTCAAAACCTATGGGATGCAGCCAAAGCAGTTCTCAAGGGGAAATTTATATCCTTGAGTTCATATATTAACAAATTAGGGAGGGCAGAGGTCAATGAACTGGGCATGCAAATTACAAAACTAGAAAGTGAACAAATTAAAAATCATGAAGACTAAATTAGAGATCCTAAAAATCAAAGAAGAAATTAATAAAATTAGAAGTCAAAGAACTATTGATTTAATAAGACTAGAAGCTGGTACTTTGAAAAAAACAAATAAGATAAACAAAGTACTGGTCAGTCTAATTAAAGAAAGGATAGAAGAAAACCAAATTGACATTATCCAAGATGAAAAGGGAGACCTCACCTCTAATGAAGATGAAATTAAAGCAATTATTAAAAACTATTAAGCTCTATTATATGGCAACAAATATGGCAATCTAGGTGATATGGATGAATATTTACAAAAATATAAATTGCCTAGACTAACAGAGGAAGAAATAGATTACCATAACAACCCCATATCAGAAAAAGGAATTGAACAAGCCATCAAAGAACTCCCTAAGAAAAAATCCCCAAGTCCAGATGGATTCACAAATGAATTCTATCAAACATTCAAAGAACAACTAATCCCAATATTATACAAGTTATTTGACAGAGTAAGCCAAGAAGGAGTTCTACCAAATTCATTTTACAACATAAACATGCTACTGATCCTAAAGCCAGGCAGGTCAAAAACAGAGAAAACTATAGACCAATCTCCTTAATATATATGCAAAAATCTTAAGTAGGATACTAGCAAAAAGACTTCAGCAAGTCATCACAAGGGTTATTCACTATGACCAGGTATTCATACCAGGAATGCAAGGATGATTCAATAGTAGGAAAACCATACACATAATTGACCATATTAACAAGCAAACCGACAAAAATCACATGAGTATCTCAATAGATGCAGAAAAAGCTTTTGATAAAATACAACACCCATAACTATTGAAAACACTAGAAAGTATAGGAATAGAAGGGCCTTTCCTAAAAGTAATAAACACTATATATCTAAAACCATCAGCAAACATCATCTGCAATGGGGATAAACTAGAAGCCTTCCCAGTAAGATCAGGAATGAAACAAGGATGCTTATTATCACCTCTATTATTTAACATTGAACTAGAGACACTAGCAGTAGCAGTTAGAGAAGAAAAAGAAATTGAAGGTTTCTCAACCAAAAATTGGATCCATTTCTTTTTCAAACTTGGCTATGAATCACTGTGTGAGTGCAAATGATTTTCACAAAGTAACAGTTTTTTCTAAAGAATAGTAGTACAACAGGTAATGCACATTCAAAAAGTATCAAAATCCTGTTATAATAGCCCATTTAATGACAATAGTAAACAAACACTATCATATTTCACATGAGTTGCTGTATGACATTAAAAAGAACCCTATGGACTCATGAATACTTTTCACAAGTTTTTCAGGGGTAGCAAATCTTTCAACCTTGGTTGAGATATTTGGGTCTAGAACATCACTAAGAGATCTAGATTATTCTGGTGGAAGGGGAGTGTAAGCTGAAGAGTTACAAATGGGAGATGCTTCCTCTTGGCAGCCATCCAGGTGTACCACGCCTTAGGAACAACTTTGTAGTTCCTCTAGTATAAGACTGTGATATGTCTCATCTATTACATTTTTGCAAATGTGGAGGTGGGGATTATAATAATGCTATCATACTTCACTTCAAGTACTAAATGGACCCTTTACCCCTTGTTACTAATAACTCAGAGGCAGGCAAATGATTAGTCAGAGCTATTGAAAAAAATCTAAAAATCATGTCTGAAGACCTCTTAAAATCAATGAGATATTTAGCTCATTAAATTCTCCAAAGGTTGTTTACCAGGTTGATGGAGTCCATCCACCATCTATGTGACAATTAACAAAGGCAAAATGGAAGAAAAGGCTGTTTATGGCTTATACAATGATATTTTGTTCAATATAGTTATGGGGGAAAGGTAACAGAATATATCTAATAGCCAAAACACAGTAGATTAAAATGATTCAGTTTAACAGAATAGTATTGTTCAGATTAATATATGAATTTAGAACAACAAAATTTAATCTTAAAAGCAGACAATCAGCAAAATACAATAAGATACAGAGACTTTCATAAAACAATGGAGTCAGAAAGGCTTAAAAATTTCACCTCCAGACTCTTTAAAGTTCCTTCCCTATCCATTTAGATTCCTTTTGTCACACCTCTGGGATCTCCCATAGTGACGAGAATTCCTTCCTGAACATGGTGTGGAGGAATCCCAAATTGGATGTATCTTAGAGAATAGGCAGGCCCAAATGTCAAGGGGTTGTAGGGAGATTAATTTCTCCCCTGAATCTCAGGCAAGATAATCACAAGGGCCATTGCATCCAGGAATGGTAGGAAGGAAAAGCATCCTAAAACTGGGAACTGTTTGAAATTGGCAATGTACTGCTCTTTCAAAGAGTGAGCCATGCTTGCAATTTTTCTTCCTGTTTGGAAGAGTAAGCTTCCTTCCCCTTCTCCCATCGGGCAAAATGCTAGGGAGCAGCTTGCTTCCTCTGCCAAAAGGACAGGACTAGAGAAAACATAACCCTGGCTTTTACCAGCTGCCCAGAGATCAGCCCAAGGACTCCCAGCTTGTGTGTTCTAAAGACGCAGCAGCACCAACAAGAACATCAACAGCAACAAAAGCTGGAGTTGGAGCCAGAGAAGGATCAAGAACAAGAGCAAGATCCGGAACATAATCAGCAGATTCCTGCTGCTGGGAGTTAGCAGGAGTCTGGATTGGCAGCAGCGAGGAATGCTGGCTCAAGCAGATGGGAGAAAAAAGTGGTTTATTTCTTCTCCAAGAGTCCCCTACTAAGTCACTTAAACTAAAGCAGCCAAGTGGGTGGGGCAGCTGACAGAAAATGGGAAAGCAAAACTGGCAGGAGCAGGGCAGCAGCAGCTTCGAAGAGAGTTTGGAGTTCTTTCTGAGTTTGGGGAGGGGGTGAAAACCCGTGGCATGTCAGGAGAAACGTGGCTTAAAAATTTGAGAATTCTTTCTCCAACTTCAGTGGATGCCATCCTTGTAAAAAATAAATTTAATTTCAAACAATTTCAAAAATTATATTTTAAGAGATTTATTAATGATCATTAGAAATAAAGGAATAAAAATAAAAATCACGTGCCCATGGCTAATCTACCTATTCAAAAAACCCTGCGCTCCACCACAGTCACCAACAGGAAGCAAAGAGAGCTGAGACCAGGAACCCCACCCGCTATATCCCCATGTCTACGTCAGCACATAACAACAGGAAGTCAGTGGGCTCCTGGGAAATGTAGTTCAAAAGCACAATATTTCCAGTTACATACCTCAAAGCATTAATTGCGTCACTCTGGAAGTGCAGATATATTTTGAAGTCCTTGTTATTTCACATACTGTATGTTTGAAAGGGATGTTTACAAATAAATGTTCAGTGAACTTCCGTAACATCTGATTTCATAGAAAGCCATAGTACCTGGCTTCTAGTGATGAGGTTTCTTGAACCTTCCAGGAGAGGATCCACTTTCATGAATAGCTTTTTTATAAAACTACTTCCTACCTGCTTTATCCTGGTGGATTTATGGGCAATTTACCTGGTATAAAAAATGTTCTTGAATATGTCTCCTTGTATATGCTTTCCTCCCCATCTCTCTTTTGGTTTAGATTCAGAGTCAAAGGTATTTCTAGCACTAGAGAATTATTTCAGAGTGACTGAAAATACTTCAGTGGCCTGCTCATATTCATGATCCTTCTTGATCTCTCCACACCCTCTGACACTGTTGATCATTCTTTTCCTTTTGATGCTCTCATCTCATCTGTTTTTAGGATACAACTCTCTCCTCATTCTTCTACCTGTCAGAGTGTTCCTACTCTGTGCTGGATCTTCATCCAGGACATGACCAATAATTTGGGGTATCCCACAGGGTCCTTCTGGGCCCTTCTCCCACTATATTGTTTTTCTTAGTGATCTCATCAGCTTCCATGCATTTAATTATCATCTCTATGTGGATGATTCTCAAATCTCATCTAACCCTAACCTCTCTGTTGACCTCTAGACTTGCATCTCCAACTGATATCTGGAACTGGATGACATAGACACATCTTATCCATCTCAATTCATTATGTCCAAAATTAAATTCATTATTATTATCTCCAAATCCTTTCCCTCTTTTCATTCCTTGGACAAGATACTCCATATTTCAGGTCTGGGCATTTTCTCTTGCTGTTCCTCAATACTGGCATGCCATCCTAGAAACCTTCTAGCCCTAGCTCTGTCTGGTGTCCACTTCTGTGAACAATATGCTCTTCCTAGGATAGATTAATAACTTCTAATCTCATCACCATGCTGCTAATTCAGGCCTTGGATACATCTTCCCTTTGCCTTCTCTCCCATCAGATAGAAATATAACCATATTGGAACTCAGAGAAGGGGCAATAATAGCTATCATGCAAAGGTAGGATTTTTATCCAGGTCCAGAATCTGATTACAGATCTAATGTTCTTCCCACTAAACCATGTTGCTTTCTGTTCCCCTAAACTTTTGTAAACTGTGATTGAAGTCAGAGAAGTTAGGGACAGCTGGGTGGTTCAGTGGATTGAGAGCCAGACCTTATAAGACAAATCTGGCCTCAGACACTTCCTAGCTGTTTGACCCTGGGCAAGTCATTTAGTCCCCATTACCTAGCCCCTACCAGTCTTCTGAAACCTTGAAACCAATACATTGTATTGATTCTAAGATGGAAGGTATAGGTTTTAAAAAAAATCAGAGAAGAGAAATCAAAATATCAAGTCTGACTACCTATAGACAACTGAAGTTAAATATAGATGTGTTGATGCATCATCAAATTAATTTAGACCAAGATTTAGGATTCAGCCTTGTATCATAACTCACTCAATGGAAATTAACAAGCATATGTTTACCTCCAACTCATAGCTACATCCACACCTTTTGTTGTGCAATTATATTAATAAAATTAATTCCAGTGATTATATTGGCAAAAATACCAATGAAATTATGCCTTAGCTAATAAATCGAATAACTGACTTAGTTGATTTTTGCATTGAATGGGATAGATCCATGTATTTGTTGGTTGTACATGTTCTATGTGGTATTTTTATTTTCTTTTTATGAAAAATCAGTTCTGGGAAAGGGTAACATTTCTCATTTGTGGGGAGTTAAACATGCCTTATGTAATTAGAAAACTGCTCTCTCTAGGGCATTTTGCCTCTAGTTGTCCTAAAAATATATTCACATGCACGTCATTTCTCAGCTTCATCAGATACTAGCAAATGGGACCATCAGATTTCTTTTCTTGCCAGGGGAAACAGATTACAAAGCTAGGCAGTCTAGCATGTGCTCAGGAAATGACACGATAAATTACTCTGTGAATATGAAATGTATCTGTGCATTTAAATAATGAGCTTAAGACTCTGGCAGGCAGTAAACTCTGATGACCATTGTCCTGTTTGTGAGTGAGTGTAGTGTGGGAGCTCAGTAGGTATTGTGAGCACTTACATTATGGCCTTCTGAAGTGACATCTGGATTTTGAGAGGTTAAAGCTCTCTACTTTTTTCTGCTTAGGGTAATAGGTGTTTTCCAATTATAAATTCCCATTAGGCACGTGACCAGAGAGAACTCTTTTTTTCTGCCTCAGGCTGGAAAGCTGCTTCTCTTCCACCATTTTTCTTGCCTGTCTTGTTTCTATGGTAACCCTGCACTCCCTGTCCTTGCAGAGAAGCCTTGAAGCAGGCAGCAGCTTGGAAGTCCCAACAGCTTTCAACATTGCAGGAGGAGAACCTGAAACTTACCGAGGAGCTGGGAAGAAGCAGAGAGGAGGTCACGAGTCATCAAAAGGTAAGGGATGCTGATGTCTTTGCATGGTAGCTTTCCCCATGTGTTTGTCTTGGACAGTGCATCAGGAGTCATCATTCAGTCACATATGGTGGAGCAATGTGGGATGTGCTTTTACAGCCTTGATATAAAATGTCTTACTTGGTCCTCAGGGAATTTTTATTTGATTCTAGAATAGGGTAGCTCAAAGTTTCATGAAGTCTGGTAAACAAAAAGCCCCTCGAGGTTTACAGTTAACTTGGAAATGAGAATTTCCTTGTAAGAAGCCCTTTATTCATGAGCCTAGAGGGAAATAGGTTCTTCTCATTCAGCTTCCATTTCCGTAGTAACCTGTTAGGAAAATTAATATGAATCATGTGCAGTTTGGGGGTCAGTAGCTATTTTAAAATGAACTAATCCCCTTTATTGGCCATAATTTCCAAATGATGGTGTAATTGTATGCATTGATACATGGGATATATGTGAGAATTAGCTACAGGCAAAACAAACTCTAGCCACTTGCCTATTGACTTTATCAAAAGGGTTTCTGACATAACTACTAAGTCTGATTCATACAATTTTCTAACAAAGGGGAGACAAAACTAAACAAGTGTTTTAAATCTATAAAAGAATTATGGTCCAATTGGA
This sequence comes from Monodelphis domestica, assembly GCF_027887165.1. Taxonomy (NCBI): domain Eukaryota; kingdom Metazoa; phylum Chordata; class Mammalia; order Didelphimorphia; family Didelphidae; genus Monodelphis; species Monodelphis domestica. The sequence goes on along the minus strand of NC_077229.1, from coordinate 46,534,947 downwards.
CATAGTAATCTGTATATAGGAATTGACTAAGTTTTATTCCAAGTTATTATGCATTTCAGTCACAATACTAGATGATTACATTTAACAGTAACTTAGGAATCATTTTAAAAATAGAACTTGACCGTTTTATTATTAGTATTGTGCCTTTCCCCCTCTAATGGCATTTTGCTATTTTCCACATGGTTTGCAGTGATCTGCCTATATGTAATTTGTTTTAGATCGTGGCATCTCTATTTTAAATGTCAAAAACCCAGAATAGCTTTTTTAGTCATTTTAGGAATTTTATCATGTGTCATCTTCTCTACATGTCATTTGTGAACAACTAGTTTTTATGTTCCTTTTAGATTTTATACTTCAAAACTTTATCTGAGCACAGAATGCCATAGCCTATCAGGACTCAGATATACTTTTTCACTTAAAAGACTTATTAGAATAAATTTCCTCATCCCTACCCAGGAAATTAGAATAAATTTCCTCACCCCTACCAGCTACTGCCAGTACTGTCCCAGAGGGCATTCATGAATGGAATTAAGATTCTCCTTTCATTCATATTGTCAGAGGTTGTTTGGCCTTGAATGGAATATAGGTATGTCCTATTTGTAGAGTTTGAGAGCTGTAATGTTGATCTTTTGGGGGAATGGAAGCTTTTGGGGCAAGCCAGTTTCTTTTAAGGCACAGGTAATGTTCCTAAGTGTAAGATAGTCAAGCTTTAGGTCTCTCCAGACTTCAAAATAAGCAATGTGCAGCTATGCACATTTCCTTAATAATCTTCTCTCTCAGGACCTAGGAACCTTAAAACTAGTACTCCATTGAAGAAATAAACATTCAGCATATAAATGGCTTCCAGTTTTAATTCTGGCCAAAGTTGGACTAATTCTAAAAGCCTGGCTCTTGAGAGTCTTAGAAAGTTTGGCAAGGTTTTAAGCATGAAAAGAATAGATTTGAACTAAAAGCATATGGAATTTTGAGGTATTAGAAAAATGGGCTTTATGATAGAGTAGATTAGTAAATGCTAATAACCATGAGACTCAGAGATTATTCTTATCTGGGTTACCCATCTAGATGGAATGGTTTAGGAATAATCTTACCTAAACACAAGGTTATCTTGGTTTCTATTTTCTCTGAATCCAAAAGAATAGCTACAGTGCGGTTTGTTTCTATGAAGATCCTTCATTTTCTCTCTTTATTACCTTCCAAATAGAGGGATAGATATTAGCCATCATCCTCCATCAGAGTGTGGTACATTACCTTTGTTTGTTAGACAGGTAGAGTTTACTTAGAGAAAAGTGGTACTGGGAAAAAATATGTGAAGTTCAATCTCTTCATGCTGGGACATAAGGCAACAAGGGTGAAGATAAAGGACAGATAAAGCCATGTGCTGGGTAGATAAGCTTTGTTCTTGACCTGTTTCTCTTACTAATAAGATATATATGACTTTGAGCAGGTTATTATCCACAAAATAAAGAGAAATTCTCCCCACCTGCACTGTAGTGTAGGTAAAACTTAAGTATATTTTTCTGAGAACTAATTTTTCAATAAAAATGATATAAGTTGTTCTGTAACCTGATGTTTTTATTTTATTTCATATTTCTTATTGCTAGGAGAAACCAAGGCTTCCTATACTCTTATTCTTTGTCTTTCTCTTTGGAAAGCTAAAGATACCCACATCAATTAAATAGCCCTACTGATCATATGGGACAGCTCAATGGCACAGTAGATAGAGTGCTAGGCATGGAGTAAGGAATATATCTCTCAAAGTTTTAATCTGGCTTTGTGACCCTGGGAAAAATCACTTTACCTTATTTGCCAGTTTCTTCATCTGTAAAGTGAGCTGGAGAAGTAAATGCCAAACCACTCCAATATCTTTGCCAAGAAAACCTCAAATGGGATCACAAAGAGTCAGACATGACTGAAACAACAAAACAATAACAACACATCATAAATTGGAAAACATTGCATTTTAGTCCTAGTTTATCTTTTTTTTTCCCCTAGCTTTAACATTTGAGCAAAGTGGTAGAAACAGTAATTGGCTCTTGTGAGATGAAAGAATTTCTGCCCTTTACCCTAGTTTCAGTGCATATTCTTCCCCATGAGCCCCCTAAAAGATAAAACAAAAGGTTATGAGAAATAGAATATTGAGATTTATTTCATTTCGGGGATAACACAGGAATTAACTTTCTTCCTTACATTTCCTGCTTTTTCTTGGATGCATTAAACATCACATCTCTTAAGAAAGAAGGAAAAAATAATAAAAAAATAAAAAAGAAAGAAGGAAGTGTTTTACAATTGTGATGTCATAGAAAGAATTGTTTGATTTGCTTATATATTTTCATAAGAAGATGACATAGCTAGAACAGAGTCACTAAAGTCTCTTATCTGTTATTATTTTTGTTTTAACCCTTACTTTGTCTTAGTAACAACTCCAAGACAGAAGGACTAGGCAATCTGGGTTAAGTAACTTGCCCAGGGTTACACAGTGTGAGGTCAGATTTGAACCCAGGGCTTCTCAACTCCAGGCCTGGAACTCTATCCACTATGCCAGATAGCTGCCCCTGTTACCTATATTTTTGATCAAACATGCATTCTCCCAACTGAAGGAATATCCAAAAAAAAAGATTCCTTGTTCCTTCTCTCTCAAGTAAAATTTACCATTTTTAATGTTAAAAAAGCACTTTTCGTCTCTGGATCACTACTTTTCTAGGACCAAGAAAGATCTCTGGATGTGTTGAGATGTTGAGGACAATAGCACTTCTTTGTTATATGGTACCAACAGTGAATGAGATATTCTATATAAGTGAATTTACTAGATAATTGAAAACATGAATACTTAACAATTATTTTGGTGGAAATCTTGCTAAATTATATTAATATTTTCCTTGACTTGTGAGACAGATTATGCTGAATATAGTTTAATCTTTCATTGACCTAAGGATCATTAGGATGAGAAGAAAATATTGGTATTTTTCAGCATGCCAGAAAACCAAGCTTGTTAGAATCATAGCTGAGGGAATCTGAGTGTCTAGTTTATCTTAGTTTCTCTGCAAAATAGTAATAGTGAGAATTAGCCAGCAGGATTATTCACCATTAGGTAGAAACTTTAAATGTTTTTTTTTCCCCCTTAAAGTCTGACTCTGTATTTCCAAGTATCAAAATATGTGCTATCTTGTGTTTTCAGGTCACCATTAGGGAACAAATACTGAATTTCAATAAGCTAACCTTTGCTTATGGAATAGGGATACATGAGACAATTTATGGCTCATTTTTGGTCATGAATTTCTTGGAATCACCAAAGGATAAATGAAATCTCTTTTAGAATCTAGAGCTGTCATTTCAGTAGAGCCATAAATAATATGCTGTTTATAATTAGCCACCTTCTCAGACATGCATGTGCAGTGAACATTTATTTTTATCATGTGGCATGGTATAATTTTCCCTAAAATTAATCAAATCAACTAGCATTGATTTAGCCATAGTCCTAGAATGGGGGTAATCCAGGTTCTTTTAGACTTTCAGCTAAGTATAAATTTTCACAAGTTCTACCAGACTGGAAAGACATATTTGACCAGTTTAATTACATATAGTACATCTATCTATTTTCTCAAGACCAGATCTGTTATATTTAGAGAAGTTTTTCACCAAGTTGGTTACCAGACAACTAAGTTTTTCAGCCATAGCAATTCTTGAAGACTATATCCTAAGACGACCTAGGTGGGCTACCCCCTAGATCTATAGAGTAAATGATCACAATAGCAAAATCATAGAAATATTGAAGTATAAAGTATTATCACCAATTGGTTAGGAAGCAGTAGTTTTAAGTAGAAAGTAAAATATATGAAGAATTACCCATAAATACCCTTTTTAAAAAATTAAATTTTATTTTTGTCATGCAAAACACACTTCCATATTGGTCGTCATTGTAAGAGCTCATACATAACCAAAACCCCAAAATAAAATCATAAATAAACTAATGTGAAAGATGGCTCCAACAGTTCTTTCTCTGGGAGTATATAGTATTCCCCATCATAAGTCTTTTAGGATTGTCCTAGATCATTGTATTACTGACAGTAGTCTGTATTACAGATAATCATCATTCAGTATTGCTGTTATTTGTTATAATGCTTTCCCAGTTCAGCTTATTGTACTCTGCATCAGTTCTTTCAGATCTTTCTAGCTCTTTCCAAAATCATCTTGCTTATCATTTCTTATAACAGTAGTATTCCATCACCAACATATAACACAATTTGTTCACCCATTCCCCAATGGATGGATATCCCCTGACTCTCTCTGCTTCCATCATTGCAGAATTTAAGGAGTCCCTTCCCACTATTCCCCGGCAGACTGTTAGAAATGAGAATGAGGAATGTGCTTCTAAACTACATTAGTTTGTTCATTAACAATTCAAGCTACATATTCTAGAGAATACAACATGTGTACTCAATTTTGGGAGAACTTTGTAGTATGTACTGGACTTTTTAGTTAGTTGTTGTTGTTTTTTTTATCCTTATCTTCCACCTTAAAATCAATACTATGTCTGGGTTCCAAGACAGAAGAGTAGTAAGGACTAGGCTGTAGGGGTTAAGTGAGTTGCCCAGGGTCACACAGCTAGAAAGTATCTAAGGCCGGATTTGAACATCTCTAGGCGTGACTTTCAATCCACTGAGCCACACAGCTGCCCTCCTGTACTGGGTTTTTTAGCCATATTGTTGTCTGCTGTGAGTGAATAAAGACGACTCTATATATGATATATTTATATCACATTATCATCAAGAAGTTTTTATTCCAGATGTTCTGAAGTAAAAATCTGTAGTAACAAAACTGTATTTGCCCCTTAATTTTAGCAAATTCTTTGCTATAAAGTACAGTTACTGTATCTATCTCATCCTTCCCCATTACCTTCTACTTCCCCCATCTAAAGATTGGTTTGAAAGAAATGTAGCCTGTTTTTGTGTGGGAGGTGAGACTAGAAATACTCAGACATAGGGGATGTGCTGTGTGCTATCAGAATGGAATAGCTATTTTTTACTTAACTTGTTTAAAGATGTGGCTGAAATGATATAAAATGTAATTTCCTTGGTCGAGTTTTTTGGTCTTTTGTGGGTGGGTAATCAGGGTTGGGGATTTGGGTCAAGGATTGGGGGAGAATGAGTGAGTTTCACTTAATCATCTCACATGTAGAATGAATTGAATAAAAGTGTGTGTTCCCTACTTTCTTCAGTCCCCCTTTAGTACTGGCTTTCTAATATCATTTTACTCCCATTGAGAAGGCATTACTTTGCCAGTGGTCAATATCCGATGACTAAAAGTATTATCCTGTTATCTAATTAGCACGACCAAATCCCCTTAATAATGATTCTATATATAATATGGGCAGTTGGATGGCACAGTGGATTGAGTGCCTGGTCTGAACTCATCTTCCTAAATTCAAGTGGGACCTCAGGCACTTACTAGTTGTGTGACTGCTATTATCCTTAGTTTCCTCATCTGGAGAATGTTCTGGAGAAAGAAATGGCAAACTGCTTTGGTATCTTTGTGAAGAAAACTCCAAATGGAGTCACAAAAAGAGTTGGGCATGACTGAAACAACATAACAAAACAAAACAAAAAAAACCCACATATAATGTTTTTAACATGTGCACCCAAGCTAGTGATGTTGTTTGGTGTGTTTAGGTAAAAATTTATTGTCATGCTTTCTATTTTCTCATCACATTTTAAGCTTAGTAAAGTTTTACTAATTTAGCTTAGAAAAATGATTGAATGAATTGCTAGAACTTCTTAATATCCTTAAACAAAAGCATTATTATGACTTTGGAGCACTGGATGCAGTATAATCTAATAGTAGGAGTCCTTGTTGTTTAGCCCTTTCAGTCATGTCCAGCTCTTCATGATCCCATTTGGGGTTTTCTTGGCAAAAGATACTGGAGTGATTTGCCATTTCCTTCTCCAGTTCATCTGATAGAAAAGGAAATGAGAATGGCCTCAGATACGTCCCAGCTGTGTGACCCTGGGCAAGTCACTTGACCCCCATTGCCTAGCCCTGACCACTCTTCTGCCTTGGAGCCAATACACAGTATTGACTCCAAGACGGAAGGTAAGGGTTTAAAAAAAAAGGAAAGGAAAGGAAATGAGGCAAACAGGGTTAAATAACTTGCCCAAGGTCACCCAGCTAGTAAGTATCTGAGGCTAGATTTGAATCTGGGGAGATGAGTCTTCCTAAATCCACCAGGAGTGGTGCTTTATCCACTGACTTACCTAGCTGCCCTTGTAGGCCTTAGCATATTTATATTAATGAATAGATAAGAATACTTTCTAATAAATGTACCTATATATGAATTACTTACAAATGATGCATCTGACATGCTCTAAGCCTTAAAAATACCTTTGTGTGTGAGAGATAAAAACTAGCATGAGTGCCCCTCTCACTCAAATAAAAAACCTGGAGTCAGAAAGTAAGAGTTGAAGAGACAGAAATTTATTTCTTTTCCTCATGAGGAAGGCCTAGTGGCAAATGCAAATGCCTGGACACAAATACAAACATTATATAGGTTCCTGAGATTTCCCCACTCCCTCCACTTTCTGACCCCCCCCCCCATCTGAGGGGCCAGGATTTAAATCTTGGTGTGAAGTCTGCCCCAATCAGAAAAATAGCAAGATACATGACCTTATTCACTTGGGATGGATAAGAATTAAGAATTTTACCCTAAGTTTTCAAGGGTAAGAAAAGATAAAGAAGCAGCTGCAGCTGAACCAAGTGACCTTATTTCTTGAGCCCTGATGATGTCCTTTGAAGTGAGATAAAGAGTCCAGTCCAGACATATTTGAAGCTAAAAACAGACATTTCATTCTTGATTGGGGATGGGGGTGGGGGGCAAGTGGATGCTTTTCCTTGAGGAGGACACATTTAATTTTATATTATGTGCCTTCTGGCTTTAGACTTGACTTTGACCTTTGTGAGCAGCTCTTTTGCTTGAGAGAGAATGCATATTGTAATAGAGAGCAAGACAGAAGGAGGGGACTTGAAAGATGCTGGGGCAAATTCCTTGTTCACAATATGTAACACTTATTCAGTATCTCTGAGTACAGAAATGGATACCATCCAGTGGTTCTGTCACCCCTGACCCAGTTCTGGGTCATAGTTCTAGAGTAGAGGGAAGTGGGCACAAGTGATGAGCAGGGGCCTGGCTGTGTACTAAATGTTATGATAAGGAAAGGTATATATTTTATCTGCTGTCATAATACATATATTTCTATTTTGGTGAATATACATATGCCCCTTCGACATGATGGAGTTATAGTAAAGTATATTTGGGACTAAAGCTTGGTTAAGTTTAGTATTCTCACTGAATTTCTAGGAAACATATTTTTAACCATCAATAGCAGCTAATAGCCCCAAAATTCAAGAGATTGAAGAATCCTTGTTTTATCTGTCGAAATTTTTCACTCAGAATTTCAGAGCTTCATATGTTGTTTTTGCATTATTTCTGCACTTTTGGTAAAAATATCTGTAAGAAACCTTTTTTAAACATTCTTCTCTTTGCTATGTAATGCTTACAAGTTCAGATTGGTATGTGTAAAATTTATGGCAATAAAAGGTAGATGAACCTTCAAAGTATAAAATCAATTCAGTTGAACTCCGCAAATATTTATTTAAATATCTATTATGTGGATAGTACCGTGCTGGGCTCTGAGATACATACCAAGTTAAGCAATACCATTCTTTGTCCTCGTGGAATTTATAATCTAGTACTTAGATAAGACACATGCATACTCCAGTCCTCCCTCACTTTAAAATTGTGGCAATTGAAGCTAAGAAAGGTAAATTATTAATGTCATGCAGATACAAGTGGTAGACCTGAGACTAGAATCCAAGTCTCTTAATGAGTTCAGTATTCTGTCTACTTTGACAAGACTCTTTAGAGCTCCTGAAGAGTGAGTTGTAAAGGCTTGGGCACTTTTTAAGCAATAAGTATTGTCATTTGATTCCATTTTAGGAACTTAACAGATTTACATTTTAGTTTCACCAATTTTTTAGAGAAAACCGATTGCTTTTGGACCTTTATTGGTAGATACCAGTGGAAGCTGTGGACATGCCATATGGGATAAATAATTGGTCCTCTTGCTGCTTACCATGAAATTTAACCCTTTTTTTAATGGTTTTTCTTTTCTTTTTAGCTGGAGGGAGAGAGATCTGTACTCAATAACCAGCTTTTAGAGATGAAAAAGAGGTAAGGGTTTTTTTGCTATGAGTGATTTTTCAACGTGGGTAGTATTGTCAAAGTGTTTGAACTTTCTTTAAAAGGAATGAAAAAGGAAAGCTTCTTATACCCAGAAAACTGCATGGTGGTAGTCTGGCCTTTATAACTAGTAACAGTGAAAAAAATTAAATGTAAATATTATCATTTTGGATAGCATTAAAGCTTGAGAGAGAGAACAATGAACATGTTAAGGCATATTCAATTGTATTTATCTCTACTTTACAAGTTCTCTTCCTATATCGCACAACTTCTGCTAGATATAACCAAAAATACGATTTAATTTTTTGCTTGAAGTACCAGAAACTTGTTCAAAACTTGATTTTGAAAGTATGAAAAAGTAGTTTTTTCTGTCATAGCAATAGTAATTGATTGAAAACAAATAATTTTTAAGGTTCCAACTAACTTTCTAAAAAAGTGATTTAATAGTGTTATATTTTTTTTGTTTAACAATGGCAACGCAGGATTATTTTAATCATTATTTTGAGTAATGAACTCTGCCCCCTGGTAACCTCTTCAGAAGCTTGATGCTTGTGCCTCCTAATGGAATTAAACTCTGTTCTTACTGAATGGGCAGTTTGTATCCATCAAGAAAAACTCTTTGCTTAGTTGTGCATGCTAGACAAGCTTGAGCTGTACATGTGCCCAGAGAAACAGAACCTTGGTCTGTAGTTTGCAGTCAGAATGCTGAATGAGAGCTATTGTCTAACCAATAGAACTAGATTGGATCTGTTTTTAAAATATGTTCTCTGGAGGAGAGCAGCTTACCCATGGAATAATCTTCCATGCTTTAAAAAAAGTGTTTGGCCTTTTATTGCTAGAGCAGATTGGCATCCCCATTCCCCCCACTGTTGACAAGTCTACCTCTTGTGAACATGATGTCCTACCTAGGCATTTCTGTGCTTTATTCAGGGAGTCTTTCAGCTCCCTAAATTTCATTGTAACTTATATTAGGTCAGTTTGAAGGAGTAATTTGGGTCCTAAGCAAGGCAGGTTGAGCTGTGGTCCTTTCATTTAAAGTGCCACTAGATTGATTAATGAATTAGTGATGACCTGTCCAGATGAGCTGACTTGTGGCAGGCCATATGTTAGGAAAATAAAAGCAAAACTTTAAAAATTAATCAGGACTGGAGGTAGCTGGGTGGCTCAGTGGATTGAGAGCCAGGTCCAGAGATAGGGTTCAAATCTGGCCTCAGACATTTTCTAGCTGTGTGACCCTGGACAAGTCACTTGATCCCCATTGCCTAGCCCTTACCACTCTTCTGTCTTAGAACCAATACACAGTATTGATTCTAAGATGGAAGGTAAGGGTTTTAAAAAAAATTAATCAGGACCTACGTTTCTCTCTCTTAAAAAGCTCTTCATATAAGCTCTGAGGAATCTATGAAAAGATAAAATAGTGCTTGTTCCTTTATAACTTTTGCAAATGATTTTATAAATAATGCACTAACATAGTTTCAGACAGTCTTTGGGGTTTTTTAAAAATAGGTTGATTGAATATTTTTTTCCTCCGAATGACTTTTATTTAAGAGTAACTTTAGGAGTCAATCCTATCATTTTTTAACCCTTATTTGCTTGACAAAATGAAGTTATATGAAAATGTTTCCATAATTCACTTGCCTTTCACAGTGAACTTATTTAGTCTATTTAATATGTTCGTGCCAGATTTAAAGGTCTATGAAATTATCTTTCCCTCATTTTTCCCCGTCTATACTGCCAATTAAAGCCCTTAGAATATTTAGAAAAATAGACTGACAAATATACATTTTCCTACCCAAGAATGGGAAACTTCTAATGTGGGGGTGCTCTGAAGCCCAATTCCAGGTGTTAGAATTGTCATTTTTTAAAAATCTCTCTAGACTCATTTTCTTTTTGGAAATCTCAGTGCAAAACTTATTTTGACTAATGAATTGTGCTCCTAAATGTCAGCTTCAGTGCTATAAGTGGATTCTCTTCAGCTCTGCATTTGTAACTACTAATGAAATTCACTTAAATATTCTAAAATAAATTTGATAGCATACTTGTATAAAAAACTAAAGAGATGCTAATTTGTTCTTTCCCAATTAACTTGAGAGAATATCTGTGCCTTCAGTGTAAAGATTCTAAGACCTAGAGTTCAAAACCTCCAAAGGAGGAGCACAAGTGACTTTAGGAGATTACTTAACTTCCTTGGGCTTTTATCGCTCATTATAAAATTAAGCATTTTGGACTAGATAGTTTGTGAGGTCTTTTTCTGATCAAATTAGGATCTCATCACGTTAATAGTCCAAGAAGCAAAGCACCTACCAAACAATCGAATTTTAAAATTGCTCAGAATAAAAATGCAAACTAATTTAATACAAGAGATTCTGAAAAAATAGCTTTGCATCAATGGTCATTTTGTTGAAATTCAATTTGAATGCTACTTTCAACTCCAAAGAAGCTTTTATAGAAAAAAATTTTTGAAAAAAATTTGAAAGCCATTATTCATATTCAAAATGAGCTATTTAAAAGTGAACAAAGTTATTCTGAAAAAATACATTTTAGTAGTAGTTCAGTTATACCAAAATGTTATATGAGGTATGCACATCCATTTGCCCCTTTTAAAAGCACTTCACACTTTAGTTTTTAGAGTAGGGAAACATGTTGTCATTAATAAATAAGAGCAGCTATGTGTGTTGGAGAGCAGCAGTAAGTGTGAGGTGAGAACATATCCCAAATCCTCCTCCTTTGTTTAGCTGAAATTGTTTTAAAATGGGGCTTGTCCTTTCCAAGCTGTTTCCAAGGGATCTGATGAAAAAAATAAAATAAACTTTACCATTATCAATACAATAATTCAGATTCCATATGAAAATGTGGTTTCAATACGCTCAACCCATGATAGCAGGCCTTTGGCAACAGGAAAGCCTCTTTGAGCTTTGGGAGTCAGTTTACTTCCCCAGTTTCTCTAGTCTTTCATGATGCTGAGGAAGTTAACTTCAAGGCCAAAAATCCAGAAACAAGCAGCTTTTACCTTCTCCAGTGATTCTTCCTGGAGCAAATATTTCCATGGAAAACAATACTTGTTTGATGCTATTATTTATATACTAAAATTGGGGATTATATGTTCCTTCAGCTCATTAGACTCATTGTGGATTGCTAACTGTCTTACTGTCTCTGGGCTTGCGCAACTTATCAATGCTCATTTCACTCCTCTCTTTTCCCTTTCCTACTCTTGCTTCCTTTGCTATATCTGTGTGTCTTTAATGGTAAGACTAAAAAAAGTCTATCCACGTTATAATAAATAATTTTTATATTTTTTTAGTAAAAAATTGTTGTATATATTTTTGGCTGCCTTTGTCCCTCAGTGTCTTGCTTTTGTTTTGTAAAATACTCTTTGCAGTATTTATATATTTATATATATACATATATATATACATACACACATATTTTTTATTTATATGATAAAGAATTTCAGTGCAAATTTAGTTCTCCTTACTGTATTTTGCATTTCTCTTCATGTTTCTAACATGTGGTTCTTGTTATCTTGCATTTTTAAAGCTTGCCCAGTAACACTTTAAGGTATTTGCTTCATTACTGGAATTTATTTCTATTGCGGTAGTAAGAAAAGAATCTGGGCACTGTGTTCCCCTTTAAAATAATAAATCAACTCTGTTCAATCATTGCTCAGCCTTTATTTGATTGACAAATTATAGGGGAGCCATTTTAATCCAAGTAATTTACCTTCTGATGGTTGTAGATTTGTTGAGTGCTAGATTTTATTAATGGAAGTAGTTTTTAGGTTGGTTGTGAGACTGAGGTTTGGTCCTAAGAACAATCTGCTTGGTGGAACTAACAGGATTTGGCACAAGAAGGAACTCTCACACAAAGTTATGCATTTCAGATCTGCCTAAACATACTTATTTTGGCAAATGAGGCTACCATTTGTCTTTTATTCTAAACTTCAAACCCCAAGGATAGTAGCATTTTACCACTTGTGTGACCTTAGGTAGTAACTTATCCTCCCCAGGTTTGGATTCAGTGGCCTCTAAGGTCTCCAACTCTATATCTTTGGTCCCTTGAACAAATAGCATTAATGGTAAAATTAATCATTCTATACAACAAAAGTGCTGTTCAGCAGCTCTTTATACAAAATAGACATCTTCTCTAAAGCTTTTGTCCTGCCAGCTGAGAATTCTGTGAGAGAGAAGCAAGTAAGGACCCCCCCTCTCAGAGGAGCATTCTTTAACATTCATTCATTCCTTCTCCCCTGCCCCACCCCACAGATAGACATCCCATATGATCTGGGTGAGTTTTAACCTTAATTATAGAAGAATCCAGCTGTTTTGTGTCCATATTCTCTCAGCAGCAACAATTAAAAATTATGCTTTTCATTAGGTTAGGTGATCACTCAAGGCCATTTTGGCAGTATAAGTAAGCTATTGGATGAATTTCCTAGAAAAGCAACTTGTGAGAGAATCACAAGATTTGGACACAGGTATGATTTCCTTGTTTCTGAATCTTTAAAATCATAGCCATTTTATCTACTTGATGGCAGGTTCCAACACCTTAATTTGAAATCAGTCATTTTATATAAAATGAAGTAAGTCCCTGTCTTTAGCAGAAACCCTACTTTCTCATTCCCTTATTCTTTTGAGAGCACTGTTGTCTGCTCTTCTCCTATTTAGATTTAAGAAATCGTGGTATATTCAAGCCAGAATATTTTTGTAAAACCCAGATTCTTCTCTTACTACCTACCATTCTGGAGTCTAAAATGTAAGCTGAACAATGAGATATAAAGACAGCACTTATCTTTTCATCTTTGCTTGGGTTTTCAAATTACCCGTAGTCATTATACAATTGTAATTTATGTGCTGGATATCATGGGTCTCACTAAATTGACACAAATAAAGAGTATGAGTTTTAACCTGGGCCTGCTAGCTTTTCCATTCTCTAGTTTGTCATGAGAAGGTTGTATCCAATACTGAGTGCTGTCCTGTTCACCAGCTATTTGTGATGTAACTAAATGTAATTTGGCTGATAGAGCTTAAGATGATGATATCTTGGGGGAAATAAGTCATTTAGACTCTAGGTTGTAGGACAGTTAAGAAAATATAACCCCTAGGTAGATTTATTCTCCCCTTCCCCCTCACCCTCCAGTGCACTATTTTTATAATAGCAGCTTGTTCTCCTCATTCCCTTGGACAATTCATTTTTTTCCCTTTATACTAACCTCTTTCTGGATTGTCTTTACTTTCACACCTTCTCCCGTCCCTCCCTCCATTTTGTAACTTCCCCACTCTAGGTCTTTTTCTATCTCTTTGCACTTCCTCCCCCACCCCTACCCCCTTCTTTCTTTGGCTATGAGCTGAAGGCTTTCCTGCCATTGAAGGGTTCAAATAGCTCTCTAGGATATTGGATTAAGGAAATACCCAAAAGTCATTTTTACTAGAATCAAAGATCTTGAGTCAATCACAGGCCTAGAATTGCAGTTCAAGTATTCTGTGACTCATCAGCCTCTTCTCTGCCATCATTTCCAACCTAATAAATAGCCATAACTTTCTCTGGCCTTTATACAGTTATGTTTAATATCCCTTTTAGATTTTGCAGTTCCTGAGCAATAATCTAAATTTTTCTTGGCGCACAGGCAATAGTAACTAATGTTGTTATTATTGCTTTGGTGTAATTTGCCTCTTAAAAGAGTACAAATTTCTTAATAAGCAAACATAAATTAGTGAGGACCAGAAGATACTTCCAGCATAATCAGCGCTTTGCATGACTAATGTATTATTAAGCTTTGCATGTGGTTTTTGTTGCTCGGGTGAGAATTATTCCAGGAAGTACCAAAATTCAATTTGAAATTAGATTTTGGCAAATTGTTTTATTTGACAGTTTCTGAGTCTACACCTTCCAAACCAATTCACGTTTTTCCTTAAATTCAAATGGATTGGATGATATGCAGATTCTGGCATGTATATGCATAGGTAAACTTTTTTTATTTTGTCTTTCTGCATTAAGTAAAATTCTACCTGCTTTTGCAGTGTAATAGTTTTGAGATCCTTACAAATCTCATAAATTTGTTTCAGTAGTCTTAGAAATTAACTTATAAGCTCATTTTGCATTTGGATTTGAACACATACACATGTTTGTCTGTGTATGCTGATAATTCTTGGTTGGTTTCTGGAACTATTTAATAACTCTCTTTGGTCTTTTAGAGAATTCGTGTACAAAGCAGACCCTGATGAAGAGCGAGCCTCCTTACAGAAGTCCATCAGTATCACTAGTGCCTTGCTCACAGAGAAAGATGCAGAGCTGGAAAAACTCAGGAACGAGGTACGGTACTGTCTGGAGATGTGTGTACATGTGTACACACACACACACACACACACACACACACACACACACCCCTTTATTACACTCCCCTGCCTCACTGTTGACAATAACATTTATTCCAGGTCACTGTGCTCAGGGGAGAGAACGCTTCTGCCAAGTCTTTGCATTCAGTCGTTCAGTCATTAGAATCTGATAAGGTGAAGCTTGAGCTAAAGGTGAAGAACTTGGAGCTGAAACTGAAAGAAAACAAGAGGCAATTGAGTGGCTTTGGAGGTAAAAGCAAACAGTACTCTTGGTGCTCACGTAGATTTAACCAGCATTGACCAAGCTCAGAGCATGTGCTAATGTGTTTACTGTGTAGTCAAGCCTCATCAGAGATGGCAAGGATACAGAGGTGTAAAAAGGCATTCTTTGCACTCAAAGAACTTAAATTCCATAGAAGGGACATGGCAAGTACAATACAAATTACAATAAATAGCCAATAAGCTAAGGAAATCACTGAGAGGCTCTGTGGAGGAGAACCCATGATTAACCACCCTTCCTCTGATAGAAAGGATATAGTGCTATTCCAGGGTCAGCATAGACTGGAGAGTGGGAGCTGGTGCTATACAGTACTGGATTGGGAAGCTGAAGAAACTGTGTTCAAATTCTGACTACCTGGATGACTTCAGACTTGGGCCTTAGTTTCCTCCTCTATAAAATTATGGTATTGGATTCCATGACCTTTGAGGTCCATTCCAGCTCTTGATGCATGATCCTCTGTCCCTACTTGTGAATGTTTCTTTAAAGTAGCTGACCTTTATACTGACTTAGTGGACACAGATTTTTTTGCACCTACAAGACCAGAGGTATTGATAATTTATATCGACTTTGTTGTGACTTTGACCCCTTGGTGTGATATTTCTATTCTCTGACATCCCCATCCAGAATGACTTTTTAAGAGAATGATGTCACAGAAATAACCGGGATAATAGATTAGACAGAAAAGAAGGTTAAACTATGGATATAATCAAAACCTATTAAAGTATGGAGTGTCTAGATAAGTTTCCATGAGCTTTTTTTGTAGGCCTCTTCCCAGATAGGCTTACTTCTTACTGCCTAAGCATTCTAAATAAATCATCTTATGGTCACAGTGCTCATTGGAGAAAATGTTTCTGCCTCTTAAGCCCTAACCCTAACATTTAATCACTATAGGTCCTTGTGGGCCTTCCCAACCTTGTCTATGTGGACCTGATCTGGTCACAGGGCACACCAGAAAAAAAACCATCATTTTCTCTCTGGCTCTTTTGCCCTCATCTATGGTTTACTTGGGGAAAATTTCCAAATAGGCTTATGTCTAGATTTCTGAGAATATGAGGGAAAGAAAGAAGCATTTGTTTAGGGTCTACTTTGTGCCAGTTACACTTTGCTAAACACTTTTCAAATATCTCATTTTGACCTCACAACAACCCTGTGGGCTATGGTTATCATCCTCATTTAACAGATGAGGAAACTAAAGTTAAGTGACTTGCCCTGGGTCACACCGCTCCTAATTTTAAGGCTAGATTTTAACTTAGGTCTTTCTGATTCCAAACTCAGTGCTCTATCCACTTTCCACCTCATTTACAAATAAGTAACAGGATCCTTCAGTCTTATAGCATTCAAGGTAAGAAATACATATTTGTAGAAGCCATAAGCTTCCCTTGGAAGGTAAGGAAACACGAGTGATGCCACCCTTGAATCCTAGTGAAATTCCTATCTCCCACAAAATCTCACACAGTACTTTCCAAGCTCATAATGATATACTATAACTTATCCCATTGAAGCAAATTCACTTTTAAGATCCCAATCTGAATAATATAATTGTAGTTCGAAGGGGTATGTTCCTGATCTCTTGCTTCCTCATGTCATATTTTGTAGTCTCCTCACCCACTAGACCTTGAGCTAAAAAATACCTCATAATCATCTTCCTTTTCTAAAAGACACACTGCTTTAGAATACCCTTTCTCTCTAGAAGCATCACTTTTCAACTTGAATTTACTCATGAGGCGACTCCTAAAGTTGGCACTTCCAAAGAAGTCTCCCTTCTCTTGTTAAGAAATGCTTCTGCTCTAGACAGGAAAAACATTGCTCAGGAGTTCCTCTGGTGTACTACATGAGCAGCTTTCCTGGCTATTGTGATCTTTAGGTCGGCCCTCTAAGGGCATTCTGAGAATGTCTGCCTTCATAATTTCTCCCATATTTGTTGGTTTCCCCTTATGGCACTGTACATGAGGGGATGAAGGGGGATACCCTTTGCTTCTTCCTGATGTAAAAAATAATAAATAGTGAGTCATAAAAATAAAATATTTATTAAAATATATAAGTTTAACAAAGGATTTCTAATTCTAAGGGATTCTAAAGAACCACTTCTCCTGTGTTTCACAGGCTACACTAATCCTCCCTGATCTGACTAACCCAAATTTATGCTATCTAAATAAAAACTACCACTAGTAACCTTATAATTCGTAACTTCGCCTTCAAATTATAAAATAGCAAAAGCTAGCTGGTTGAGTCTCAACAAGAATCAAGTTAGGACTGAGCCTTAACAGACTGAGAGTCCAAACCAAAGACCAGGTTTTTCTTTGGCCTTCTCAGAGTTAAATAATCTATGAAAACCACAATAGATAGTCAGTAGTGTTTCCCAAGTTGGCAAGGAAAACACTGAGCTCCTTCAGGTCTTTCCCTCAGACAGAGAGAGAGGCAAAAATATTACCTCCTCCAGCCCTGAGAGAGTCTCAGAGTAGGTTTCTGCCAACTGCCCAAGGCCAACCCCCAACTGCCAGAGAGAGAAATTGACACAGAAAAGCTTCATCGGTATTTTACACTGTGTTTCACAGACCATAAGAAGTTACCATTATCTTTCAATTTTTTTTTCATTTAAGGTAATTCTGAAGAGGAAGAAAGCGCTCAAGAGAGTCAGGTAAGTAGAGCATGTTTTTTAAAAACCTGATTTTTCTAAAAGGCCACAATTAACAAAATTTAATACATGTATTAACATAGGTGAGCTGTTTTACATTTTAAAATATCACTGTACATCTGCAGATATCCATCTTTTATTTAAAAATTAGGGACCTAACGTGTTTTTGAAGTTGGGACTTGCTATATACCTAATTATCTATGATAAACTATATGTTAAGTGCTTTTTTATACTTTATAATTCTACATAAATTTAATTATCCTCTGACCTGTCAAAAACCACCTCTCGTTTCCTACTAATCACTAAGATGGGAATGTTGGGGAGGGAGGAACAAATGTTTAAGAGGACTTCTGTAATTCAATCTTTAGACTATCTTTGTTTGCTTAGTTTGCCTCTTCTAGCAGTAATGCCCTATTAACATTGTTTTCTCTTTTCCCCCCCCTCCCCTCTTTTGCTTCTGCCTATTTCGTCTGCTGCTGGCCACACTTTCTTCCACTCAGCAAATGGTTCGTTTGTTTCCTAAGCTTTTATTCTGTGGTTATGTGCAGTTTCCATCCCTGTTCTTGTCCAATAAATGATTTTATTCTCTACTTATTCCCCTCACCCCAGAGATCCCCCTCTGAAAACCTGGACATTAGGTTCTTGGCCAGATGGCACCTAAAAATATCAGAGATTAGTTTGGGAAATGAAAATGGAAGTTGGAAGCTGTGTTTTGAGGGAATCTGGTCGCTCCTCATCCTGGGAGGGATACTCTGCAGCAATAGATTATATTGGTCTGTTGCTTTTTTCCATAATGGGTCAACAAAAAAAATGCTGATGTAGTCAAGGTGGAAGAGTATGTGTTTATAGACTGAATGATGAACTCATAAACAATCAAAGTTGGTCTATATTCCATCCTATTTAAATGTTATCAAGTGAGGCTGGTCTAAAAGAATTATTTGTAACTTTAAGCATTTGCAGGAGAGACAGAAGGTGCTGGAGACCCATTTAATTTTGGAATCAGTGGATGGTCCTTCATTACTTCAGGACGCCTCTTCCTCTGTTAGCCTCACAGCCATTGTTAGTTATGGCCCATTTTGCCTTAATTCCCTCTTCTCAGTGTGTCTGCTTGGCTTTCTTACCCAAAATGGAGTTTTTGCTTATCCCCCAATTCTGTACAGTTGTTTGGCCTATTGCTCCTGTACCTTTTGAAGCTGACAGTGCCAGTTAGCATGATGCTGAGCTCTAGGATAAAGAGGATCTCTCATGGACACCAGTATGTGGGAGGGAAAATATTGGTCAAGCCTTGTGCTATTTTGGACCACATATGAATAAGGAGAGTACTAAGATGTTGAAGTTATTGGAGAAATCTTTCTTCCTACTGAAAGAAAAACTACTTGATTGTAATTTTCCATAGTAATCACATGGTTCATCAGTTTGATTCCAGTGAAACATTGGACTGATGTTTTTAAAAATCAATGTAGCCCACTTGAAGCTGAAATAAATCTTTTCAGCAGAATTTTAAACAAGTTTAAAATCTTTAAGTTGTCCTAAGTTAAGATCTTAGCTGGACAACTCACTTCCAATGCATGTGACAACATTTATTTCGTAGTGGCCAATATTGACCCTTCCAGTTATGCTGCTCAGTTGTAGTATGTCAGTATGCTCCCTGGTGCTTTTGTATCTGGTAGGTCCCAGACATTTTGTATATACTATGGTTTTTCCCTTTTTTTTTGTCTTCAAATGAACCAGATTGATTTCCTGAATTCAGTAATAGTGGATCTTCAGAGGAAGAATCAAGACTTGAAGATGAAGGTTGAAATGATGTCTGAAGCTGCTCTCAATGGGAATGATCTGCACAACTATGACAGGTATTCAGTACTAACAGATTTATGACAAGGTGGTCTAATTCCAGTGGTTCATCAAAATAAACCTAGGAAGTACTGACAGGTAGATAGCTTTTCAAAGCTAGAATCTGAGGGGCAGCTGGGTGGCTCAATGGATGGAGTCAGGAGGTCCTGGGTTTAAATTTGGCCTCAGACACTTCCTAGCTGTGTGACCCTGGACAAGTCACTTAACTCCCATTGCCTAGCCCTTACCTCTCTTCTGCCTTGGAACTGATACTTATATCGATTTTAAGACAAAAAGTAAGGGTTTTTAACAATAGCTAGAATCTTTTAAATAACAAATGTTTGTTTCAGAGGTCGAAAACAATTTTCTGGGTAGTAGACAATTTAAAAAGCAAATTAATAGAACAATCAGTAATGGGATTTCATAAATAAAAAGGATAGTTACTCTCACAATTAGGTGGCACCATAGAAAGCGCTGGGCTTGAAGTCAGGAAGACTGGAATTCAAATGTGACCTCAGATACTAGCTGGGTGATCCTGGGCAAGTCATTCAGACTCTGCCTCAGTGTCCTCATCTGCAAAATGGGAATCATAGTAGCACCTACGTCCCAGGATTGTTGTGAGGATCAAATGAGATAATTTTTGTAAAACTTTGCACAGTCCTGACACATAGTAGATGCTTCATAAATGTTGGCTAATGTTGTTATATTGTTACTACCATTAAATTAAAGGAGAAAAGGCCATTGGGATGCATATTGTTAAAGCCAAGTTTCTAATTTTCTTTCTTTTGGGATGGCAGCGATGACCAGGAGAAACAGTTCAAGAAGAAACCTCGCCTGTTCTGTGATATCTGTGACTGCTTTGACCTCCACGACACTGAGGACTGTCCTACTCAGACCCAGGTGCCAGAGGATCCTCCCCACTCCACACACCATGGCAGCCGGAGCGAAGAGCGCCCCTACTGTGAGATCTGTGAGATGTTTGGGCACTGGGCAACCAACTGTAATGATGACGAGACTTTCTGATGCCCCCCCATGCCAGCAATGTTATCTTTTCAGATGCACTCACACTTGGACAATGTAACACCAGCATTTTGTGTGTGCAGACTTCAGGAAAATTCACATTATTTTTTGACCCCTTCAGCAAATCTAAAAAGAAAAGAATATTTTGCTCTTCCGTGAACAACCCTTTTTATTCTTTCTTCGAGCTAAAGTTGAAATAATAAATAGGTGAGTTGTCACCTCTTATCTGTCTTCTTTATGTGTTTGATATTTAATAAGACATTTGCACCAGATGCCATTATGTTAATTATCCATAGGGAAACCTCATGGAACAGAGAATTATCCCTATGTTATCTTATTTAAATAAAACTTAAAATTATGCTGTTAATTTTCATATTTGCACTAAAATGTTTCAAGGCTGCATTTGTACATTTAGATTTTTTTAAAAATAGCTTTGACACTGGAATGAGTTGAAAAAAGTGTTCCCTTTTACATTTTCATCTTCTCATTTGAA
Organism: Monodelphis domestica; assembly: GCF_027887165.1. Lineage (NCBI taxonomy): Eukaryota > Metazoa > Chordata > Mammalia > Didelphimorphia > Didelphidae > Monodelphis > Monodelphis domestica. Next base: position 46,514,127 of record NC_077229.1, on the reverse strand, counting down.
ATGTCTTATTCTTGATCAAAGAATTCATGAGCTCTGTGTGCTGCGCCACGTGGATGTCAGTGGTGCCTTTATTTCAGGCTTGATGTGTTGTGTAAATATGAAATCATGAAGCAGGGAAAGGGAAGGGAGGACCCCTTGGAGTTCCTGGGAGGACAACTTAGGACCCGGAGGCTGCCTACATTTACTATTCTTTCTGGGATTTTTTTTCTTTTTCTTTTTGCATAAACTTAGCTTCTATATATTATGTATATATTTTCTAAAATCTCTATTTTTGGGAAAAAGCATACAGGAAGTTTTGTTTTCAGATTTTTTACTTTATTAAAGGAAAATTTTTTAAGAAATATCTTAGGTTCATTTCAACATGCCTGCCTAACCCAGAAAAAGCACCACATGGTCTTGCAACTATAAAAGTTTTTATTTGACTCTTTTAAAACCTGTATATTGGAGGTTGTTGGGGTTTTTTTCCTAGAAATTCATTTCTCCCTCTCACCTGTCACTATTTCTCCCAGCAGCCAATTACTTAATGAAGCAAAATTTCACCAAGAAATAAAACACTTAGGTTAACTAATTTTCAGACTTTCTCTGTGCTCCTCCCCTCTTCTGCTTTCTCTATTTTACTGGGTTTTTTTTTTTTTTTAATGAATGTAAGTTGGGAAATTCAACATGAATAATTTTGGATTTTCTTGTAGCAGAAATAAAATATAAAACCTCATCCAACAGAACAGTTTCTCAAACAGTTCAAATTATTTATCTTCTCTTGAATGTCTCATAGAATATGTAAAGAAAGAAATATATTGTATCTTCCATTCAATGTGTACAATATGGGTTTACTTTTCTTCCTACAATTGTATATATACCTTTGATGTATTCCCCTTCCCCCCAAGATTATAAACTGCGTATTTGGCACATGAATATATTTTTAAAGGAAAAACAAACTACTTCTGTGATCATCTGAAAATCTGAGTTTCAGATGTATGATAATAGGAATTGTTCTAAGAAGCTCAACATGTAAAGCAGTATTAAACTTTGGACAACTTGAGTGTTCTGTATCTACTTTAATAAAGGATTATTCTTTTGTTGGTGGTGGTAAATCTGGGTTACTCTGGGAGTGATTGTAGCTCCTTTCATACTAGTCATTAGGCCTCTCCTTCCACCAGTGCCTGAAAGATTCTTCACCTTGCAACTTTGCTAGTAATGATCTGCCCTGAATTAGACAACTACTTCTTAGAGTAAAGATCCCTCTCCATTCCATCACTGGTCCCAGACTTGAAACCTTTACCACATGATAGAACCTCTTTGCTTTGTGATCTCTAAGCAGAGTGTTCCACAACCCAGTATCATAGAATCCCAGAATTTGAAGGTTTGAAGGGATCTCAGCAGCCGTGTAGTCCAACCTATATCCCCAAAGAAGCCTTCAAGCGGCGTGAAGATCTCCACAGAAGTTGAACCTGCCACCTCCCATGGCAGTCCTGTTGAATTTTTGAACAGCACTTGGGATGGAGAAAGGCAAATGTCCCCATTCTTCACATCAAGAATAAATGTAACCTTCCTGCACCTTCACTCATTGTTCCTCTGCATGGCAGCCTTTAAATATTTGAAGATAACTATTAAGTCCCCCTCTGGGCCTCCTCTAGACTAAAGAACCCAGTTCCTTCAACCCATGCTCCTATGACAATAACACAGCCCTTCGCCGGTCTTCCCACTACACTTTGGACCCTCTCTAGTTCATCAATGTCCTTCTGAAACTAGGGTGTCCAGAACTGAACTCACAACTCCAGATGAGGACTGACAATAAAAGGCAAAGTTTAATGGGACTCTTCACCATTCCTGGAGACTGTGCCCCTCTTAATGCAGCCCAAGATCCATTAGCATTTGGGATGCCCACACCACACTACTGACTCATGGTTAGCTCACAGTCCACTTAACCCCCACATCTTTTTCAGAATAACTGCTGTCTAATCATGCCCTCTTCCCACCCACCTCCCATCTTATAGCTGTGAATTTGACTTTTTGTACCCAAATTCAAGTCTTTACATTTATTCCTGATGAATTTTTTCTTATTCCTGATGAATTTTTTCTTATTAGATTCAGCCCAGTACTCAAACCTACCAGAATCCTTTGGGATCCTGTCATCCCCCCTGTTAGCTGTCCCTCTGAGATTGTTGCCCTCTGCAAAGTTTGATGATCTTCATACCTTTATCCGAGTCATTGATGCAAATAATAAATAGCACATAAAAAAGCTATACAGGTGGAATATTTCACCACCAGCTGCTATTGTCTGACCATCCAACCACTTATAAATCTAAATCTTGATTGTGTTACTCTCCAAGCTCTATCTTTCCACCTTCTCCACAATAATAGTATGAAAAAACTTATTAAAAGGTTTGCTAAACTAGGCTAACTATGCCAGTGGAATTCTTTCCAGTTTAGTAATCATGCCAAAAAGGAAATGAGGTTAGCCTGGCATAACCTGTTCTTGATTGAGCCGTGCATCCTTTTTTTGCAATCATTTTTCTATCCAGATGTTTACCAAAATCTGATCATCTACAGCAGTAGATGATAGTCCTCCCCCCCACTTGTAAAATTTAAATTAGTTTCTCTGCTAAAAGTATTATATTTTTATGAGGTTTATTAAAGATTATGAAATAAAGAAAATACAAAATAAGAAAGCACATGCGTAGGCACAGAGCCCATTCACAACCACTTACTCTGCATCTTGCCTGCTAGGTAGAGAGCTGTGTGTGCTTAGAAGGGGAAGCAAAGAGAGCCGAAGTAGGCGGAGAGTCAATTTAAATACAAATTGTGTTCGAGGACTCAGGGAGATATAGGGAATTTTGGGAACTACCAAGGACTTCTGGGAATTGAAGTCTAGGGTTCAAATCCATTTTACATTACCCCCATTTGATCCTTTGGGAAGAGTTAACCCAAAAGGATCATGAAAACAATCAACTTAAAGATTACAATAATTTGAGGATAAGAGGAAAAAAGAACAAAACCAATAACTATTAGACGCATTGACAAAAAAAAATGGGGCAGTCCCCTTTGGCATGAAAGTATATATACAAACAAATGTTCAATCAACTATGTTCATTCTTGATCTAAAGTTCATTCTTGATCTTCTCATACAGCTTGTGGTCTGGAGGCATCTTCATGGTGTCTTCTCCAAACAGTTCAATTCCTGGATTGGAGAGGTACCATGTTTCTTAACCTAAAATTCTTCTCAATAGGAATTTAAGCTTTGCAATTTAAAATAATAATATTTTTACATTCCCCCCTTGAAGAGGGTGATTGAGAAAACACAGGATCACTTAGGGATGCATGGCTGAATTATGAGGTGTATGAATCAATTTGCAAGAGAATTTAAAAAGACATCAGAAAAATCCAAATAAAAAAGAAAATTTCTGGATGAAAATATAGACTTATCAAAGTCTTATGTGTAAAAATTCCAAGTAAAGGAAAAGTAAATCTATAATAGGTCCTTGAATCAGGGCCCAATTAAAACGATCTAAGCAATGATGCATTTACCCAGTCAGTAGCCAGGACTACAGAAAGTTTGCCACGCTTTGAAAGACAGAAAAGGGACTAGATTATAGAAGCCAAGTAGGAGCCAAGTTAGGGATACTCATCTGTAAATATTTTCAGAGTGAGTATGGATACAAGGAAGGCCTACATCTTAATGTATGTTAAGCGTCACAACCTTGAGTCTTCACACTAGGTTCAAGTCCTTTGTATTGGCTTGGAAGTGCACCAATCCTTCCTGGATTGGTTTCTTTGGCCTTGTGCAATGGCTCTTTTGTATATCTTGTCCTGGAATCAGACAAAATAATTAAGTAAAATCCCATAATTTTTTAAAACAATTAGTGGCATTATTTTTATAGTCTCAAGCTTTTGGGATATGCATTGACATAGCAAATGTATTTTAAACTTCTATTACTGCAAAACAAAAAAGATTAAAGAAAACCTTAATACTGGTGACATGTGCTTTGGATATAAAAAGGAGAGAAAAAAATAAAAAAAGTGAAATAGTATATTGCACATTCAAGAAAAATATAATAATAAAAGTTTTAAAATTCAAAAATAAAGCTTATAATCGACACACTGTGTCAGCTAAGAAAATATAAAATACAAGACTTTCTCACCAAAATGAGTTCCATTTCCTCTCTTCATATCTGGCCATGATCCACTGTGAGTACAAGCAAATGAATTTTACAAGGTAACAGGTTTTTTTTTTTATAAAGAACAGTAGTACAAATATGTAGGAATCAATATCCCCAAATCTCTTAATAGTCCAATTAATTACAATAGCAAACAAACACTATCATTTTTTTCATAAGTTGTTGTATGGCATTTTTGAAAGCCTATGAAGTGATGGATATTTGTCACAATTTTTACAAACGTAGCAAATCTTTCAACCTTGGTAAACATTTTTAAACAAAGTAAAACTTATTTTGTGTCTAGAACATCATCAAGAAATCTAGATATCATTCTGGTGGAAGTAAAGTTGTGAGCTGAAGAGTTATAAATGAGAGATGCTCCCTGTTTTGGGGGGGAGGCTTCTAGGGGTACAATGCCCTGGGATTAACTTCCCAGCTTCCATTCACATTTTTTATAAATGCGGGAGTTGGGATTATAATTGTATTTCACTTCAGCTACTAAAATGGGCCTTACCTCCTGTTAGGGGCAGGCAAAATGACCAGAGATTGGTAAGAAAAATTCTAAAAATCAAGTCTAAAGAACCCTTAAAATCAATTTGAGATGTTTAGCTCATTAAATTTTCCAAAAGTTGTTATAGCAATTTTCTGATGGAGTCCATCTATCCTCTATGTGACAATTTACAAAGTCAAAAATAGAAAACCTGTTTTTATATGGGCTTACTCAATAATGTTTGTTCAGTATGGTTATAAGGGAAAAGCAAGAGAATATAACAGTAGTTAAAACCCAGTACATTAAAATGATTCAGTGTAACAGAATAGTATTGAATGTGGTAATATATGAACTTAAAATCACAAAGTTAAAATTAAACAAAACAATCAGCAAAATGCAATAAAATACAGAGATTTTTATAAAACATTGGAGTCTGAAATGCCTTAAAAATATAACCTCCAGTCTCTTTAAAGTTCCTTAGTTTTTTATCCATTTAGATGCCTATTGTCAGAAGGCAGAAGATTGGTAAGGGGTAGGCAATGGGGGTTAAATGACCTGCCCAGGGCCACACCACCAGGAAGTGTCTGAGATTTTAACCCAGGACCTCCTGTTTCTAGGCCTGGCTCTCAATTCACTGAGCCACTGAGTTGCCTCCCCATAGTGAGGGTGGGTTTTTGGGATCTCAAATTTTGCTAAAGAATTGCAGGGAGTTGAATTTTTCCCCTGACACTCAGGTGAAGTAAATAAAAGTATCAGTACAGTCAAAAGATATCCTCTTAAAGCCATACTTGTAAGTTTCTGTTTGGAAAAGCCTCTACCTTCTCCTCTTTCTCCCCCCCTGTGCCCCCTACCCCTTGCCATGTGTAGGCTAATCATAGCCTAAGGACAAATCACCCCCGTTTTTTGCCAGCTAGTGGAAGTGAGTCCTAGGCCTGGGTTGATGAGCAACCTGCTCTGAGGCCAGAGTTGTGGGCAGGTCGGGAGAGCAGATGGATTGCAGGAGTACAGAAGCAGGCAACAGGAGCTGGGCCAAGCCGGGCAGGGTGGGAAGGGCTGGGACCAGATGAGCAATATTGAATCAAGAAAGTCCGAAGCGGATGGCTTGCAGGCAGGAGCTTTTTTTCAACCAGAATGTAAAATGGAGATTTGAACCCCAGACTTCAATTCCCAGAAGACCTTGGTAGTTCCCAGAATTCCCTATAATATCTCCCTGAGTCCTCGAACACAATTTGTATTTGGACTCTCCACCTACTTCGGCTCTCTCTGCTTCCCCTTCTAAGCACACACAGCTCTCTACCTAGCAGGCAAGATGCAGAGTAAGTGGTTGTGAATGGGCTCTGTGCCTACGCATGTGTTTTCTTATTTTGTATTTTCTTTATTTCATAATCTTTAATAAACCTCATAAAAATATAATACTTTTAGCAGAGAAACTAATTTAAATGTTACGCACTTTGCCAATATTTATACTGGCTAAATTAATTTCTATGTTATTTTACAATCACTCATTTCTAGAACTATCCCAAGTAACAGGAAAAGCAGCTTCCCCATTAAAAAAGCTTCCTTGTTTTAGTTTTGTATTTGTTGGAAAAGCTTAGTGTTTCCCTATTGCAGATAGAAATAGTTTTTGGTTAGAGATATAGGTCTCTCATATTCGAAAAGAAATGACTTTCACAAAGTCTTTTCTTTGTAGGGTTTTCTTTTAACTTAACATAAACGAATATTATATTTTGTCAAAAATCTCATCAGAGAGTTTGCTGCATTTTTTAATGTAATTGTTGATTGTCTTTCTTATGCTGAACCATCCCAGTATCTCTTTCAGCTCCCTCATTTTCCAAGCTGAAATTAAGGGGAGGTCGTATCACCTGCAGCTAAGGACATTCACCAAATAGTGGCCAAACTGGGATTCTAGATTTGTATTAGCGGGATCTCAGTGGACACACAGTCCAACACTCTCGTTTTACAACGGAGGAAACAGAAATTAAGGGACTTTCCCAACTATAACCCTGGGTTTGGAAAGAATTGGCATATGTGACCGCCGAGCCATTGTTGGTGCTAGTTGAAAGTTTATGGAAAACAAGTGATACCACAAGGATGGGGAAAGGCAAATGTCTTTTTTAAAGGCAAGAGAACAGTAGTAGCTAGGTGGCACGGTGGAGAGAGTTTGAGTTTTGAAGGCTGCCTCAGGATTTTTAACTGCAAATAACAGCACCTAGCTACCAGGGTTGTCTGAAATGAGATATTTGTAAAATGTTTAGTACAGTGGGCACTGCATAGTAGTTGCTTTATAAATGCTTTTCTCCCTTATCTTCCCCTATAAAGCAGAGAATTCCAGAAAAGACAAAGAGATAGTTAGTAAACAACTAGCAAAGAAAGTGCAAAGAGCCAGCCAGCATTGCCTTTATCAACAGCAGATTGAACAAATGTCTTTTTTTTTAAACCCTTACCTCCCATCTTAGAATCAATAGTGCATATTGATTCCAAGGCAGAAGAGTCGTAAAGGCTAGTCAATGAGGGTTAAGTGACTTGCCCAAGGCCACACAGCTGGGAAGTGTCTGAGGCCAGATTTGAACCCAAGACCTCCCGTCTCTAGGCCTGGCTCTCCATCCACTGAGCTACCCAGCTGTCCCCCAAATGTATCTTTTTTTGACAGGGCTTTTAACATGAGAAAATCAGGGAAATTGAATATAGTTTGACTAGATTTAGCAAAGCACTTGACAAAGTTCCCTGTGCTAGTGTGGAAAAGATGAAGAGATGTGGCCTAGAAGGCAATCGATAGATGAATCAGCTCTGGGTGAAATGAAAATTGAAATGTTTGCCAATGCTGAGCCTCAGGAATCCCGTTTTTACCTGGTCTTATGCTATTTTAACATTTTTATGAATGATTTGGATAAAAACAGAAATAGCTCATCAAATTTGTTGCCGCCCTATGTAGCTGGGCTAGGCAGATGAGTCGGGAGCCAAAAGACGACATCAAATAAGAACAATCAGAAGTGACATAAAGTCTACCTAGAAGAAAAACAACTGCTTGATCACATGGGTGGATGGGGATATGATTGAGGATGTAGACTCTAAGCGATCACTCTAGTACAAACATCAATAATATGGAAATAGGTGTTGATCAATGACACACATAAAACACAGTGGAATTGCTTGTTGGACACAGGGGGAGAGGAGGAGAGGGAAAGAATATGAATAATGTAACCATCGAAAAATATTCTAAATTAATTTTTAAAAATTGCCCCCCCCAAAAAAAGTCTGCCTAAAATCAAATCACAAATGCAGTTATTTACCTATAGTGGTCCTCCAGTGTACTGCACACACCACACCCCACAACTGTGAATCTTAAAACTACTCAGACTCCACTTTAGAAAATTTGATTAAGCTATTCCCCATTTTTAACAATGGAGGTACTTGATCAGGAATGTATTGAGAACTTTTAAAATTACTCCACCCTACTCAGACAGTGCCTTAGGGGAAGATAAAGTTGAAAACTCCTGATTGAACAATGAAAAGTCCCCAACTCATATTTTATAGTAAAGCTAAAACCTTAAGCTAGGTCTATTTTTAGATCTAATACAAAAAAAGGTGCTAAGTACCTATAAAGGTTAAATTAGTACCTAAAAGGTCAAGCAACTTACAAAAGGCAAGCTTAACAAAAGAGGTGTGAAGTACTCAGAGAATTTAATCTAACCAGAGAAGGTGAGAACCAAAGAAGATGAGAACTAAGAATGAGCAGTCCTGGGAAAAAGTGTCTACTGTGATTGGTAGATGTGAAAATTTAGGGGAGGTGACATAAGAGAAAATTTCTTTAAAAGGAAGGGGTAAAAGGTAATTTAGGAGTTGAAGTGAGGGATTTTGAATTGAGTTTGCAATTGAATTCAGTTTGGAGAGGATTTCAGTTTGGAGGAAAAGAACCCAGCTTGGAGATGATCTTGTGGTGAGTGATAAAGACTGACTCTCCCTTAGGCTCAGGCCTAGGCCAACTTGGCCTAGGCTCTTTTTCTACTGCTTGGCTCAGCCTGAGCCAGTGCAAGAGCAATTAACTCTCTCTCTCTCTCTCTCTCTCTCTCTCTCTCTCTCTCTCTCTCTCTCTCTCTCTCTCTCTCTCTCTCTCTCTCTCTCTTTCTCTCTCTCTCTCTCTCCCCTTCCCTTAATTCCTTCATTTATATTAATTAAAAATCTCCATAAATCCCCAGCTGATGGGTATTTTTCATATTTGGGAATTTCCCATGGCAACAACTTATTTAGATTTTAAGTCAAAACACTAAAAATTATCTTTACCAGTTTGGCCAAAACCTTTACAGTTTTGGCATTTACACAACCCACCCTCCATTCTCATTCCAGAAGGGTAGGGAGACATTGAAAGATGATGACAAGGTGAACGATGGGGAACAAGCAACCAGTGCACTGGGGATTCTGGCATTCCAGAAGAATCCCCCAAACTTGGGCATGCCTTATTCCCTCTGAGGAAGGTGTTAACCCCCAAACCACACCTCCAACTGAATTTGGCCATTTTCCAGGGTTTTCAGAACAGGTGGTGATTTCTCTGGAATAGGAGATGATTAGCCCCAAGACCATAATAAATATGCCAACTGTGATCCATAGAGAGGAAGCTGCTACTCCATTTGCCACAAAGAGGCTATTCTACTAGCTTCTGAGCTAATCCACCAGCCCTAAGGCTACCTGATTAGCCCCCAGAGTATTCCACCAGCCATCAGGCTAGTTCACCACCTTAAAAGCCTCTTCTTCCAATAAAATTCTTTCCTTACTCCTGGAATGAACAGGGTTTGAGCCCCTCATTCTTGGGGTGGGACCCTGCTGCAAGCTTGGCTGTGTTTCTCCCACAACACAATCATATCCCATTAGAGTAATGAACCACACTTTCCTGAGCCATTCCCCCAAGTAACAGGCATACACTTTGTTTCCAATTCTTTGCTATTATGAAAAGTGCTGTAAAAAACTAAAATTAATGTGCAATAATACTGATCCTTGTAAAAATTAAAATGAATATCAAGTAATAAATATTATATTTTAGGAGATTTATCATTATCATTAGAAGTAAAGGAATAAAAAGGTAACAAAATTTAAAAACCACTGCCCATGGCTAATCAGCCTGTTGAAAATCCCAGCTTACCACCACTATGGTTACAACAGGAAACAAAGAGGCTGGGACCAGCATCCCCACTGCCTAATATCCTCCGTCTATAGGAAGTATGTAGCAACAGGAAGTCAGTGGGCTCCTGGGAAATGTAGTTTTGAAGGTAACAGATTTCCAATTATACAGTGCACACTGCTGTATTTGGGGGTATATGGCATTCTTTGAAGTTTTAGTTGCTTCTCACCTCTTTTGCTTTTATTTTGCCTAATAGATAAGTGACTACTTGGATCCAAATAGCCCATGGGATTATAGAGAAGACTTTTACTTCCCTTTTTAAAACGCGAATTTAAAAAATTCCCTTGTATAGACGGAGGTAAGGGAGTAGGACAAGGAAGAAGCATTTCAGTCCTTTGCCTCACCCCCCTCAACCAATTAAGAATGTTGGGGCTAACAAGACTGTTGAGTTTCCCCCACCCCCCCTCAAAAAAGTGTCTTACCACATTTTAGGAAGCAGCCAGGTTATACAGTGGACAAGGCACTGGTCCTGGGTTCAGGAAGAACTGAGTTCAAATCCTGCCTCTGACACTGACTAGCCCTGGTGACTCTGGGCACATCATTTAGCTTTTCAGACATGAGGATAAGAGGAAATAAATATTTGTAAAATGCTCTATAAATGCTATTGATATCAGATGGAATTTTCCTGTGCAAAATGGAAAAGCAAGGAAGTAGCTTTGGGAGCTTGCACACTCCTGGTGTAATCTGCACAGCTCTGGAGGGGTACAGCACCCCCAAGTCCCACCATCTCCAGGCTTTAGGGCCTCAGCTTTATTGAGTAAAAATTAACATCCCATTTGGACAAGTATGTAGTTTTGCTTCTTATCCCTTCTCTTGTGTGGGATGTTGGTTTGCCATGTAACTACTCATTTGGAGAGGTCTCTACAACCAAATATAGGAACTGAAAGGGGCTCTGGACTAAAAATGATGGAACTAAGATGACTAAAGAGTTGATACCCAAGATTTTAAAAAAAGGTATGATGAACATCTAGCATTCTCTCTTGTTACAGTCAAGTCACCTGGACCAAAGGAACTATATCAGTGGGCCTTGACAGATCTGATGGTTGGGCCACTGTCAGTAATATTTGGAAAATTAAGGAAAATGGAACAGGTATAATAAGATTGGAGATGGGCAGAGGCAACTAGGTGGTAGGGAGTGAATACCAGGTTGGGAGTATGGAGGACCTGGGTTCAAATGTGATCTCATTTTCTTCCTAGAGGTGAGATACTGGACAAGTCACCTAACTCTGCTTGCCTGACCCTTGCCTTTGTCTTTTTTTTAAATTTTTTTAAATTTTAAACATTATTTTATTTGGTCATTTCCAAACATTATTCACTGGAAACAAAGATCATTTTCTTTTCCTCCCCGCACCCCCTCCGACCACCTTTCCCTCTCCCATAGCCGATGCACGACTCCACTGGGTATCACATGTGTTCTTGACTCGAACCCATTTCCCTGTTGTTGGTATTTGCATTAGAGTGTTCATTTAGAGTCTCTCCTCAGTCATGTCCCCTCAACCGCTGTAGTCAGGCAGTTGCTTTTCCTCAGTGTTTTTACTCCTGCAGTTTATCCTCTGCTTGTGGATAGTGTTTTTTAGATCCCTGCAGATTGTTCAGGGACATTGCATTGCTACTAATGGAGAAGTCCATCACCTTTGATTGTACCACAGTGTATCAGTCTCTGTGTACAATGTTTTCCTGGTTCTGTTCCTTTTGCTCTGCATCACTTCCTGGAGGTTGTTCCATTCTCCATGGAATTCCTCTACTTTATTATTCCTTTTAGCACAATAGTATTCCATCACCAACATATACCACAATTTATTCAGCCCCTCATTGAAGGGCATCCCCTCATTTTCCAATTTTTGGCCACCACAAAGAGCGCAGCTATGAATATTCTTGTACAAGTCTTTTTCCTTATTATCTCTTTGGGGTACAAACCCAGCAGTGCTATGGCTGAATCAAAGGGCAGACAGTCTTTTATCGCCCTTTGGGCATAGTTCCAAATTGCCCTCCAGAATGGCTGGATCAATTCACAACTCCACCAGCAATGAATTAGTGTCCCCACTTTGCCACATCCCCTCCAGCATTCATTACTTTCCATAGCTGTCATGTTAGCCAATCTGCTAGGTGTGAGGTGATACCTCAGAGTTGTTTTGATTTGCATCTCTCTGATTATAAGAGATGTAGAGCATTTTTTTTATGTGCTTATTAATAGTTTTGATTTCTTTGGCTGAGAACTGCCTGTTCATGTCCCTTGCCCATTTATAAATTGGAGAATGGCTTGATTTTTTGTACAATTGATTTAGTTCTTTGTAAATTTGAGTAATTAAACCTTTGTCAGAGGTTTTTATGAAGATTGTTTCCCAATTTGTTGCTACCCTTCTGATTTTGGTTACATTGGTTTTGTTTATACAAAAACTTTTTAATTTGATGTATTCCAGATTATTTATTTTGCATTTTGTAACTCTTTCTAAGTCTTGCTTGGTTTTGAAGTCTTTCCCTTCCCAAAGGTCTGACATGTATGCTATTCTGTGTTCGCCTAATTTTCTTATAGTTTCCTTCTTTATGTTCAAGTCATTCACCCATTCTGAGTTTATCCTGGTGTAGGGTGTGAGGTGTTGATCCAAACCTAATCTCTCCCACACTGTCCTCCAATTTTCCCAGCAGTTTTTATGAAATAGTGGATTTTTGTCCCAAAAGCTGGAATCTTTGGGTTTGTCATATACTGTCTTGCTGAGGTCGCTTGCCCCCAGTCTATTCCACCGATCCTCCTTTCTCTCTTAGCCAGTACCAAATTGTTTTGATGACCTCTGCTTTATAATATAGTCTGAGATCTGGGACTGCAAGACCCCCTTACTTTGTATTTTTTTTTCATTATTTCCCTGGATATCCTTGATCTTTTGTTCTTCCAAATGAACTTTGTTATGGTTTTTTCTAAATCAGTAAAAAAAATTTTTGGAAGTTCCATGGGTATGGCACTAAATAGATAGATGAGTTTGGGTAGGATGGTCATTTTTATTATATTGGCTCGTCCTACCCATGAGCAGTTAATGGTCTTCCAATTGTTCAAGTCTAGTTTTAGTTGTGTGGAAAGTGTTTTGTAGTTGTGTTCATATATTTCCTGTGTTTGTCTCCGGAGATAGGTTCCTAAGGATTTTATTTTGTCTAAGGTGATTTTGAATGGGATTTCTCTTTCTAGTTCTTGCTGCTGAGCTGTGTTGGAGATATATAGAAAAGCTGATGACTTATGTGGGTTTTGTATCCTGCAACTTTGCTAAAGTTGTTGATTATTTCAATTAGCTTTTTGGTTGAATCTCTAGGATTCTTTAAGTAGACCATCATGTCATCCGCAAAGAGTGATAACTTGGTCTCCTCCTTGACTATTCTGATACCTTCAATTTCTTTTTCTTCTCTAATTGCTACTGCTAGTGTTTCTAGTACAATGTCAAATAATAGAGGTGATAATGGGCATCCTTGTTTCACTCTTGATCTTAATGGGAATGGATTTAGTTTATCCCCATTGCAGATGATATTAGCTGATGGTTTTAGATATATACTGTTTATTATTTTTAGGAATGACCCTTCTATTCCTATGCTTTCTAGTGTTTTTAGTAGGAATGGGTGTTGTATTTTATCAAAGGCTTTTTCTGCATCTATTGAGATAATCATGTGGTTCTTGTTGGTTTGCTTGTTGATGTGGTCAATTATGTGGATAGTTTTCCTAATATTGAACCAGCCCTGCATCCCTGGTATAATTCCTACTTGATCATGGTGGATGACCCTTTTGATCACTTGCTGGAGTCTTTTTGCTAGTATCCTATTTAAGATTTTTGCATCTATATTCATTAGGGAGATTGGTCTATAATTTTCTTTCTCTGTTTTTGGCCTGCCTGGCTTTGGAATTAGTACCATGTTTGTGTCATAAAAGGAGTTTGGTAGAACTCCTTCTTGGCTTATTATGTCAAATAGTTTGTATAGTATTGGAGTTAGCTGTTCTTTGAATGTTTGATAGAATTCACTGGTGAATCCGTCAGGCCCTGGGGATTTTTTCTTAGGAAGTTCTTTGATGGCCTGTTGGATTTCTTTTTCTGATATGGGATTATTTAAGAAATCTATTTCTTCTTCTGTTAGTCTAGGCAGTTTATATTTTTGTAAATATTCATCCATATCACCTAGGTTGGTATATTTATTGCCATATAGTTGGGCAAAGTAGTTTTTAATGATTGCCTTAATTTCCTCTTCATTGGAGGTGCTGTCCCCCTTTTCATCCTTGATGCTGTTAATTTGCCTTTCTTCTTTCCTTTGTCTATTTTGTCTGTTTTTTCAAAGTACCAGCTTCTTGTCTTGTTTATTAGCTCAATGGTTCTGTCACTTTCGATTTTATTAATTTCTCCCTTAATTTTTAGGATCTCTAGTTTGGTTTTCTTCCGGGGGTTTTTAATTTGTTCCTTCTCAAGTTTTTTGATTTGCATTTCCAATTCCTTGATCTCTGTCCGCCTTTGTCTTAAGAATTGTTACCAATGGCAACAGCTGGGTAGCTCAGTGGATGGAGAGCCAAGCCTAGAGAAGGGAGGTCCTAGGTTCAAATCTGGCCTCAGGCACTTCCTAGCTGTGTGACCCTAGGCAAGTCTCTTAACCCCCCATTGCCTAGCCTTTACCTCTCCACTGTCTTAGTAAAATACATAGTATTCTAAGATTCTAAGCTAAGTGTTTAAAAAAAAAAAAGGAATTATCACTAAAACAGAAAGTAAGGGTTAAAAAAAAGATTGAGGGATGGACAAATAAGCATATCAGTTTTTAAAAAGGAAGAGAGCAAAGCTAATAACTTTAATTCTTGGAAAATTCTAGAACAGATCATGAAAGCTAGGGTTGGTGAACATCTAGAAAGATTTTCTAGATGACTTCAAGAATAGGGCATGGGGTGGTGATTCAGTGAATTGAGAGCCAGTCCAAGAGATGCGAGATCTGGCTACAGACATCTCCTGGCTGTGTGTCCCTCACTGCCTAGCCCTTCCTTACTGTTATTCTGCCTTAGAAACATCTAAGATGGAAGGTAAGAGTTGGAAAAAAAAAAGAAGAAATAGGTCATGCCAGAATGACTAAACTAGTAGATGCAGAGGGGCTATGGATATAGTTTGCCTATATTTTGGCAAAACTTTTGATAAAGTATCTCCTTGTCTTGTGGAGAAGATGGAGCTAGAAACTGGAAATAAATACAAAATACTCGATTCAGTAGTTTAAGAGGGAAAATTATGAGACTGATTGTTAATTAATAATTTTATTAAATCAAAAGTAGTAGGGGAAAAAGATAGAAAATAAGGAGAGATATATAGGTACTTTCCTTTCTGCTCCATTTAGCTTGTTATTCTGTTGCCTCCATTATGCTCCCCAGACATGCCCACAGGGAAGTCCAGCCAGCAACAAACATGGAAGAGCATGAAATCCACTCTTGCCTCAGTTTATTAAACTTTGTCTCTGCCCACTAACTCTCACACATCATGTTTTGGGAGTCAACTATGGCTTTTTATTTTGCCTGGGCCATCCTGGGAACAGTGTAGCAACATCCACCTTGCCTGCCCCTTCTCATGATCTCTTGACTGTTGTTGCCTTTTTCTGATTGCCATTCTAACCTCGTGACCCAATTCAATGATTTCCTTCACGTAATCCTTACCTCTGGGTCAAGTTCAGGTTTATGGCAGGTATGTGGCCCCAGACAGGGGGGAGGGTAAATTTCCTTCACACAGCAGTCAGACTTGAGGAATAATTATTAATGGTTCAGTATCAGCTTTGCAGTTCAGGGATCTGTGCTGTTTAATATGTGTGTACATGGTATGCTCATCAAATTTGCAGATGAGACTAATTTGGGAGGGATAGCTAAAATAATAGGTGACAGGATCCAGAAAGGTGATGGACTCAAATTAGGCTTAATCTAATAAGCATAAACGTAAAGACTTGGATTTGGGTACAAAAAGTCAAATTTCCAGGAATAAGATGGAGGGTGGTTGGGAAGGAGGCATGATTGGACAGCAGTTATTCTGAAAGCGTTAGGGGGTTAAGTGAACTGCAAGCTCACCATGAGTCTATAGTGTGATGTGGTCACCCAAAATGCTAATAGGATCTTGGGACTACATTAAGAGAGATCTGGTGTTAGAAGGCCCTGGCTAGTCATCTAACCTGTGATCCTCAATTTCCATATCTGTAAAATGGGTAGAAAAGACCTCATTTTTAGTTCTCTTCCTACTCCAAATCGATAATCCTATAAATCTTATAAAAAGAACTGTTTAAAAAGATTCTGGGATATGTTGGTTGTCTCTCGAACCGAGGATGACGATTGTCTTTGTGTGTTTTTGTGCACAAAGACACCTGTGCATGAAGATTTAAGTGGAAAAGTTGATGCACAGAGACAGTTCCACTCTCTCGGCGTTGGAAGCCTGGGTCCATTGGCACGAAGAGTCATTACACCTGGAGACTTCCTCAGCTGCATTGGATGGACGTGTTGTCTTTTGTGCTCCATCACGCCCTAAGCACTCCACAGTGCCTTGCTGCATTGCCATCTCAGCCGTTGAACCTTCTTGTTGGTTTCTTCCGCCTGTTCCGCGGAAGCAGTCTTCACATGCTGGGTGAGCAAAGCCCTAGTTCACCAGGGGTCGACGTCGACCCGATGGCTACCCTCACAAGGTTTAGCCAGCCTGTCGAAGCCGTTGCCCGGGGTGTGGCCGCTGCCGCATGCTAGCAGCTACTAGGAGCCACAAGTGAGAGCTGGGTGTCAGGTGAGAGTCAGAGGCTGGAGAGCTGCCCTAGAAGGGCACGACAAGCCCTCCATACCAGAGATATTACCCTTCCCTGAGCATACTGAACACTTTTAACAGAAGTTTCAAGAGCTTTTGTAAGGTTTTTCTTTTTAAAGTAGTGACAAAATCTAAAAAAAATTTTTTTAAAGTCAGTATTCATGAGATCAAAAAATTTAGGGCTAGAAGGGCTTCTAGTTCAGTTCTTTCAGTTTATTAATGAGGAAAGAGGCCCAGAGAGAACCAGTGAACTCACCCTTTCATTTGTTCATACCCTGATAGTCACACAAATAGAAAGATTTTCCAGATTCTACCAAATCTTGTGAGCAACCTTCAACTTTCCTTTTCTAATTCCCAAAGTTTTATTTTTATATAGAAAAGAAATGGTTAATTACAAATTTAAAATGCAATGGCATCCCATGATAATACAACAGAACTAGTTTGGCCTCAGTAAAATCCAGGTCTTCCATGACTTTTTCCAAGCTCAAGGGACTTTTCTCTCTTTGAGGGGCCATATAGCCCCAAGAAATGAGTCCCCAATCTTTTCTTTTATAGTAGAGAAAAGGAGCAGTTTTATGGCCTGGTTATTTATCATGTAGTACTGAGTGCCCACATCTGTGTTACAGAGCCTGGGTTCCTAACCAGATGTTACAGTCAGCCTGGTATCCAGCTCCAGGGCCCGTATCAACTTGAAAAGAAGATTCACCATTCCTCTGTATTCCATCTCCTCTAGACACAAACTTTATGGGACCAATCTTACGAAGGTCCTAAGCCAAGTTCTTTTTTTAAAAAATATTTTATTTTCTCAATTATACATATTAACAATTTTCAATATACATTTTCCGAAATTATAAGATCCAAATTGTCTCTTCCTCCTCCCTTCACTCATTTTGGAGATGGCAAGCAGTATGATCTATTGTTATACATATATTATCATGCAAAACATACTTCCATGTTGGTAATTGTTGTAAGAGAATACTCATAAAACACCAAAACTCCAAAATAAAACCATAAACTTAATGTGAAAAACAGACTGCTTTGATTTGCATTCTGACTCTCACAGGACTAAGGTAAATTCTGAACCTACTTCCCGCACACACACCCCCTTTTGCCCCCAAATAAGATTACTTCCCTCAAGCTATTGGGGGAAATGTTTTGTACACTACTCTTTTTAAAAAATTATCTATTTAGAATATTTTGTCCATGGTTACATGATTCACAATTTTCCCCATTGCTCTTCCCTCCCTTCTCTTAGAGCTGACAAGCAGTTCCACTGGGTTATACATGTATCCCTGATCCAAACCTATTTCTATATTCACATTTGCAATAATGATCTTTTAACATCAACTCCTCAATCATATCTCCATCAAACCATGTGACCAATCATGTTTTTCTTGTGTGTTTACTCCCACAGTTCTCTGGATGGGAAGAGTATCCTCCATGTTGTCCTGGATCATTGCATTGCTATTGGTAGAAAAGTCCATCACATTCAATTGTGCCAAGTGTATCAGTGTCTGTGTACAATGTTCTCCTGGTTCTGCTCCTTTCACTCTGCATCAATTCCTAGAGGACTTTCTAGTTCACATGGAATCCCTCCAGTTCATCATTCCTTTTAAACATGGGCTGTTGTACTGTCAAGATTTCTATCATCTACACTCTGTTCCTCCTTTTACGGATGAAGTAAGTCTACGTTAAGTAATTTTCCCCAAGTTATACAGGTAGGTGATAGTGGGAGGGCCAGAATGATTCTAACTCGACTTAAGGCTTTAAAATACTTTTACCTGTTATACACTTTACACCTACTATTTTCCATCTACTGAAAATGTAGTGCCTGGTGGCTCAGTGAATAGAGCCAGGGGCCTGGAATCAGGAAACCTGAGTTCAAATCTGGACTTGAACACTTATTAGCTGTGTGAGCCTGGACAAGTTAGTTATGTGTTAACATCTGTCTGTCTCAGTTTCAACTCCAATTGCCCAACTTAAAAGGGTTGTTCCCGAGAACCAAAGGAGATACTCGGTTGCCCAGAGCAGGGGCTAGGTTGTTCCTCCTCCCTAGTGAAATAGAAATATAAATCTGTGTTACTATTTCTGGTTTCAATGGTACTCTGACAAACTAGAGAGCTGCTACTAAGTATGGGGACACACCTGCCTATTTGCAATGGTGGAGAAATGAGAGACACTGCTGGTACAGGGGAATGCTACCACAGGGATACTGCTAAAGGGGAATGCTCTGGGGTTTGCCTACTGATCCCTATTGATGACTGATGGATCAATCTATTTCTTAACCTCCTCTTCCCTCAGCTCAATCACTCCCTTAACCGCCCACTTCTGGAAGCCTTTTGGCTTCCTCCCTCCCCCTCTGAGTAGACTATAAAATACTCTAATTTTCTTTCTCAGGTAAGGGGTTTATTGTGATAACAGGATGGGAAACTGAGGTAAGAGGGATGAGGGTTTTCCTAAACTACATGGAGAATTTAGGACGGTTATGGAAATAGTCAGTCTTGTCACAATTGTGACTCAGAGGGACAGTTAGAGATGGATGGAGGACAACTGTTTAAAAATCTTTCTTTTTCACAAAGCCACCAAGAAAAGTCTCTCCTTCAGCTTGGCTTTCCTCCAACTCTTAGTCAAATCTCAGAGAGAGCAGAGGTTTCCCCTAGATCAGAAAGCACCACAATGGTTCTTCACCCTTGGACAGAGGCTAACTGGGATCAGTTCTCAGCTTCTTCCCCTTCAGTCAGGCTCAACTGTCAGGGCCAGAGACAGAGTCAGAAGTTTAAGATCCTGCTTCTTCTCCTCTCTGTGGCCTCTCCTGGGAACATTCCGTTTGGAACCTTCTCCTTGGTTGACAGACAGGTCCCCAGCCTTGGTTCTTGCATCTTGGCTTAGCCTGCAAAACCTCTCTCTTCAAGTCTCTACCACACTAGTCTCATTTGTCCCCCAAACCTCTGTGAAAGGAATGGTACAAATGACCCTCCCCCACATTTTGCAAGTGAGGACACCGAGGCTGGGGCCGCCTAGTCTAACCTCCCTATTTTCTCTGACCAGAGCCCAGGTTAAATGCATCGATGTGACTCCCTTAAGGATGGCGATGGGCTTCGGCCTACTCTTCTACCCGCTCCAAAAACTACACCCTGGGCCTGTTGCTATAAGATATCTCCATTTTACAAAGGGAAAAACCGAGGTCAAGAGACTGCACCCGCACTAGTTACAGAGCTCCAAAGCACTTCCAGGCTCACAGAGCGCTGGCCCCGTTATTCTTCTTTCGCTCCACACGAATCCCCGGGGAAGGACCCCAAGGAAGCAGAGACGTCTGTTCAAGAGATGAGCACAACTACGGACCCCGCTCTGAGGCCTCAGAATACCCACCAGAAATTCCCGAAGGAAGGAGGCCGGAAGCGGAAGGCGAAAGGGCTGTAGGGAGCTGAGCTCTCCTACAGCGAACATGCTCAGAGGCGCCCCACGAGGAGCACTTCCGGCTCCGCCTGGCGTTGATCACGTGCACAAAGGCCCGATCACCTGACTGCTCGGTCGGTGTTGGGTGCCGGAGCACCGGGAGCGGGGAGGGGCAGGGGTAGGGGAGGGGGCAGTGGCAGTATGGCAGCGCATCTGTCCTACGGGAGGGTGAATTTGAACGTGCTGCGCGAGGCGGTGCGGAGGGAGCTGCGTGAGTTCCTGGACAAGTGTGCGGGCAGCAAGGTGAGGCCCGTCCGGGGCCTGGCCCAGTGGGGAGGGGAGACTGAGGCTTGGAGCCGGAGCGCGAGCGCTCCCTGTTACTGATATGGCTAGAGAAGTTGCACCTTGGCCCGGGCCTCTGATGGCATTGGCGGGGTAATCTGCGGGAGCACGGACAGGTGCTAGGTCCGGCCCCCAGCCTGCTGCACCGTTATCTGAGCTGTCAAAGGATGCACTCGGACCCTGACCCTCCTCTCTGCGCCCTGGAAACCGAACGGCGAAGGCGGGACCCTAGCATCTATGAATGTGGTGCTTTAGGGTTTGCAAAGCGCTTTCCATGTAAATTCAAAGATAGCGAATGCCTAGTTGTCAGACCTGGAGAAGTAGATGGCTGGAGGGACGGACGGATAGAGGGAGGGAGGGATGGATGGAGGGAATGATGGATGGATTACTACTAATGGGCAACTCAGCCAGACGCAGGGAGCTGGTGTGTGCTCACCTCCAAAAGTGTTGATTGAGCCCTGGGTGTGTGTCCTCTGCAGTTACTGAGTCTCCACCATCTCACCCAAGTGCTGTCTGGCAGGTGAAGGGTTTAGAGTTGTCAGTAGGTATGATGCCACTTTTCTGCCCACCTCATGGTGGCTCCAGGCCCTTCCTTCATGGATGCCTCTTGAAATCCACACTTCCATTCACTCTAGACTTGGAACTCAAACAACTGACTCTTACACAAGCTTTCTCTTGTCCCTTCCCTTTGTTAACCAGCCACTCCTCCCCATTTTCTGGCATGTATTTTGTATTGATCTGTGTACCAGACCACCAAACCTAGATTATAAATCCCTTGAGGCAGAACTTTTCATTTCTGGCTTTGTATTCCTATTGTCTACTAACACAGACTAAAGGATAGAGATAGCGCCTTGACTCAATTTCCTCAGCCTAGGGAACTCCCCAGTGAGAAACCTTCCCCCAATGCAGGTTCTTTGCCATTTGAACTCAGAGAGAGTTGCCTAGAACCCTCTCACATAGAGAGTGACAGAGGCAGCCCTTGGAGCCAGATCTTCCAGGCTGTGTATCCACCATCCAGCCACAGAGCAGTTGCTTAATAAATATTGAATTCAACTAAATCGGAGCAGAACCAAGGCACCTAGGACCACATACACATGGGCCACACCTATGTGACATGATTTGTCTGAGATTATTTTTATTCAGGAGCCACAGGAGGATAGTGTTGCAACCATTCGAAATCTGGGTAGATGTCGAGAGGTTAAATCTGTCATTTCAAGTGAGTGTTTGTATAAAATAGAAGGTAACATCCTTGAGAGCAGAGACTGTTTTGTTTTGTGTCTTGGTATCCAGTGTGTGCTCTTGGTACATGTAAAGTGCTTACTGAAGACTCTGAGTTGAATGAAACACCATCTAGTAGCTATTAGTAATAGAGTTTCCATCCTCTTTACAGGCAATAGTTTGGGATGAATACCTAACGGGACCATTTGGATTGATTGCACAATATTCACTGTTGAAGGTAAATAAAATAGAGGATTTGGTGAGACAGTCTTATTTTAAGTTTCATAATGAGTTTCCACCAAGCACATGCTATTTATCCCTTATAGACCCTAATGTTCACTGTTTCTTATATACCCACCTATACTTGTGGCCTTTATTGGAGATGCCATAGCTAATATTGATAATATCCTTGCCTACTAGGGTGATTGCTAGTCTTATATTGTATAATGACAGACTTGTAGTCCTTTATATTATCATTTGTTGTTGTTCATTCATTTCAGTTGTGCATGACTCTCCATGACCCTATTTGAGGTTTTCTTGGCAAAGACACTGGAGTGGTTTGCTATTTCCTTCATCAGCTCATTTAACAGATGGGGGAAACTGAGGCCAACAGGGTGAAGTGACTTGCCCATATTCAAACACCTAGTATGTGTCAGAGGCCAGATTTGAACTCAGGTCTTCCTGACTCTTAAGCCCAGTATGCTCTATCCACTGTGCCTACTAGCTGCCCTATGATTTGTAGTGGATCCCTTTATGAAGTTGCTTTATTTTGCATAGGTAGTTCAGATCTGGAGGTGCTAATCTCTGGTTGGGAAATACAACTAAGGTCCCTTTCTTTTTAAATCTATGATCCTATTATTTGGGTTTTTCTTAGTAGCTTAGCTGAATCTGAAGATTGTAGGGTCAGAGATTTAAGAGCTAAAAGGAACCTCAGAGGGCACCTAGGTTCATCCCCCTTAGTTTATAGATAAGGAAATTGAGGCCCAGAAAGATTGAGCAACTTGCCCAGAGTCACACAGATAGCAAGTGGCAGAGCTGAGGTTCTCTGACCCTAAATCCAGGACCCTTCTAGCTACACCACCAGCCTTCTGAATTAGGTGCAGGGACCTTACTTTATGGAAACTTTTTTTCTCAGTACTTTATAGTTCTATCTATGCAGTGCTAAGCTTAAAGCAAGTACTCTTAAATACTGTACCAAAGTCAAAGAGAGCCCTTTTAAGTGTTTGCTGAATTAAATGCTAATTTTACATCCACATATTCAGTTCCAAACTTTTTATTTTTTTCTAGGAACATGAGGTGGAAAAAATGTTCACACTTAAAGGAAGTCGTCTGCCTGCAGCTGATGTTAAGAACATTATTTTTTTTGTCAGACCCAGGCTAGAATTGATGGATATAATTGCTGAAAATGTACTCAGGTATTTGGGGGGGGATCTTAAATTTATTTAAAATAAAGTGAAGTCTGTAATTTTTATGTTCATATCTTTGAAGAAGTACATGGACATGTGGAGTACATTCAAGATTCAAAGTGGCTCTTGTGGAAAAATGGGGTGGACAAACTCAAGGAGGACTGAGCCAACAATGTTAGAGCTGGGGCAGGGGAACCTTTAAGATCATCTAGTACAACCCCCCTCAGTGTTCAGATCAGGAGATTCTTGGAGGAAAGCCTCCTAAACAGGTGTGGATGAAATAGTACCATTGGCTTAGTGGAGAAGATCTGGGAAGCCATCCAGTCTAATTTTTTCAATTTCCACAGAATCACATGCAGGATTTGAATCTAGATTCTCCTATTCCATCCAGGGCCAGTGCTCTGCTCACTGTCCCACCCTGCTTCCTCACATGACATAAAGTAGTAAATACTGAATTGGGCCTAGATTACATGTCTGTCATATCACCTAGCCTTCTATGTGCCCCCTCTAAAAAAGGGCAAGGAAGGCTCTTTGGGGATTACCAGAGGCAGAAGGAAGAGGAAAGCTTGATCTATGTCAGCTGAAAGGAATAGTTTTACCAAGACCCTAATATATGAGATTCCAAGATATAGAATTGAAAGGATGTTGGAAAGCCAACTCACTCAATGCCTAGAGGCCCATAGAGTTGAAATAAAGGCAGTGACAGAGGGCCCTTGCCAGTCTACCTCCATATATTTTGTTGTTCAAACCCAGTCTGATGTTTAGAGGAGATGAATCTGCTTTTGTTTCATAGGTGGAAATAAAGTTTTTCTGGCATCCGGTTTATGGAAGCTTCCACATAGCCCTTGCGATACTTGGTTGATCTCTTTCATATGACATAATAATAATAAGATGATGAAAGCAAAGCCTATAATACTACATAGGCCTTTGGTCAATAATAGTTGAACTGAATTGTGTTGTACCGAAATACCCTTAAATGTTCAAATGTGTTGGGGATCATTAGTTTGAAAAAACAGGAGGACAGCTGAAAAAAAAGAGGAGAACAGAGGAGGAAAGAATCCTCCCAGAGCTTGCTGAATATTTTAGTTATTATAAAATTTAAATTTAAATCTGAACTCTGGGTTGCTGTTTTGGCCTAGTTAGAGTGACATTTATTCTCTTAAGTAGGATTTCCTGCTACTTTAAAAGAAACACTTTAGTAACACAAGATGTAGCATAAAGGGTTAAAAAGAGGATTTCAAAGTAGATGCTAAGCCCAAGAGGGCAGGAAAGGGAAAAAGCCCTCCTGTGTGTCAGCTACTGTGAAAGTACTTTATAAACATCTCATTTTATCCTCACAACAACCCTGAGAAGTAGGTGCTATTACCCTCTTTTTATAATTGAGTAAACTTAAGACAGAAGGGTTCATAGATTTGTCCAGGGTCACATAGCTAGTAAGAATCTGAGGCTAAATTTGAACTCAAGTCTTCCTAATTCCAGGCCCAGTGCTCTGGGTACCATCCTCTAATACCACAGCCCTGTCCCAACCGCCTCTAAGGCCACATTTCTGTTTATGTGCCATTGTTCCTTTTCCATGATAAAAACCAATTCTAGCCCCTTCAGCCATTTGTCTTTGAGATTATACATATAACAAACATTTTATTCTTTTCTAGTGAAGATAGGCGCTCCCCTGCGAGAGATTTCCACATTTTGTTTGTCCCACGCCGAAGCTTGTTGTGTGAACAGCGTTTGAAGGATCAGGGTGTTTTGGGATCCTTCATTCATAGAGAGGAATATAGCCTCGACCTCATTCCATTTGATGGCGATCTGTTATCCATGGAATCCGAAAGTGCTTTTAAAGTAAGTGGAGTATCTTTATTAGGTACAACCTCTGCTGTACCCCAGAGCCCAGCAGCTGCTCTCTGAAGAGAACAGATGTTCATTGGGAATTGAAGGAGTCTAACAGAGAAAGTCCATGAAACCTTCGTAACACAGCACCTGAGGACATTTTTCACATGCCCCACCCCTCTACCCAGCAGCTGAATGCAAGCACTTCTTCCCTCTGCTCTCTGGGTAATTTGGAGTGCTCACAGGCAGCTTGAAAGTGCAGTTTGGGCACACGATTTTGAAAATGTTCACCAATGCTTGGTTCTAAAGGCCTACACTCTTCCCTCCAACCTACTGGGGCACATAGGGCTTTGAATGCCAACTAGGACCAGAGTGGAACTAGAGCAATACAAACTATTGTTGCTGCCCTGTCTCTCATGTTGGTGAGTGAGGAGATTTGTCTTCCTTTATAAAGGCTGAATCACTGCTTTTATATGTGTACATATTTAAAACTTTCATTTTGAATTCTGATATATAGTGTTGATACAACTCAGCAGATCCTAAAATGCAGAATGACAGATCAGGTGACCTGATGGCCAGGAATAGTGGAGTGTTGAATTCCAGTGTACACTACTCAAGTTTTATTTATTTCCCCATTTTGTCTGGTTGGCATTCTACAGATGATTCAGTAATTGGGGCAACCCCCCCCCCAAAAAAAAACCCCACAAAACCCCCAAAACCCTTGCTTGTCGTGGCATGACTGAATCTGTTAAGACTTGCTGATGTTTTTCACTGGCCATATTTGGAAAACTGGCCTGTTTCTATTTAGAGTTTAAGCCCCATTCCTTTGTGGGTTGACTTGTAAATTACATATTTGATGATTTTTAAAAATAATTATTTTTGACCCAGTGATAAACTAAAAGCTGTAAGCCCAGCTTTAATTTCAAATCTGACGGCTGGGTTAATCCTTTATATGGAGGTGACAGACTAATCAAAAAGGAAAGTCTGATATTAAAGACCTGTTACTGATTTTTAAATTTCTCATTAGAAAAGACAGGCTAGGATTGGATAATCACTTTGGAATATTGAAAGATGCTTTTTTTTTTAAAAATAATTTTTTCTTGAATTTTCATCTCAGTTCCATGCAGCTTCCCAGGGACCAAGGTTTTTATTACCTTCTGAACTTTAGTCTGCTGTGTTTCATAAAATGGTCAAATTAACCACTTTTGTGCTCCCTAGTGCTGCTGATCTATTTTTTTCCCTTGGGGAGTGGGATGGATGAGGAGGATTATTCTTTATCTCCCCAAAGGGACCCTGGAGGTCTGATAGCCTGGCATCCCCCAAGAGGATGTCTTGTCTTCCTCCAACATCCCATCACTGGAAGTAACCTGGAAAAGTTGTCAAATGTCAGTGTCCTTGTTTCTTTACCCCTTCCATTTCCATTTTCTTCCAGGCATTGCTGTTCAGTCACTGGAAGGATGAAATGGATTAGGGAGGCAAGAGTCCCAATTAGAAGGCTGGGGATAACTTTATTTTTAGATCCAGTATAGAGTGATGGACCTCTGTGAAACACTTTGCCATTATTTCCAAGATTTTATTCAATTTAATTCATTACTAGGAGGCTGATATGGTTACCAAAAAAAAAAAAGATGAAACATTGAAAACTTTTTTACTAATTACCCAAATTTTACTTTAGAAAAATCACTTCTACAACTAGGGAGAGAACTTTGAGCTCCCTTTACGGTTTACCAGTTGGTCTCTTGATTTAGAATACCTTTTTTTAAATGAATTAGGTACTCAAATTCTCTTGTAAAACCATGAAATAAACTTTATTTTGTTTTAGGATTTCTTTCTTTTAGACCCTTACCATCTGTCTTAGAATTGATACAACTATCAATTCTAAGACAGAAGAGTTTAGTAAGGACTAGGCAGTTGGAGTTAATTAACTTGCCCAGAGTTATACAGCTAGCAAGTGTTTAAGGCCACATTTGAACCCAGGTCCTCCCAACTCCAGGCCTGGTTTTCTATCCACTATGTTACCTAGCTGCCCTAATATTTAGGATTTCTTAAAGTGTGATGGGTAACTTTTAATCACTGGTCACTTGAGAATGGGCTTAGAAAGAACATCTAGATTTCTTCTGAGCAACCTTGAGTAGCTGCTGATCCCCAAGATATTGAAGGGAATAAAGCCTAGGTATGTCTGCCTAGTAACATCCTTTTCCTCGGCTCTAGGAGTGTTATTTGGAGAATGACCAGACAAGTTTGTACCATGCAGCAAAAGGACTGATGACTTTGCAAGCCTTGTATGGAACCATCCCCCAGATCTTCGGGAAAGGGGAATGTGCAAGGGTAATCGACCGCCATGTACTTCCTTTGCCGCTGATGGGGCTGCACAGTGGAGCTGGGGGTGAGGGGTTAGGGGGGATGATGGAAGCAGAATCCATTAAGCTGCTCTTTGGGAGTTCTAATGACTTTTCCTATAAATATTTGATTAGAGATTTTTGGCTTTTCATGTTTGAGAAAATGACGTGGTTCAATTTTCCTTTGTTCTTTTTAAAAAATATTTTTAACCTTTAGTTTCTGTCTTCATATTAGTTCCAGATATTTTAGTATCATTAGCACAATATCTAAATATCTTAATAACAGTTCTAAGACAGAAGAGCAGCAGAGACGAGACAGTTGGGTTAGGTGACATGCCCAGAGTTAGGTAGCTATGATGCTTGTATAGTTCCTTGAGTAATTTTCCCCAAGAATGGCTTAGGGAGTCAAATACTACTTATTGCCACCCTCCCCACCCCCCCCATCCTTTTTTTGTATTTGTTTTGGCCAAAGTCTCTCTGACTCTTAGAGTTGAAAGAGGGATCTTATGGGTCATCTATTCCAATCTCCCACCCTACTGTGACCCTTTCGGTAAGATCCACTTTTGACACAGAAAAAGCTGAGCGCATTAGGAGCAAGTTGTCCTATTGGACAGTCTGCTCTGGATTTCTGCTCATCAGTCATGCTTTTCCCAGAGTCTCCATCTCCTCTTTATCTCTTGCTTTCCTCAGTTTGTAGCCCAATTTTAAATGTTTGTGGCTCCCATGGAGACACTATCTCACCCAATGTTTTCTTTTCAGCAAGTGGCCAACATGATGATCAGAATGAAGAGAGAGTTCACTGGCAGCCAGAACTCAGTATTTCCTGTTTTTGATACTCTCTTGCTGCTTGACCGGAACGTAGACTTGTTAACTCCCCTTGCCACTCAGCTTACATACGAAGGACTCATTGATGAAATTTATGGCATTCAGAATAGTAAGTAGAGTCAAATCTCTTCACCGTTTTATTGCCCGAGAAACAGATGCTACCCTGAGATCACGATTTCAGCAAATGCTTTCAGAGTATGATATGGCTTTTGAAAGATGTAATTGTTCCAAAGGGTCATTTCTATAGGTAAAAGTTAAAATTAGGAAACATCTTGGGGGGAATAAAAGAGAAAAATCCCTTTACCTTTGACTTGGGATGTGAGGATTTAGCCAGTCCCAAGGAGATGCAAGAGCATGGATGTTAGAAGAGTCAGTCATTGTCCCAGCCTTGGCGGAGCTTATCTTCAAGGAGGGGTAACAGAATTAGACAGGAAACAATCCAAGATACTGTATGTCAGTGTCATTATGTCATCATGGTAGTAATGCTGTAGGAATCTAGCTAAAGGAGACAAGATATGTTTAAAATGTTTGGGATATGTTCACAGTGGAGGACCAGGCCAACTGCAATAGAGGGGATATTGGAGTGAGGACAACCTGAGTGAGGGTCTTAGAGGTCAAGCAGGGCCATTTAGACTTGGAGTCTTGGGCATTTGGGAAACATTGTGTGTTTTTTAAGCCGAAGGACATTGTGATAGAAACACAGCTTAGAGAAGATCCATCTAGCAAAAGCATGTAGAACACTTGTTTTTGTCATTTGGAATGTTTTAACTTTCAAAATACATAATCACAAAACTGTTTTTGGTAATACTCACAAAATAACAAATACATAAATAATAAAAATGATAAAATAATGGGAATATAATATTAAAAGCAAGCATTTATACAGTACTTACTGTGTGCCAGGCACTGTGCTAAGCATTTTACAATTATTATCTCATTTGTTTCTCACAACAACAATGGGAGGTAGATGATTGATTATCTCCAGGCAAACAGGTTAAATAACTTGCCCAGCATCACACAGCTAATCAGAGTCTGAGGCTGAATTTGAACTTAAGGACTCTGACTCTAGACTCCATACTATACTGACTGTGCCAGGTCTAGTGTATGGTTAGCTCCTTCGTGAATATTGCAAACGCTTACTGAGCACCTGTTCATACTCAGTTCTGTGCCTTAGCAAGATTCTCGTGAGAGCGCTACAAAGCTTGGGTTGGAGGGGAAATGAAGTTTTAGCCAAGAGGACAATTAGGAGTAGCAGAGGCCTGTGGAGACATGGAACTAAGCTAAAGCTGTGACCAAAGGAGTGGAGAGATGGGGTAGGGGCAAGAGACATTGTAGAAGAGGTTTCCCAGTGATTCTTGGCTACTTCTTATGGGCCTGGTGAAGAAGGAAGGGTCAGCGTTTTGCACGTAGGTGGCTAGGAGACTGTTAGTGCTGTCAGTGATGAGGGAAATTCAGAGGAGTGGTGGATTTAAGGGGCTTTATGATGAGTTCCGTTTTGAACACATTACCTTTGAGGTGACAAGTTGGCAGTGTGGGACTGTGGGAGTCCAGGAGAAAGGATTACATAGATAGACTTCATTTACCTTCATAGAGGTGATACCAAATGCAGGGAAATAAATGGTTACGCCCACCAAGGAAGAAAGAAGAGAAGGCCCAGTGCACAGCCTTTGGGGTGA
The DNA here is from genome assembly GCF_027887165.1 of Monodelphis domestica. Lineage (NCBI taxonomy): Eukaryota > Metazoa > Chordata > Mammalia > Didelphimorphia > Didelphidae > Monodelphis > Monodelphis domestica. The sequence goes on along the minus strand of NC_077229.1, from coordinate 46,484,514 downwards.
CCCATGTGGGAAATGGATGATGGTTCATGAAGGGGACCAAGAAGGAATAGCCAGACAGCTTGGAGTAGAGCCAGCTGACAGAGATCTCTCTGAGCCTACAAGTATTGTTGGGGAGGCCAAGGGTGGAAAGGCTCTAGGTGTGGACTGGTCACATCCAAAGCTACAGAAACACCAGAGAGGACAAGTACTGAGGAAAGTCCAGTTCTTATTGATAAGAATTGGTGTAGAGCACCCATAAACCCATCAAGGAACAGTTCTTACATTTTGTAGCATGCTTTCCCTTGAGACACTAAATGTTTTCTAAAGTTTTTTTACAAGCATGCCCTATGGCCTTTGGGGTGGGAAAGTTCTGCTGGGTCTAGTGGCTTTATGTGTGGGCTTTTCAGGTGATTCTACCCAGGAACCTTTCCCTCATCCATCTAGGTTATGTGAAATTACCTCCAGAGAAGTTCACTCCTAAGAAACAGGGTGAGAGTGGGAAGGATCTCCCAACAGAAGCCAAGAAACTTCAGCTCAATTCTGCAGAGGAGCTCTATGCTGAGATCAGGGACAAAAACTTCAATGCAGTGGGCTCAGTCCTGAGCAAGAAAGCCAAAATCATCTCCGCTGCATTTGAGGTGAGCCTCTCCCCTCCTCCCCGGGGGTATCATCTCTCCATTCTGCCCCACAACTTGGTCATTCCATTGATGGAGTCAGCACTCCAGAAAACTGAGGCTCTGCTGGCACTTCCATAGGGCTCCAAAGCCTCCTGCTAGAGCTGAAGGGGCTTCCCATTTAGGGAAGCTCATTTGTCTGAGCTATTGTGTCAGAACTTTAGGAAGAAGAAACTTTCCCACAGCCATTACCTTAAATTGCTTATGCCTGTAGCTTGATGATTTTTTGCCTCTTTCAGCTCGTTTTTCCCAACTAAATTGAAGAGAAAGGACTTCACCCTAGATCATATATAGACAACTTAATTTCTTTTATTAGCCCTTCTGTAAGTGAGAAAATTCTTCTTAAGTTTAAAAAATTTCCTGGTGGAAGGAGGTGAGAATGAAGAAGATATGTGGTAGGTGATAATGAGACAGAAACCCCTGGTGGCCCTGGGTTTTAATTTGTGGGCTTCATTATCACCTTCTTGCCTCGGCTTGCCCAGTCATCTAGCTTGGGCTTAGTTATATTCATTTTTTAAAAATCTGACAACTCACTAAAATGATGAGCTGTGGAATATTTTATTTTGAAAATATCTCATTAAGGCATCTATGTCTGTTTATTCTTGAATATATTTATTTTATCTTTCTTGGGAATTACCGATTAATATGTAGATTGATTTCTACATTCATTATAACATTTTTTAAGGGCCTGGGGTTTTATTTTAAATTGTTAAGCATTTTGCTAAAATGAAGTTTTATTTTATCTACACATTGACCAAAAGCTAAGTCTGCAGTTGTGTTTGTGTGGATATTAAGACAGAGGAAACTGACTCTGTGATCCCTGTTCTTCCCTATCCAATAATAATGGCCCCATCTTTCTCCCCTTATCTCTTGTTATTTTATGTCTCCAAGTACTCAGATGGCTTACATTGTGCTTTAGAAGAAAGTGTGATTAGGGCTCAGTGAATAGAAGACCTAAGTTCAAATCTCACCTTTGACACTTCATTCACCCTGTTTACCTCATTTCCTCATCTGTAAAATGAGCTAGAGAAGGAAATGGCCAATCCGTCCAGTAGCTCTGCCAAGAAAACCCCATGGACAGTATGGGCCACAGGGATATAGAGTTGGATATGACTAATAGCAGGAGAAGTGGTGGTTCACTGGGTAGAGAGACTTGAACCAGGAAGACCTTGAGATGATTGGTCTTGGACAATTATTTGCCTCTTTGTGACTTGGTTTCCTTATTGTGAGATGAGAGGGTGGAAGGTGACGCCTTGAAGGTTCTTTCTGGCTCTAAAACTTTGGCACTCCATAAAAAAAAGAACAAAATCCCCCTTTCTCGGACTCCTATGCCTTGGTTTAAATGCTTTTCCTGAAACCCCTCTGGGAAGCAGGCATTGCATATGTGAGTTTCTGTATTTTATAGATGAGCAACTGTGGCTCAGAGAGATTAGTTCAACTTGCTCAGCATCACCAAGGTGGAAAGCCTAGTTTTCCTGCTCCCGGGGCCAGTGTCCCCTCCTTGTATGCCACATTCCCTCTCATAGGAAGGCAGATGATGCACAAAAAGAAAACATGGGCTTTGCTTTTTCAGTAGCATGCTTAGTTGGGTTTTATGGTTTCTCTGTTCATTTTGTGATGGGCTTGGACTGATTGGTTATTCCGTGGCCTCCCTGCCGTTGCCCTCCTTTTTACATGTATTGGGCCATAAAACATCTCATGGTCCTTATAACAAGGTGTCAGCAAAAAGCTGAATGAGCCTCTCGCCCCTGCATAAATCTGCCATCCCCTCCATTTTCAGGAAAGGCACAACGCAAAAACGGTTGGGGAGATTAAGCAGTTTGTTTCCCAGTTGCCTCACATGCAAGCGGCAAGAGGGTCCCTGGCAAACCACACCTCAATTGCAGAGTTAATCAAAGACATTACCAGTGAGTATCCTTTGGTGTCCTTTTCATCTCAAGTAGGCTCTGGTCACATGTTTTGTGGCAGAGGGCACCATCCCCAGTAGGATAGGCTTGATTAGGGCACAGTTGGTGCTGAGAGGCTCCTCGCTCCTGGTGGACTGTGCCAGGACATGGTAGACTCTGTTTGGAGTCTAGCTCATTCCTGCTCTTGAGTAAGCTTTTTTTAGTTGTTATTCCTTACACACAATCTTCACGACACATGACCAGCACACTGACAATCAGACCAATATGGATAAATCTCTAGCCAGATCCCCTGTTTTTGAGCCATTTTACAGCTTGATTAAGTAGAAATAAACTATGCTACACAGTTTAACAAATTAAAATCAAACGCACTTAATGTCCCTCTCCATTCCTCTCCCTCCTCCATGTTCCCTGATTTCCCTTTGGAGCCCATCTCTATATTTAGGAAGCACCTTTCCCTGGAGGCTTGTCTTCTCTTCTTTACACACATCATTGTCATCCATGTCTATGTGCTTGGTCTCAGGGTCTTTGGTTCTCCTGCATTCTTCACATTTGGCATTCTTGGTGGCACTGTACTATTCCAGTCCATTCATAGATCATTATGTACAAAGCTTGGACTACAAGCCAGTGCACACCAAGTTGTTTCTGGGGTTTTGTTGTTACATACAAAGCAACTCTTGAGGGTTTTTTGGTATGATCAGGTTTGTTTTTTTTTTCCTTTTCATGACATCTTTAAGAGCTCTAGTAATACAGCTACTAGGTCAAAGGGTCAATTTCTAAAATCTTCCTTTTGCACTGATGAAATGCAAAACTTCAGTTGGATATTAAAAGAGTTTTTAGAGATTTATAGCAAATAAATTCATTTATAAAATTTTTCAGCTGCAAAAGGTGGTGGAGGAAAAGCTTTGCTGGATGTGAAACATCCTGTGATTTCTAGCAGGCTGACCTAACAACAACTTTGGAGCAAAACAAACGTGAAAGATGCAAGAACCCCACTCCCCAGCTGTATCCATTTAACATTGTCATAGAACTGAACCCATTTAGCTGTGTTCATGTTAATGGTAGTTTAGGAAGAATTAATTGAAATCAGAATGCAATTTGGGGAGGAAAGTGTGGGTGCTAGAAGAATTAATCATTTGGTTCATTCTCGAGCCTATTGCCATTTGCATCCTGTTTCCTCTCCTCAAAAACAGAGAATTCCTCTGATGGAGTTGAGTTAGGAATGTAGGTCCAGAACCCTCTTCCTGAATTCCTCCCGCATTCTACTCTGTTTAGAAGTGTCCAAGGAGTACCGGGATTGTGTTCTCATCCTCCTTGGAAGCTTCCTTTCAGATGAGTCTGTTCTGTATAGAATATCAAACTAACTTCTGCTTACTTTCTGTTATTTATTTTCTTAATTAAAATCATGAATCAAAAGTATATTTGTTTTCCAGGTGGACAGAAGACAAATACATGTTTTTATTTCAAATTGTAAGTTTTCTTATAATTGTATTTTTAGCTTCTGAAGATTTCTTTGATAAGCTAACAGTTGAGCAAGAGTTCATGTCTGGAATAGACACCGACAAGGTATGTGGATTGTTGAGTTGTCTTTGGAGGTTGGGAACAGGAATGAGCTTTGTCATTGCAACTAATCATCAAAAAGCATATTTATAGCCCCCTAAATAGCTACTCTGATGGCTTTGACTCTCTTGACATGCCCCAGTACATTGCCATAAAATGTACTTGCACATGTGTATATAGGGTTAAGTCATCTCAGTGTATAAAACCCAGATTGACCAATCAAGAACTATTTGCTGAGCATGGGCAAGGCACCATGAGAGGTAGAAAGTTACCAGACTTAATTCAGAGCATTTTCTGATGAGTGCGAAATAATGATTTGCTTTAAAAGCTATCTCCTAGGATTCCTCTAAGCATTAAATTCCACTGACACAAAAATTTTATTTTATTTTTGATCTGTTTTATAAACAAATTTCCACAAAGCTTGATGCAAGAAGAACCAGTGCTGTGATTGAAATAGACCTGGCAGGGACAGGCTGATCTGAGTGCTGGAGAGCCTTTAAGGAATTTTTCTATTCTGATATATTATTTCAAATGGCATATAGCGTTTTCATGGAAATCACTATCTGGTTACATACAGGTGGCTTTTACTGCTGGTATAATGTGATGCTGTGAAATAAATACATTGTAATTTTTCCCCCAATTTTTTTTTTAACTCTCACCTTCCGTCTTAGAATCCATACTGTGTATTGGCTCCAAGGCAGAAGAGTGGGAGTGGTAAGGGCTAGGCAATAGGGGTAAAGTGACTTGCCCAGGGTCACCCAGCTAGGAAGTGGCTGAGGCTTTGAACCTAGGCCCTCCCATCTCTAGGCCTGACTCTCAATCCACTGAGCCACCCAGCTGCCCAGTCCCCACTTTTTTGAAGGGCTTGGTGGAAAAGGAATGACTCTAGGATTGAAAACAATACATGATAATTAGAAAGAAAGCACTATTACTTTTTTATCCTCTTATGTGCTCAGACAGCTATGCATACTTTGTCTCTTTCTGTTTATAGGTCAACAATTACATTGAGGACTGTATTGCTCAGAAACATCCATTGATCAAGATCCTAAGACTGGTTTGCCTTCAGTCTGTGTGTAACAGTGGCCTCAAGCAGAAAGTGTTAGATTACTACAAAAGAGAAATTCTCCAGGTTGGTATATCTTTGAGTTGGTAACTTACCCAGGGAAAACATCTTAGAATCATCACAAGTAATTTTCATAGGATGCTTCTAGTTTACGCTATCACTATCATTAGTGAAGACTTTATGAGCACTCAAATGGGCAAGTCACTTCCCCCATTGCCCAGCCCTTACCACTCTTCTGCCTTAGAACCAATACACAGTATTGATTCTAAGACAGAAAGTAAAGGTTTAAAAATAAATAAATAAAATAAATACCCCAAACCCCCTTAGGAATATTTAAAAAAAAGAAAAGATGTCTTTTAGAAATAATTAGCCATGAGGCAGCTTAGGTAGCACAGTAGATAGAGTGCCAGGCCTGGAGTTAGGAGGACCTGGGGTCAAATTTGGCCTTAGACACTTCCTTGCTTTGTGACCCTGGGAAAGTCACTTAACCTCAATTGCCTAACCCTTGGTGCTCTTCTGCCTTAGAATTGCTACTAAGACAGAAGGTGAGGGCTTAAAAAAAGAAAAAAGAATGGTCCAGCTCTGTATTTGTTATAACAGACAAGCAATTTTGAGACTTGAATGTTGCCCTTCTAAGATGTGTCATAAGAGTGCACAAAGGTAGAGGTCAGCAAGGTGAGTCACTGTATTGAAATCCAGGGCTATAGATAGGAAGTTCTGGGTTCAAGTGTGGCCTTGGATTCTTCCTAGCTGTGTGACCCTCAGTAAGTCACTTAACCACCATTGCTGAATCCTGATTGCTTTCCTCTTTGGGACCCTTATACAATATTAATTCTGAGAGAGAAGGTAAGAGTTTAAATTTTTTTTTAAGTACATAAAGGCTCTCACTGCTCTTCCCTTAGGGTATTGCAGAGACCTGGCCAAACTGATTCGTTGGGGTGGCTCTTTTTTATAAATTAGCACGGACTTCTCTCCTCTTCTAGCATCAACTTAAACGTACTTTTATTGCAGACATATGGCTATGAACACATGTTAACCTTAAACAATCTAGAGCAGGCTGGATTGCTAAAACCTCAAGCAGGCAGTAGAAACAATTACCCCACCATCAGGAAAACCTTGCGGCTCTGGATGGATGATGTTAATGAGCAGGTAAATGAGCTCTTTTCTGTTGGCTTTGTCCGGTTTATTGATCTAGGCTAAATTGTGATGTTGTTATTTGTTCTTGGCTTGTGCCTTGGGACTGTGTCTAGTAGCTAGAATCATCTTTGTTGCTTGGAGGTCCTTTGAAAGTGATTAGAAAGCCAGCTCTCAGTTATCCAGGACTGGGTCAGGCATGGTTTCATTCTCTTTCATCCCACTACCCAAGTGGAATCCAAGCTGCTAAACTAGGAGATGACTGGGTTCTAGATGAAGGGAGCAGGTATATGAGTAGCCAACAATCTGAATGGCTTTAGACACTTACTAGCTGTATGATTCTGGTCAAGTCACTTTGCCTTGTGCCTCAGTTTCCACAGCTGTAAAACAGAGATAATAATAGCACCTGCTTCCCAGGGTTTTGAGTATAAAAGGCAATAATAATCCTAAAATGTCTTTAATAAATGCTTACTCCTTTCTTTCCCCCCCTTCCCTTGTGACATTAGTTTTTGTTTTGGTAGTTTAGCCAAATATAAAAATAATTTTGGATTATTTACTGTGTATGCTTCATGATTACATACAACCAGGAATTAACTGGGTAGATACTGAGTATCTCCTTTATGTAATTGTGTAACAGAACCCCAATGACATATCCTACGTCTACAGCGGCTATGCACCTCTCAGTGTGCGGTTAGCGCAACTGCTTGCTCGGCCTGGCTGGAGAAGTATTGAGGAAGTCCTGAAGATGCTTCCAGGTCCCCACTTTGAAGAACGGCAGCAATTACCAGCAGGATTGCAGAAAAAACGTGAGTTGGAAGTTGTTCTACTTCTGAAATCACCTTGTATGATGTGTCTGTGCAGGACTTGGGACATGGTGTCTACAGATCCTCTGTAGGCTACTAATGCATAGTGGAAGTACTATGAATTCATTTTTGCCTCTGCAGTTTTAAGTTATTTACTACTCCTGGGGTTGGAATTTCAGGTATTTAGTAGAAAAACACGAAATACAATTGAGTGTTCTCCATTTCAAATGAAATCCTGTCTGCCTTTCTTTTGGGAATAACTTTCCACATTAAGGTTGGCAGAGCATTTGTTTGGGAATGGTGAAGTTGTGTGGGGTGTGGTAATAAGAAATGCTTAATGATAATAATCACTAAACATTGTCTCCCTCTTTAGGTCAACAAGGAGAAAACAGAGTTACTTTGGTCTTTTTCCTGGGAGGTGTGACCTATGCTGAAATTGCTGCCCTGAGATTTCTGTCTCAGATGGAAGATGGAGGCACAGAATATGTCATTGCTACCACTAAACTAATGAACGGAACCAGTTGGATAGAATCTCTGATGGAGAAACCTTTCTAAACCCAGCACGCCATGCCATCTTTGACTGGCTGTAGCAAGCAGGTGGGATCCCAAGAATTTGCTTCTTGGAAGCAGTTGCTAAAGGGAAGTAAAACTTAATGGACTGATGGCGAAAGGATGCAGAGTTTATGAAATTACTGTGTATTTTCAGCTCTGCTTTTCACTGTTGGGCTCTGGATTCCTCTCCTGTCTCAGAAGGCATAAAAATAACAGGACAATCGGCCAAAGGCCACCATGTTCTGAGCTTGGGATCCTCAAGAGAGGCCCCATGGAACTGCTTCAGGGGCTCAGTTCCGTTTGGTTTGAGCTAGCTCAAGGAGAGTTAAGACATCAGGCTCTGATAAGAATTGAAATAAAAATGGAGACTCCATCCCCTCATCCCTGTGCTTTGCTGCTCTCCATCTCTGAGCTCTGCACAGATGGCTGGGGTAAGTGTGGGCAGGCTAAGACCAGTCCAGAGACTGCTGGCCCAGGGTCATTCTCTCCCTTCACCTCTTCACTTTGCAGGACCCATTCTGTGCTTAACCCTTAGGATCTCTCAGGAGAGTACTTGGGTTCTTCAGGCCTTCTCTGAAATAAGCAATTTCAGAGACTACCTGGGTAAAACCCGAGTTTTTGTTCTCTCTTAGCTTGTCAGCAGCATCTCTTTAGATGCATGATAATGCTGGACCACTTAGTGCAGTCCATATGCTAAGATTATTGCATTAGGATATTTAAAATGATAGAAGAGAAGGCAGCAGTGATTAAAATGCCTGCACTGAGATGGTAGGCAGCCCTCTGCTGCCCATCCAAGCTTCATTCCCAGTTGAGAATAGGAACCTCAGCAGACAGTGCCTGGGACCAAGCAACACTTAATGCTGTTGGGATTTCTCTTCCCTGAAAAGCCAGAAACTTAGTCTGTCGCACTCCTTTCCTGCTTCTTTCATTCACACTTCTGTCTTCCAACCAGCCTCAGCTTCCCCCAGGTACTGCTTTCATGGGTGGTTTCTTCATTATCCTAAGGCGATTTACTTGTGTCCCTCAGCCCATAGCTATGTTATTTCATCATATTAAACCTTCTTGTTAATCAGGCCTCACCCAGTGTTTTTGACACAGGATTTTAAATTAAACTTCTTTCTCTTGGCTACATGTTCTCCTCTTATAGTCAAGTCAGTTTTTTCTTGAGGCCAAGTTAAGTCAGGTTTTAATAAGTCATTCAGTGGAAGACTTAGAAACATTAACTGCTTCATTTGTGAATAAAAAGCAACAGATAATTCCACATTAAATGCATTTGTGTAAATTCATTCAGTACTGGGGCAGCTTTTGTCACTGGAGGTGGGCATTCACTGATGAAAGGTCTGAATAGGGCATCATTCATTCTTGAAAAGGGCGTATTATTTACATGATGTCTGGACTTCTGGGTTGTTGGGGAGACTATTGTATTAAACTGGTAGTTCTTGGTTTTATTTTGTCTACAACTCTGGACAATATCAGAGAATTCAATTCAAGTATTAACTGCTGGTTTAATGGGAATAAGAGAAACACTAAAAGGTAGAAAGATTAAAAGCAGCACATTATCCCCTTTGGGAAAACCTTCACATTGAGGCTATGGAGACTTGCCAGCTCCATGTCCCCTATTTATATCTCATTGCAGCCCTGTTTGAATTGAGGCAGGGAAAGGCCCACTGATGACCTGTCTTCTATTGTTCCCACTCTGGACATCTAGAAAGGCTGAAATACACACTTTTGCACAATTCAAATAGTTGCTTCTAGGGAACAGAAATGTCTTCTTTTATCTTTCTAATCATCTCTATGTCCAAATGGGAACAGTGACTGGAGAAGAGCACCCACAATACAGACCCTTCTCAAGGCTGCCATGTTTTACTTACACCCTTTTGAGTATTTATGATACATAGTACCTGACAGCTGTGCTCAAAAGGGATCATTTGAGAATATGATTGATTATGGGAAATAGTGCAGATGAAGAATGGTTTTTTTTAACATACTGCCTAATTTAGTGCTTTATTTTTATTATTCATTTATTTAATTAAAAAAACTTTTTATTAGGGTGCCAGCCTTGAGAGTCAGGAAGATCTGTTTGGGTTCAAGTAGTTTGGACACATCCTAATTGTGTGGCCATGAGTGACCCCAGCTGTTCTGAGATTAGAAATTACAAATTAATTGCCAATTTGTCAATTAGTGTCAGGATTTTCTTTCCTGGAATTTCCCTGCAGGCATCCATAATCACAGGTTCTGATAGAAAAAAGCAACCCCAAATAGCTAGTGGCATGATGAAGGGATTTGGAATTAAACAATTCCAACATAATTTCTTGTGAACTTTTGGCTGACAGTGTTTGTATACTTGAGTTATTCAATTTGTATGGAACAAAACAGGAGGACGACAAACACCAATTCTTCGGGAGACAACTTGGGACAGAGAAAGGGTGAAAGAATTCCTAGTGAGGGGCAGGTAGGTGGCTCAATGGTTTGAGAGCCAGGCCTAGAGGCAGGAGATCCTAATTTCAAATCTAACCTTGGACACTTCCTAGCTGAGTGACCCTGGGCAAATCACTTAACACTCCTACACATTACCAATTCTAAGATGGAAGGTAAGGGTTAATCATGAAATATATTAAAATGATCCAAGCCAAGGACTGTTTTAATACCATCTTTTCATGCGCTGACTTTGCTGCGGAGAAGATGCCATAATGATGTCTTTGTTGGAAGCTTAGACAGGCTTCTTCCTTTTTTCTATAAACCAGAGGAGCCCTTTGGATGACCAACTCTCTAGAGGAGCAATTACTACTAACAGGCTTCCTGAACAGCTTGATAATGCTCTGCTCCTGTTTTTGGCTTGACTGCTGCTGAGGCAATAATTTGATAATAAGAGATCCAGATTAAATTAGGGAACCATTTACCCTGGATGATGATGTTGGAAAAGGGTTGATGGACAATGGAGAGCCTTGTTTCTCTATCCTGCTTACTTGCTTAAAGGTCAAAAAAGGTTGTTCACTTTTCCGATATCTTCATTCCAAACAAAATCACCCCAAAGTAGCACAAGCTTTTGAATTCTTTGCTTTATTGCCATGTTTTCTAGGGGATGGCTTCAGTTCTCCACCTGCCTCTGTCAGTGGTCCAGGTGAAGCCCTTTTTCTGAACCTTTGATTATAAGACCTGCACTAGTTAGCCCCCTCCAAACTCCGAAGCTCGGACAGGCTCCCACAGAGCCCTGAATTGGGAGTCTGAACCAAGTTCCGGATCAGCTCCGCCCCTAGCTGGCTAGGTGACCTGGGGGCCTCAGTTTCCACCTCTAGAAGATGTGGAAGTCGGGAGACCCCTCCACCTGTAAATCTGTTGCCTCCTTTGCCTTTCTTATAGCTCTTTCTCCCCTAACTAAACGGTCACTCCGTCTTTAGGAAGGCGTCCTTGGCCTTGCCCCTAAGCCTCACTGACCTTGGCCTGAGGGGAAACCCTCCCCCAACTTCCCTGGGCCGACGGCGGAGGCTGCCGGTTATATATAGCTGGAGCCGCTTGGACCACACCCGGTTGAGTTTGGGTTTTAGAAGCCAGAAAGGGCGTGGCGGGGCTCGAAGCCGGACCACACCCCCCCTTCCCCGGAAGGCGCGCCCCTGCACTGGCCGGCTGAGGAGCCGGGGGCGGGCCCTAGGCCCCAGGCCCCTCCTCGCTTGCTCCGCCAGGAGCTCCCCTGAACGGTTCGGGCTCACTCACCCTCCGGCTGGCCGACTGACGGAGAGAGGAGGCACTGGGCTGCAACTCTGCCAGGAAAGTCCGAGGGGAGAAACGCGCGCAGAAAAGTTCGGCCGCTGCAGGCGGGCCACGAACTCCTGGCTCGGATAGGCAGGTGGGTAGCGGCAAGCGAGGCTGGGGTCTGAGCTGCCGGGCCGGGCGGGGGTCACTGTGCCTCCGCGAGGGGAGGAGGGGGAGGGGCAAGCCGAGCAGCCGCAGCCCACGGGGCCCCCCTGATCACCCAGTCAATCCATTACCGTCCATTACTGCATTAACAATGCAGAGGGAGCAACAGCCCCTGGAGCTGGGGCTGGAAATAACCGGGACGGCTCCAGCTCTCTCGGCTCCCTTTCTCTCGCCCCTCTCCACTCAGGGCGGGGCCGGCCGAGCGTCCCAGAGCGAGCGGGGCTGCGATGCGGACCTCGTGGGCAGTGCACGTGCTGCGAGCGCTGCGGGAGCTGCTGGCCTTCGTACTACTCAGCTACACCGTGCTGATCGGGGCACTGCTGCTGGCCGGCTGGACCACCTACTTCCTGGTGCTGAAGTGACAGCTCCGAACGTCATGGCCCCTGCTGGGCCCCAAGCTGAGGAGGCTGCTCCCGCCGCTCCCGGGACCGCGCACCGAAACTTCGCTACCTCGTCGCGGCCGCGGACGGGCGGGGAGAGCTGGTTGAGAGCGGGAGACCTTCTACCCGCCCCGTGCGAGGTCTCCTTCAGCCACCAACTGGCCCTACTTCTAGTCCTCATCCTCCTCTAAGAGTCTTCTCCCCTTCCCATCTCCCACCCGCACTTTGAGCTCCCAGAAACTAATGGGGCGGAGCCCAGGCGGGCGAGCACCTCCTCCGCCACTCCCAGGGGCGAGCACCACCTCCGCCACTCCCAGGGGCGGGGCTCAGACCTCGCGAGCTCCTCCCTTCCCTACCTGGGGGCGGGACCTAGGTCTCTAGACCACCCCTTCCCCCTGTTCTTGGAGGCGGGACCCAGGCACCAAGAGCTCTTCCCCATCTTTTCCCCTGGGGGCGGGGCCCAGGTATCCCAAGCTCCTCCTCCACCTCCCACTGTTTGGGGGGCCGAATGCAACCCTCGAGAGCGCCTCCCTGTATAGCTTGGGAACAAAGTTCAGGTCTCCTGATCTTGGGGGCGGCACGACTTGAGAGCTTTTCCCACCATTTCCCCTGGGGGCGGGGCCTAAGTTTTGAGAGCTCCTCCTTCCTTCCCCTGCTCTTGGATGCGGGACCCAGATCACGCAGACTCCTCCTCCCCTTGCTCCTGGGGGCGGGGCCTAAGCCTTGAGAGCCCCTCTCATATTACCCTGTGCTGGGCCCTGGACTTTAGACCTCCTCTACCCACTCCTGGGGCTGCGAGGGCTCCGGCTCCTCCTCCTCCCTCTGAGGGTGGGGTCCGCAATCCCTGAGAGCGCTTCCTCCCATTAACAACCTCCTGAAAACGGGACCCATAAATCGCGCGTTCTTTTCTTCTCCCTCTTCTGGAGACTGGAACCACAGCCTGGCTGTGTGAGCAATCTTCCCTAGCCTCCTGGGGGCGGGGCCTAGGAAGGAGAGTTCCCTCCTCCCTCTCCCTTCGCCCTTGGGGGTGTAGTTCTGGCTGACTCCTCTCTCCTGAGAGCTGGGGGCCCAGTCTTTTACGCTCCTCCTCCCACACCCTTGGGGGCGGGACCTGCAGCGGTGCCTGCGACTCCTCCTCCCCTCTTCAGAGGGCGTGGCTGCACAGCCCCTCCCCCACACGTCACCGTAAAGGCGGGGGCGGGGCCACGTCCTCTAGTCCTGTCGGGGGCGGGGACCTGGTGACACGTCACTTCCGACCCTCGCTGCTAGGCGTCCGCTGTGGAATGGCGGCTTTGAGGAGCTGGGTTCTTCGCAGCGTCAGCTCCTTTTTCAGGTACTGAGGCCCCGCGAGGAGTTCAGGAGGGCGAGGACGAACCGTCACTGGCGTGGTGACTCCACCACAACGGAGGTCCGCCTCCTGCCTTTTCGGCCCCGACCCTAATTATCTGGCCCAGCCATCTCCTGGGAGTCTTTTGGGAGCCCGCTCAAACTTTTGACCTCTGACCCTACCCTCTAACCCAGGCCTGACCTGTTTTCATCTTGCTTAGATTATAAGATATTTGAGGGCAGGAACGGCCTCTGCATCTCAGGCATAATATCTGGCAGGCCAGCGGGAGTGAATGCTGGTTAGGAGAGGGCTCCGGCTACCAGGCCTCGAGTCACTACTGGGTCAGAGTCCCCTAACAAAACGTGTAGGGAGTGGAAATGACCTTTGGTGTGGAGTGGGGAAGACCAGATTCATATCACAAGAAGAATTTTATTATTTGAAGATGGAAAGGGCTCATAGGAATTGTTGGGTGCTAACGTGAGCCCTGGGAGTTAGTGTAGATCATTACTTTGGCATCTGCTCCTCAGCCCCAGTTGACTCAATGCTATTTAAGTTAAGAGAAGAAAACTTTCACACCTGGCTGCTGTTTTTCTAACCTGGAGGCCCCTGGGGTTCCTCTCTTCCACTTGGTAATGTTGCCTGTGGCTAGTTCCTTCCTCCCCCCTCCCCTCCAAGGAACAGTTGACTTATAATACATCATATTAGTCTATGTTAGTAAAGTTTCAGGTTCACTAAGGTAGTCAAGGATCAATGATTAGCATTTTTGAACCCTTGCCCCCCCCAAATAATTTAAAGAATCCTTTTGAAGATTGATTCATCAAGCTTTTCTTTAAATGTGGCTTTTCTCTCATTGTATTGAACATCTTTTGATTTATAGGCAGCATGTTCCAGTTGCAGCAAAGTTGAGGAGATGCCGTTTCTCCGATTTGGTGGGACCCTGGCACAAAACAGTGGCAGCAGGTTTTGGAGTAACCCTATGTGCCATTCCTATAGCACAGGTAAAGTACAATGATGTACTTGGTAGTGGCTTTAACCCCTTGTGCAAAGGTGCTCAATAAATGTTTGTTGAATTTAAACCTTATTGGGTATTGATACACTGATATTGTGGCCACATCCCTGGGGAGGGGAGCTGGCTTTGCAATAATCCAATACCATTTTGACTGAAAAAAAAATGTTTTTTAATAACCCCCCCTAGAATCCTGTCTCTTGGCCAGGCTCTCAATCCACTGAACCACTCAGCTGCTCCCCTTGACTGAAACATTTTAAGATTTCTGAAAACATTTTTCAACACAACAGCAAGGCAAATTAGTCATATGTATGTCTTAGCTTAACCACTAATGGCTTCAACTGCAACCTTTATGCTAGAATTTTTGAAATTAATATTCCCAGTACTTGACTTCTCCAGTTCTAATCCATTATCATTAGTTACCTTTCAAACAAATCTTTCAGATGTACTATTATCCTTATTGGCCTACTACAAAGTGTCCTCCCTTGTTTCTCAGTCACCATAGCCAGACCCCTATCCTTTCTTTCTTCACACTATCATTACCCTACTCATGTCATGGCAGGAATTCTTATATTTTTATCTTTTTATTCCTAGTGGCTAGCACAGTGCTTGGCACATGGGCATTTCATAAATGCTTATATATTGATTGGTTGGTCTACTTGGAGAACTTGTAAGTGGTGCCCTCTTGCCTATGCAATTCAGTCTAAAATCTTACAGGAATTCCAGGCTTTTCAGGCTAGTTCTATACCACTCAATCCAAATTTAGCTCTCAGTACGTTCCAACATGGATCCTGTCTTCTAACCTGGATTGTGTAGTCAGTGGCCTAGTTGGTTCAGGCTTTCTGTCCATCCAAGATCTGACAATCATTTCAGGCCCAATTGACAGCCAGATCCTCCATTACACCTTCCTTCCATAACTACAACTAATATTTTAATCAAATATTTCCTTAACAACCCTGGAGGCACATAGGGTCTTGTATCTTTCTTTTTTCCACCTTTCCTAGTAGTAATTCAGATGGTGTAGGATGTACCACCAATATTTCTTGGATAGAATGGTGCCCATGTCCTACAGTAAAGCAGCTTTTATCCCTCTAATTGTGGCTTGCAAGTTACAATTTCATGAGATTCCTGAGAAATTGAGTGCCATCAAAGGTATATGGCTTGACCTCTAGAAGTCCAGGATGCATATTACTGCTACTTTCATCAGCCAGTTGTTGTAAGTAGTTACACTATAAATAGCAAAGGAAAAACATGTTGAGGAAAAGGCAAAGCCAAGTGGAACACAAAGCAGATACAAAACAGCAGCTTTGAGAAGAAGACAGCCCCAATTAGCAGTAGCCTGGCCCAGATGTTGCTAATGTTTAAAACTGCCTGGTTTCTTTTTCTTTCTCTAGGTGAGAAGAGATTTTGTTTGTTTGTTTTAAATTAGGTCCCCCTATCTTGCTTAGGCTGGAAGGGCAGTGACCAGTTACAGGCCTGGTGCTACTACTGATCAACACAAAGCCAGGGCCTACTTTATGTCTGACCTGGGCTAGTTCACTCTTCCTCAGGCCCTCCAGCCCACCAGGTCCCAGGGGCTCACTATCTTGGTACCAGACTGTGTGGACACCAGGCTGGCTTAGTCCACAGTAGCTTGAACTCCTGATCTCAAAAAATTCACTATCCTCAGCCTTCCTTGTGGCAGGATTTACAAACATATATTGCTATAGATAGCAATTTTTAAAAAATCTAATGGACCGAGACCAATGCAAAATGTTTTTCCTCAAATGCTATTTTCTTAGTGTAGTTGTATATACACGTTTTTATACAAACAAAAAATAACTGTGTCTTATAACTGTTTTACTTATCTAGAAAAATAATTTAATGTCTTATTCAAAGAGATTATTCCTAAAGAAAAGGAAATGTTTGCTTCTTCTGTCCTCTGGTTTTTGTTTTTTAAACCTTTTCTTTCTGTCTTAGTTTAATCCTAAAACAGAAGCAGCAAGGGCTAGGCAACTGGGGTTAAGTGACTTGTCCAGGGTCACAAAGCTAGGAAGTGTCTGAGGTCAGAATTGAACCCAGATTCAAATTACTAACTCCAGGCCTAGTGTCTGTCCTCTTGTTAGCTAGCTGTCCCTGTCCTCCGATTTTTGTACATAGGGCTGCCCCCTGGCCAGTCTTTAAGTGGACTTGGCTTCTACTGTCTTTGCTCTTACAGGCAAGTGTTTGAACATGAAACTGCCCCTAAATGTGGACACCTTGTTTTTCAGAAGACAGAGACCCACTCTCTTAGTAATGAAGCACTCATGAAGAGGGCGGTTTCCTTGGTGACTGACAGTACCTCCACTTTTCTCTCACAAACCACATATGCGCTGATTGAAGCCATTACAGAGTACACGAGGGTAAGTTTGTCCTTAATGGGGCAGTGTACAAATCACCTGTGGATATCTAAATCTGTAGCATAAAAAGGTAAAATCAAAAGACTTCTTTTAAAGGTTATTGGTTTTAACTTTACTTTCCTAAGTTTTTATCTAATAGGTATCAATGTTGACAGTTCTCATTTTCCTTTCCCTAGTGAAACAGCATCTTGATGAAGTCTAGAGATTGAAAGTGGGAATGAGAACAAGGAAGAAAAACTAAAAGTCTAGATTAACCATTAATTGGCTCTTGGAAAACCCTGTAGTTGACTCCAGAAGACCTTGTTTTAGTCAAAAGCTAATTCTTACACATACCAAGAAAATGAAAGTCTCTAGAGAGAGACACGGAATGGTGTCTGGTTGCTCGGCATTAAACACAGGAGGATTCTATAGATACTGCCTTAGGGCTCGTTGTACTGAGAATAGAGCTGTCTATTGGCTTTCTTTTTAAAGAAAATTTTCCAATACTTAGCCCTCAGGACAAAGGTAGCTCCTTATAGGCAGGAACCATTCCCTTTTTGGCTTTGTGCCTCAGGTACTTGAACAGAGCTTTTGCCTCACTAGGCCCTTAGCAATTTTTTTTTTAATTGCCCATTTCTGGTCTGACCATCCTTTGAGTCCCCTCTTATTAAACCAATTCATCTTTTTGCTTGCAGGCGGTTTACACATTAGTGTCTCTATATCGACAATACTCAAGTTTACTTGGGAAAATGAATTCTCAAGAGGAAGATGCAGTGTGGCAGGTGATCATAGGAGCCAGGGTTGAGGTAAAACAAAACATATAATTTTGTAGTAATCATTTCCATTTTATCTGGGAAAGCAAATGTTATATTGAGTTACCTCATCAGTAACTTCCCAATAAAGCAATACCATCTTTTTTTTAAACCATTACCTTCTGTCTTAGTATTATTAGTATTAGACAGAAGAGCAGCAGTTGGGGTTAAGTAGCTTGCTCTGGGTCATATAGCTAAGAAGTGTCTGAGGCAAGATTTGAACCCAAGTCCTCCAGATTCCAGGCCTGGCTCTCTATTCTCTTTGCTACCTAGCTACCCCAAAGCACTGCTAACTTAAGGAAGTCACTTCTATGAGGCTTTGAACTTTCTTTTCCTCCGACTGAAATGCTTTCTTTAATTTACAGATGTCTTCAAAACAAGAAGAGTACTTAAAGCTAGAAGCAACTTGGATGACTGCTGTGAGTCTGTCTGAGATGGCAGCAGAAGCAGCTTACCAGTCAGGTATGCCCAGCAGCAGCCATAGATTGCTCAGTCACATGGGATTCCAAGACTTCGCTCTTCAGCCAGGGACAGTCAATAGAAGTGGTCAATGGAGTATGGCATCTCTGTCCTCAAGGAGACTGCTGGTGTAAGGGGAAACTTGGTCGCTCCCTTCCCTTTGGCAGGGAGCCTTTCTGATAGCCTGAGAGCATAGCCCAGAACCATCTTCAGGGGGGGGGTAGAGGGGGATGGAGTGTCACCTGACCATTTGTGGAATGTCAAATTCCTGGAGAACCCCAAGAAAGAAAAAAGAAAGAGTAAGTAACAGAATCAGAGCCAGAATTGAGGCCCAAGGCCCTGAGTGCCAGCCCAAATGGGTAGTTTGAGGAGCTCTGAAGCCTTTCTCTGCTGAGTGTGTTTGTCTCAGGCCAGCAAGAAATGGAGGAGCTGAGAGTTTAGAAGAACATTATGTCTCTTCTGTGGATGCTGCTGGGAGGAGGAGGTCTAGTGAAAGCTAGTATGTTACCCAGGTCATCAGAAATGAGATCAAGGACCAGTCCTGAGGAGTCTGAAGCTGAGCCACGTGGAACATTTTAGAACTTGAGATCTCTGAAATGATTAAGGGCACCCCTTCTCTTACAGAATAGGAAACTGAGACCTGGAGAGGGCCAGGGACTTGCCTCAGATCACTTAACTAGTTGGCAATAGCTTGTTCCAGGCTACATATTCTTGTGTGAGAAGCAGGGTGGTCTAATGGGAAAAGAATCAGACTCAGATTCACAGGCCTTGCTTTGTCAAACTTCATGAAGTCTCTTAACATCTCAGAGCTTGTTTTCTCACCCATAAATCACCATTGCTGCTAAAAACACATTCCTATAATACTTTGTCTACAAAGAACCTTCTTTAAAGCCTAGTCATGCAAGGATTATTATCCTCATTTTGCAAATGTTAAAACGAAGGCTCAGGTTGATGATTTTAATGGTGTAAGGAAATAAGTGAATCTGAACCTTCGTCACATCGCAGATTGACATCAGAGGAACCTTCGTAGGCAATGTTAACAGAGCATCAAGAGGAAGTGTGGTTATAGCCTTGAGGTTCTATTTATCATTAGCTAAGGAAGGGTGGTTTTCTTGCAGAGGGGTTGGAGAAAGGGGCTAGTGTCCTTATCAGTGGGGAAGTGCCTTGATTGTTAAATATGTAATAGCCAGAGAAAGAGGAGCTTCTGCTGTCCCAGGTAAGGAGAGGCTCAGGTTCCTGGACACCTGGCTGAGTGAGGCAGGGGGCCCTACAAGCATCACCAAGAACAGGTGTTCCAGGTGAGTTCCGTAACTCAAGTGTATAAATAGAGTTCAAGTTCCTAAACAGAACTCTGTGACTCCAATTTGGCTGCCATGGTTTTAGTTTTGGTTTTCACCTAGAAGCCATATCTCTTTGTGGATTAAATGATATTTTTCATCTCTGCTGCTGCTGACTTAAGCCGCTCAATTTGCTTCTAGGTGCTGATCAGGCCTCAGTCACAGCTCGAAATCACATTCACCTGGTGAAGACTCAAATTCAGGAAGTGCGCCAGCTCTCTCAGACGGCTGAGACCAAGTTGGCCGAGGCCCAAACTGAAGAGCTACTCCTTAAAAGGCCAGAGGAACCAGAAGGGGTCTCACCCCAGCGCCCAAGCACCGGGGGCTCTCCGCTGACAAACCATGAACAGGAGGCCTACTTACGGGAGGATTGAGGAGGCCTCTCCCTGTAGGCACTAACATTGTGAATATGGGTAGTTTGATTGCCTTTGAAAGCAAAGAAGGGAGTGTGGAAGCTGGGGTAGGGAATAGCTCAGAGTTGTAAAACCTTTCCTGAGATAGGCAGCAGGGTCCACGTGTTGGGACACTCAGAGATCCCCTCCATCTGTTGTCCTACACCTCCCCTCCTACTTTGTAGGAGGGCAAAATGGGCATTGTTCATGGCCGTCTAGCTCCATATATTGTTTAAACATTCACGTCATTGAAGCTGCCCTCAGCAGCCCTCTTGGGCTCTTCTAGTTGCCTTTTCCGAAAGAGAGGCTCAGGCTCCCTTAGTACCTGCGAATGGGACACAGCCCTCTCATACCACTAGTTTAAGTAGAAAGTTGACCCCCATTTTCAACACTGTTCAAGTTTTCCTATGTAAATTAAGCATCCGTTTCCTCTTAAGGGATGTGCATTGTTTGGGGTAGTCCTGTTTGTAAGGTTTGTTTTTTAAAAGCTTGCCTCCTTTGACTTGGCTTCCCTTTAGTCTGTGTGTGGCCAGGACAAGTGCCTGGGCAGGCCCTACTGGAAGGCCGGGCTGCACATGTGGGGAAGGCACTTCATGAAATGGATTTGTGCTTGGTTATGAAATGGGAGTCACTTTGATGAAACCCTCTTTGCCTGCTGTTGCTTTGCTTCTTTTTACTAGTCTCTTCTGCTTTTGCAGAAAGAGGTGCTTTTATGTGAAAGTTTATGGTACTCTCAAGGTTTTGGGGGGCAGGGAATGAAGCTAGCCAGATTATCCCACTCCCGGGGTGTGTAGAAAAACCACTTACTACCTGGAGTCCACTTATTTCTTTTAAAAAACTATTGCTTTGGTAGAGAAGACGGGGCTGGTTGAGGTGCCTCTGGGGCTAGCGGCCCCACTCTCCACACACTCCCATCCATTAGCCAGGTTCTTTTTGTGATTTTTTTAATCAAAGTTAAAGGGAATCTGTGGGACTACAACTTAGGACATAACTGCCCAAAAAGCTATATTAGTTAAAAGCTCTCAATTTTTCTTAGTCTTGTTAAAAAAGGAACCAATAGCAAACCCCCCACCCCCGCCCCCATTAGCCCCTGAGCACTACCAGTTGGGACCTCTCCTTCAGCCAGTCTGTTGAGCTTGAGCAGGAGGGGCAGCACACCTCAGGCCCTCATCCTTCACCAAAGCCCATGTAGTCCACATCTCCAGGGGGCTGAGACAATGCACCAGCAGTAGCTCCTTGTACAGACATGGGTCCAAGGGGTCTAGGGGTCGCCGAATCCCAAAGGTCTTAAATCCTGCATGGTGGGTTGGCTTCACTCCCAGTTTCTTCAAGCACATCCCCACAAAAACGTCATCAATGGGAAACAAGTCTACCTCCTCCACTGTAACCCCGAGCCTTCGAACTGTTGCCTGGGACATCACATAGCCTCCACCTCCAGCATAGGGAGGGTAGTGGTGAGCACGGTACATGGATGGGGGGATGAAGTACTTGACCCTGATGTTCCTGTTAGGCAGGGCCTCTCTGATCACATCCCCCACGAAGAGGTCCTGGCTGGGGTCTTGCCCTCGTAGGAACTCCAGGACATTGGGCACATGGACAAAGACATCATCATCCCCCTTAAGGACAAACTGGGCCTGGGGACAGCTAGTAGCCAGCCACCTTTGGAGGTGAAGCTCCTTCAGAGTCAAGTTGAAAAAGTCCTCATTAAAGTTCCACTGTAAAATATCATCAAATTCCTGGCTCTCATAGGCTAATAATTGCGGGGGTGGGGAAGTTCCCCCCACCCCCAAGAGAAATACCAGTTTTAGCTTCTGCCCCCCACCCTGTCCTCTGATCCGGCCCCAGGTGCTTCGGATGGCTGCCCGGCGGTCCACATGAGCAGGCAGTGACTTAATTGCCAGGAGAAGGAAGGTGTCAGCAGGGCAGCCTGTAGGTTGTAATAGGGTTGAGAAGTTCCGGCAGTGCTTGTAGGTCAGGAAGAGGCGGTGACGGGTGGGCAGGACTGCAGATGCATTGGCCACTTCAGAGTTGGGCAGACATAGGTTGTGATGGGACCCTGTGGGTGCCCAGAAGGGATGCCTCGCCATGGGGCTCCCTGTCTGCCTGGAAGCCATGGAAGTTAGAGCTGGCTTGGATGTCTTCTTCAGAAAAAGGAGACATGTGAAGAGTGATACTGATAGACTGTACAGGGCAAGCCAGCCCAATCTACGGGACATTTTGGGGCCCAAATGGCCCTGGACCCTGCAGAGAGAAGAACGCTTCATGAGCAAAGAAGGCAAGGGGGGCTCTAAACTAGCTTATGAAGAAACTTGTCTCAGGGAAATGACGGGTACTCTGAGAACATGCAGAAAATTGAGAGAAATGCCCCATTGGTCAGCCACACAGAGCAGTCTTCACAATGAGAGCCTAGCTTAACTTTCCTTAATAACCCTTTGTGGATCTGCTTACATCTGGACAGTCTCTGGTAGGTAATGAAGTTCTGTAACGTCTCCACTGAGACTTTAAGGAAGTGCTTCATTTCCTAATTTAAAACTGGTTCCTTTTAGACCTGAAAGGAAATGCTTTCCATCTTGCTTTTGGCATATGGATTCACGGTTAACCTGGCCTTTGTGACTTGGGGAACTTGGATGGCCGGCTGCTCTTGGCCAGAACTGAGTGCTAGTCTTTAATGTAAAACATCTTCCTGCCCCAACCTTTCTGTCTTGAGTGGGATAGAAAAGACCGACTTCTAGTTTTAGTTTCTGCTGGGCTGGTCGTCCACATCACAATTCCCGACTATTGCAGCAGTTCGGAGCTTCTGTATTGGCCCCCGCTGACTCCTGGGAAGATCCCAGACCTCTTAACTTGGAATGCAATTCACTCTCCATCAACTGCCTCCAGGGATTTTCACCAGCGGTCCCCCTAGCCTGGAATTCCCTGCTAAAGTCCTGCCTTCTCTCGCCCTTCCTTGATTATCTCCGGTTTATCCTGTGCATGGGCCCTCCTTCCGAGCAGGGACACTCTGACCTCCCTTTGTATCTGCAGCCCATAGCCCAGCGCCTGGCACCCAGGGAGTTCTTAATAAATGCTCTTTATTCACCTACTCTCAGGTAAGTCAACTTCTGAAGAGGCAAAATCCTTCTGGGAACATTGGGAAAACAAGGGCCCCATGCAAGGTGCAGGGGAGGCCTCGGCCCCCTACCCAGATTCTAATGAGCGACAGAGGAGCTGAGGGAAAGGCTTCTTCACAAAGCCGCCTTTTTTCTGACCCTTGAAAGACAGTGGGCTTTTGATGGGCAGAGCCTGGGGGAGGGGCAAAAGGCAGCAAGTGAACTCCGCTGCACCAACCGCCTAGGGCCCTGCCGGCTGCAGCCAGAATGGCTAACCAGAAAATACTCAGTGGGGCCGGAATCCCCACAGCGGGAGTGGAGGGAAGAAGAGTGCATGTGGGGGAGGGCTCCGGGTGACCACCTGTGGCCAGCTGGGGGGAGGGGCAGGATCCGGGCGGCAAGGGCTGGAAGACGCTGTCTATGGGACAGGGCGAGCCCCCCCCCCCCCGCCCTTTCTGGGCTTCGGGTCCCTCTCCGGTAAAATAAGGGGAGCTCATCTTACAGATAACAGGCCCGGAGCCGGAGCAGCTTGCTAATGAGGTCCCCTCCCGACGCAGCGCTCTGCACAGCAGCCCCAGAATTCAGAAGTTCTAGACTGGGAATGCCTTCCCTCGTCGGGCGAGGAAGCCAGAAAGCCCTAGTCCGCCCCCGGGGGGGGGGGCTGGAAGAAAGGGGAGCAGGGGTCCGGGTCACCGCCAGATGAGAGAAACCCCAGCAGGCCCGGAGAGCCTCGGCGGAGCCGCCTCTCTCCTTTCGGGGCATGCCGAAGCACCTGCCCCGAGGTTACTCCCGTCCTTCAGCCCCCTGAGCAGGACCCTCCCCCGGCGAACTCCGCGGGTCCTGGAAGCTCCGTCCGGCAGAGAGACAAGGCCCCCGGAAGAGAAGGGGCCCCTGCCCCAGCCCTTTCAACAGACCGCTCCAAGAGAACAAAAGCGCGGACGGGCAGAGATCGAGCCCCTGCCGTCCCTGCCCCGCTGAGGGATGGGGCCTTCCAAGGGGCCAGGGCGTCAGAGGCAGGGGGAGCGCAGGTGAGCCCAGCCTGCCCCCGGACCCCTCACCTGGACATCCCGGCCGCAGCGCAGCAGGGGGTGGCATCCCTAGGCTTCCCGGGGGAGGGAGAGGAGCCCGCACGGGGGCTGCGGTCTGCAGGAGAGCACTGGGGAGCCCCCCCCCCCCGGCGCCCAGTGCTCCGCATCCCACCACGCTTGTAGCTCGGGCACTGCCCGGCCCCCCTGCAGCGGGCCCAGTGCTGGAGCGCGTCCTCCAGGGAATCCCCTAGCTACTTAGCGGGGACCGGGGAGGGAGGCGCAGAGCCCCGGGAGTGGGTCACTCACCTGAGCCCGGGCCGGGGTCGCCCGCGCCGGACACTCGCAGGGACTAGGAGCGCGCAGCAAAGTCAGGAGCCTGGAGCCCAGGTGCGCCGCCCGACTGTTGGAGGAGAGGGGCGCGGCTTCTGCTCCCCTCCCATTGGCCCCATGCCCCGCCACTCTCCCTAAGGCCCAACCCAGGGGGCTCCGAGCGGAGCCCCGGCAAGCGGGCTGGGAAGTGCTCCGGGAGCGCAATGCTTGAGCGATCCCGGAGGCGGAGGGAAGGAGAAGGGAGGGAAAAGGAGGGGAGGGAGGCGACGTCCCCCGCGGGAGCCGAAGGAACTCTGGGCTTGGAATCCAGGATCCCAAAGCATGACTTGGTCAGGTCCTTTCATCTTTCCCAGCCTCAGATGTGGCGCCAGCTGAATGCCAGGTATCAGTGCTGGGGAAATGCAACCACAGCACCCGTGCGCTACTGCACAGGCTGCGGGCAGCATCCGCCAGCACGGTGGGTACCCAGGGCGCCAGTCCCTGCTGGGTCCAACCGAGGCTTTCTTGGCGGAGGTCCTGAGTGGTTTGCCATTTCCTTCCCCAGATCATTTAACAGATGAGGAAACTGAGGCCAACGAGTGAAATGACATATCCAGGGTCATACAGCTAGGAAGTGTCTGAGACCAGATTTGAGCCCACTGCACCACCTAGAACTGCCTCGTTCTACAGAGGTGATTCCTAACTGCAGAAGCAACAGTTCCCACCCCCACCCCTTGCCCAACTTCATTCATTCGAGCAACATTGATCTATCAAGTGGCCATTAGGTGTCAGGCTTCTCTCTCTCTCTCTCTCTCTCTCTCTCTCTCTCTCTCTCTCTCTCTCTCAGTCTCTCTCTCTCTGTCTCTCTCTGTCTCTCTCTGTCTCTCTCTGTCTCTCTCTGTCTCTCTCTGTCTCTCTCTCTTTCTCTCTCTCTCTCTCTCTCTCTCTCTCTCTCTCTCTCTCTCTGTCTGTCTCTCTCTCTCTGTCTCTCTCCCCTCCCCCCTCTCTGTCTCTGTCTCTCCCTCCCTCTCTCTGTCTCAGTCTGTCTCTCTCAGTCTCTGTCTCTCTCTCTTTCTCTCTGTCTCTCTCTGTCTCTCTCTGTCTCTCTCTCTCTCTCTCTCTGATAGAAAGATAGACAGACAGATAAATAGATCTAGTTTTTTTGGGTGAAAAACCCTCACCTTCCAGCTTAGAATTAATACCACCTATCAGTTCTAAGGCAAAAAAAGTGGTAAGGGCTAGGCAAAGGAGGTTAAGTGACTTGCCAAGGACCCTACACAGGTAGGCAGTGTCTGAAGGCAAATTTGAACCCAAGTCTCCAGGCCTGGCTCTCCACTGAGCCACCTTGCTGTCCTGAACCTATATACAGTATTAGTTCTAAGATTTGTAAGTGAATAATCTTATAGGACGAAACCCCCCAAACATACACCCAAATAAACAAGTGAAAAATCACATTCTTCCATCAGCATTTCTGCTCCCACAGTTCTTTCTCTGGAGGTAGAGAGCATTCTTTGTCAGAAGTCCCTCAGAATTGTCCTCTCATTGCATAGTTCCCTGCAATGTTTCAACTGAACTCAATGGAACTAAACTTGGAGTTCACTTGGGCCACCTTATTTTAAAGGTAGCTCCTGCCTCTGGGGGCAGATCTTTCCTTCCATTTCTCTGATTTCCTTTCAGGAATCTGCACTTCTGGGACTTACAGAGAGTTTAGACAACATATCTGAGTTAGAAAGGGATGATGGTGTTCAGTCATGTCCAATCCTTCATGACCCAATCTGGGGTTTTCTTGGCAGAGATTCTGGAGTGGTTTGCTATTTCCTTCTCCAACTCATTTTACAGATGAGGAAACTGAGGCAAATAGGGTGATGTGACTTGCCCAGGGTCATACAGCTAGCATCTGAGACCAAATTTGAACTTAGGTCTTTCTGACTCCATACTTACTTCACCACCTAGTTATCTTAGGTATCCCTGGTCCCATAATAATTCTTTATTTGGGTATTTTTGTTTACTCATTTTTCTAG
This sequence comes from Monodelphis domestica, assembly GCF_027887165.1. Taxonomy (NCBI): domain Eukaryota; kingdom Metazoa; phylum Chordata; class Mammalia; order Didelphimorphia; family Didelphidae; genus Monodelphis; species Monodelphis domestica. The sequence goes on along the minus strand of NC_077229.1, from coordinate 46,458,413 downwards.
CTTTACTTCACAAACTGGAACTTTTTATTAGGGGTGGGCTCTAGGTTCTTCTAGGAGGAACGCTGGGACATTGTTTAGTCCAGAACTTTCTTTTCTAAGGTCCTGCTGCTGCTTCCTCTAGGTGTTGGGTTGTGGTTTTCCTGGATCTCCAGAAGGAAGACAAGAAAGGAAGAATGGCACCAGGTAGGAAATAGCTTTCAATGCCATTTGTATTTGATTCTAGAGGAAATGGGAAGTCACTGAGGGTTACTGTATAGTGGTGCGTGACAGGCAGACCTGCACTGAAGGAGAATTACTTTGGTAACTGTGCGCAGCATGGATTGGAGTGGAGAGAGACTTGAGACAGGAAGACTAGTTGGAAATGGTTTGAGTCATCTAAAAGACATGGAGGGAAATGCTCTAGAGATATACTAATAAGAGCCATTCCCCAAGAGATAAGTGGCCAAAGGATATAAACAGGAAAGTGTCAAGAGAAGAAAATGAAACTGTCAACAATTAAATGTAAAATAGTCCAAATCCCTATATTAAGAAGAATACAGATAGAAACAATTCCAAGGTTTTACCTCACCTTTCAGGTTGGCAAAGATGGAAAATGTCCATTGCTGGAGGCATTTTGGAAAGATGGTCAGACTAAGACATCGTGGGCTGAAAGGTGAAGGAATTCAATCATTCTAGATGGTAATTCGGTACTACACCCCCCAAATCAACCAATCAATCGTTTGTCCTTTTCAACTCAAGCACTTCAAAAGAGACAAAAGACGGAAGGAAACCATATGTACAAACAGATTAATAACAACCTTTTGGTAGTAGCTAAGAATGGGACATTTTATTTTTTATTATTTACTTATTAAAAAATATTTTCCTATGGTGACATGATTCATGTTGTCTCCCTCCCCCCTTGCCTCCTCACTCCCTGACAAGGAATTCTACTGGGTTATACATGTGTTATCACTCAATACTTATTTCCATATTATTAATTTTTATAATCTTTTAAAACCAAACCCTCAAATCACCTGCCCATCTAATCAAGTAATAAATCATATGTTTTTCTTCTGGGTTTCTCCTCCCACAGTTCTTTCTCAGGATGTGGATGGCATCTTTCTCATAAGTCCCTCAGAATTGTCCTGGATCACTGCATTGCTGTTAGTACAGAAGTCCATTACATTTGATTGTACCGCAGTGTATCCAACTCTGTGTACAATGTTCTCCTGGTTTTGCTCCTTTCACTCTGCATCAATTTCTGGAGGTCCTTCCAGTTCACATGGAATCCCTCCAGTTCATTATTCCTTTGAGCAAAATAGTATTCCATCACCAACAGATACCACAATTTGTTCAGCCATTCCCCAATTGAAGGGCATCCCCTAATTTTTCAATTTTTTGCCACCACAAAGAGCGCAGCTATGAATATTCTTGTACAAGTCTTTTTCCTTATTATCTTTTTGGGGTATAAATCTAGTAGTGGTATTGCTGGGTCAAAGGGCAGACAGTCTTTTAAAGCCCTTTGGGCATACAGTGATCCCTCACCTATCATGGGAGTAATATTCCAGAGACCTCTGTGATAGTTGAAAATCTGTGAAGTAATGGCAGTATATTTATTTTATTATTTATAGATATTTTAAGGCTTTGTAAACCCTGCCTACTCTCCTATAAATTTTTTCACACTCATTAATCTTTCCCACACTCTTAGAAACACTTCATATGCTTTTAAACACTTTCTGCAGCGCTTAGGTTCTCATTTGGGTGCCAAAGGGCTTGAAATAAACTGAAACTTTTAAAAAAGTTTCACAAAAACACAATGCTGCAGAGTGACACTATGTGTAGCGATCAGATGTTGCGTGTGAAGTGGACAAGGAGAGATGCTGAATGTATGGACACAGTGCAGGAGAGCAAACAGACTGATGCTACAGTCATTGAGCCAATCAGCTCCCAGGATACAAAACACAGTGCTGTGGTTGGGCACTTTTCATTCCATCAGCCAACAGTGTGCCTTATACAAGGGGTAGTGGCATACTGCATTTCCATTGTGTACAGTAAGATATTAATCTGAAAAATCCTATAATATAATAAAAACTCAACAATACAGAATTAGATATGTATATATTTTAAACCCACAATATAGTTAAGCCACAGTAAGTGAACCGTGATACAGCAAAGGATGCCTTCTGGAATGATTAGATCAATTCACACTCCACTAGCAATGCATTAGTGTCCCAATTTTGCCACAACTCCTCCAACATTTACTATTTTCCTTTACTGTCATATTGGCCAATTTTGCTAGGTGTGAGGTGGTACCTCAGAGTTGTTTTGGTTTTTATTTCTCAAATCAGGAGGGATTTAGAAAACTTTTTCATGTGCTTATTGATAGTTTTGATTTAATTCTGTGAAAACTGCCTGTTCATATCCCTTGACTATTTGTCAGCTGGGGAATGGCTTGTTTTCTTGTACAGTCAACTTAGTTCCTTATAAATTTGAGAAATTAGACCTTTGTCAGAGATTTTTATTATAAATTTTCCCCAGTTTGTTGTTTCCCTTCTAATTTTGGTTGCATTGGTTTTGTTTGTAAAAAAAAAAAACCAACTTTTTAATTTAATTGTAATAAAAATTACTCATTTTACATTTTGTAAATATTCTCTGTCTTTTGCTTGGTCTTAAATTCTTTCCTTTCCCATAGATCTGACAGGCATACTATTCTATGTTCCCCTAATTTACTTATAATTTCCCTCTTTATTTTTAAGTAATTTACCCATTCTGAATTTATCTCCATGTAGATGTTGATTTAAACCTAATCTCTGCTATACTGTTTTCCAGTTTTCACAGCAGTTTTTGTCAAATAGTGAGTTCTTGTCCCAAAAGCTGGGATCTTTGGATTTATCATAGACTATCTTGCTGAGGTCATTTACCCCAAGTCTTTCCCACTGATCCTCTTTTCTGTCTCTTAGCCAGTGCCATATTGTTTTGATGATCACTGCTTTATAGTATAGTTTGAGATCTGGTACTGCGAGGCCACCTTCCTTCACATTTTTTTTTTTCATTAGTTCCCTGGATATCCTTGATCTTTTGTTCTTCCAGAGGAACTTTGTTGTAATTTTTTCTAATTCTATAAAAAAGTTTTTGGATAGTTTGATAGGTATGGCATTGAATAAGTAAGTTAATTTAGATAGGATTGCCATTTTTATTATATTAGTTCATCCTACCCAGGAGCAATTAGTGTCTTTCCAATTATTTAGATCTAGTTTTATTTGTGTGAAAAGTGTTTTGTAGTTGTGTTCATAGGATTCCTGAGTTTTTCTGGGCAAATAGATTCCCAAATATTTTATATTGTCTAGAGTGATTTTAAATGGAGTTTCTCTTTCTAGCTCTTTTTTTTAAACCCCTTACTTTCTGTCTTAGAATCTATACTGTGTATTGGTTCCATGGCAGAAGAATGGTAAGGGCTAGGCAATGGGGGTTAAGTGATTTCCTCGGGGTCACACAGCTGGGAAGTATCTGAGGTCAGATTTGAACCTGGGACCTCCTGTCTGTAGGTTTGACTCTCCATCCACTGAACCACTCAGCTGCCCCCTCTCTTTCTAATTCTTGCTGCTGAGATGTGTTGGAGATAAATAGAAATGCTGATGACTTATAGGGGTCTATTTTGTATCCTGCAACTTTGCTAAAGTTGCTGATTATTTCCACTAGCTTTTTAGTTGATTCTCTAGGATTCTTTAAGTAGACCATCATATCATCTGCAAGTACAATGTTAAATAATAGAGGTGATAATGGGCGTCCTTGCTTCTCTCCTGATCTTAGTGTGAAGGCTTCTAGTTTATCCCCATTGTAGGTGATGTTTGCTGATGGTTTTAGATAGCTACTGCTTACTATTTTGAGGAGAGGCCCTTCTATTCCTGTACTTTCTAGAGTTTTCACTAGGAATCACTCTAGTATTTTGGGGCTGTGTTATCCTGAATTGCTATTCCTTTGCCTTGATGAAAGATCTTTTTGTTGCTATTTTGGTAGCCCTCTTTATTTCAGGTTGACAGAATCATAAGAGGCAAGGGAGAACATTTAAGAAAATAAATGCATTAAAGAATAAATTAGGAATAAAGGTAACTTAGAACTTAGAACTCTCAATACAGATTTTAAAAAACTCAATAGAATAGGAAAAAAACGAATCCATGATGGAAAGCCCCTAAGAAGAGAGAAATGAGCAGATTTAGAACATAAAAATATTAAAGTGGAGGAAAACCTGGTAAAAGGGGCAGCTGAGTGACCCAGTGGATGGGGATCCAAGCCTGAAGATGGGAGGGTTCTGATTTCAAATCTGACCTCAGACACTTCATAGCTGTGTGACCCTGGGCAAGTCACTGAACCCCCATAGCCTGCCTTGAAGGCAGAATGTGGGAAATGTTTGTTTGTTTGGGCTCTACCTTTAAAGTAAATATTCTTAGATTATTCCAAAAATGAATAATAAGGAAGTGGGTTTTGAGCTATAATACATGTATAATTCAGTGGAATTGCTTGTCAGCTCTGGGACAGGGGAGGGAAGAGGGGAGGGAGACAACATGAATCATTTAACCATGGAGAAAAAAAGTAAATTAAATTAAAAAGTAAATATTCTTTTGTAAAAAGCTATTCTCTTAAGTGGTTAAATGGAAGTGGGATAATTGGACCCCTGAAATTGGGAGAGTGGCAGCTAGGTGGCCCAGGGGATGGAACACTGGGGCTTGGAGTCAGGAAACCTCTCCATGAATCTCAGACATTTCCTAGCTGTGTAGCCCTGGACAAATCACTTCGCCCCATCTGCCTCAGTTTCCTCACCTGTAAAAATGAGGTGAAGAAGGAAATGGCCCACTCCTCCAATATCTTTGCCAAGAAAACCCCAAACGGGGTCAAGGGGAGTCAGACACAACTAAAAACAACTTCAGAACAATACAGTTGGGAGAATACAAGAGGTGGAAGAGTGAGAAACCCCCCCTGACGCCCAAGGATACTTCCCAGAGAACCCAAAGGGAGGTGCAAAATGTAACACTTGGACTTTAGGCAGTGTAGGCCAAAGAATCGCTTATACCAAACCCCCACCCTGTCATGTTAGCAGAATATTTGACTTGTAAATGCTTCTAGAAGAAGCAGAAATTCAAGAATGGAAAATAAGTACAAATACTGGGGAAAGAGTAAATGATGAAGTAAATGGCTCTCATGGTTCCAGATTGTGTAAATAAGGGTGAAAGACCAACGCAAGGGCTTCAAAAGGGGGAAAGAGAAGGATCATCAGCCATCAGCGAGGGCTTGACAGGGCCATTGAGTCAGGAAGGGAGCATCAGCTCCTCTAAACCCCCACAAGAGCACAGAAATGGAACCAGGCAGGTGGCCCTTGTTCTACAGGCTGAAACCAAGCCCGGCGGCTGCCACCGTTTCATGTGAACGAGAGACAGCTCTCAGCCCCTCACGGCCCTTCCTCTGTGCCTTTGTGGTCCCCTCTGGGTCCCCGCGCCGTATATGAAACATGTTGGCAGCTGCTGACACTGCTTTGTGCTTTGATGTTATTTTTGGTGCGTAGAGGTCTGGAAACAAAGGACAGACGTCTGGGCAAGTCGCTGGACTGGTCCAGAGCCTGGCATGGGGCTCCAGAGGCAGAAGCTGCCAGCTTAATGGCCACCCCCAGGAACACATGAGCCTGGCATGGCTGCCTGAACAGCTTTTTAAACCAGAGAATAAATAAGAAAAAAAAGAGAAATAAAACAAGAAGAAAGATCTAAAGCCACCATTCCCTGGGGTCAGTGTCCTTAGCCAGCCACACACCAACCCAGTGGGGTCTCCTGGGCTCCTTCGCCCCTTTCCCTCTTTCACTCTTCCTTCCTTCCTTCCTTCCTTCCTTCCTTCCTTCCTTCCTTCCTTCCTTCCTTCCTTCCTTCCTTCCTTCCTTCCTTCCTTCCTTCCTTCCTTCCTTCCTATCTCTCTCTTTCTTTTCTTTCTTTCCCTTCCTTCCTTCCTTCCTTCTCTCTCCCTTCCTTCCTATCTCTCTCTCTCTCTCTTCTTTCTTTCTTTCTTTCTTTCTTCTTCTTTCTTTCTTTCTTTCTTTCTTTCTTTCTTTCTTTCTTTCTTTCTTTCTTTTTCTTTCTTTCTCTTTCCTTCTCTTTCTCTCTCTCCCTTCCTTCCTTCCTTCCTTCCTTCTCTCCCTTCCTTCCTTCCTTCCTTCCTTCCTTCCTTCCTTCCTTCCCTTTCTTTTCTTTCTTTCCCTTCCTTCCTTCTCTCTCTCCCTCCCTCCCTTTCTTTCTCTTTCTTTCTCTTTCCTTCTCTTTCTTTCTCTCCCTTCCTTCCTTCCTTCCTTCCTTCCTTCCTTCCTTCCTTCCCTCTCTCCCTTCCTTCCTTCCTTCCTTCCTTCCTTCCTTCCTTCCTTCCTTCCTTCCCTCTCTCCCTTCCTTCCTTCCTTCCTTCCTATCTCTCTTTCTTTTCTTTCTTTCCCTTCCTTCCTTCTCTCTCTCCCTTCCTTCCTTCCTTCCTTCCTTCTCTTTCTTTTCTTTCTTTCCCTTCCTTCCTTCTCTCTCTCCCTCCCTCCCTTTCTTTCTTTTTCTTTCTTTCTCTTTCCTTCTCTTTCTTTCTCTCCCTTCCTTCCTTCCTTCCTTCCTTCCTTCCTTCCTTCCTTCCTTCCTTCCTTCCTTCTCTCCCTTCCTTCCTATCTCTCTTTCTTTTCTTTCTTTCCCTTCCTTCCTTCTCTCTCTCTCTCCCTTCCTTCCTTCTCTCCCTCCCTTCCTTCCTCTTTCTCTTTCTTTCTTTCTTTCTTTCTTTCTTTCTTTCTTTCTTTCTTTCTTTCTTTCTTTCTTTCTTTCTTTCTTTCTTTCTTTCTTTCTTTCTTTCTTTCTTTCTTCCTTTCTCTTTCCTTCTCTTTCTTTCTCTCCCTTCCTTCCTTCTCTCTCCCTTCCTTTCCTCCTTCCTTCCTTCTCTTCCCTTTCTCTCTCTCTCTCTTTCTTTCTTTCTTTCTTTCTTTCTTTCTTTCTTTCTTTCTTTCCTTCTCTTTCTTTCTCTCCCTTCCTTCCTTCCTTCTCTCTCCCTTCCTTTCCTCCTTCCTTCCTTCTCTTCCCTTTCTCTTTCTTTCTTTTTCTTCCTTCCTTCCTTCCTTCCTTCCTTCCTTCCTTCCTTCCTTCCTTCCTTTTTCTTTCTTCTTTCTCCCTTCCTTTCTCTTTCCTTCTCTTTCTCTCCCTTCCTTCCTTTCTTTTCTCTCTCCCTTCCTTCCTTTTCTCTCTCCCTTCCTTTCCTCCTTCCTTCCTATTCTTTCTTTCTTTCTTTCTTTCTTTCTTTCTTTCTTTCTTTCTTTCTTTCTTTCTTTCTTTCTTTCTTTCTTTCTTTCTTTCTTTCTTTCTTTCTTTCTTTCTTTCTTTCTTTCTTTCTTTCTTTCTTTCTTTCTTTCTTTCTTTTTCTTCCTTCTTTCCTCCCTCCCTTCTATCCTTCCTCCCTTCCTTCCCTCATCCCTCTTTCTTTCTTTCTTTTTCTTTCTCTCTCTCTCTCTCTCTCTCTCTCTCTCTCTCTCTCTCTCTCTTAAATATTTTATTTTCCCCTAATTCCACATAAAAATAATGTGAACATGTGTTTTGTAAAATTTTGAGTTCCAAATTCTCTCCTTCCCTTCCCCTCCCCATGAAAAATGATTTTATATGGATTATACACATGATCACACAGAACATTTCCATTTAGTCATGTTGTGGAAGAAGACATGCAAGGCAGCTAGGTAGGACAGGAGAGGGAGCTCCAGACCTGGAGTGAGGAGGACCTGAGTTCAAATCTAGTCTCAGATACTTCCTAGCTTTGTGACTCTGGGTAAGTCACTTAACCCTGATTGCCTAACCCTTGTTGCTTTTCTGTCTTAGAATTCACATTTTTTTAAAAAAGGAAAGCAAGCAAACCCCCAACAAACAAAAAACCACAAAGAAAATAAAATGAAAACTCATATGCTTTGATCTCCTTTCAGACTCCATCTGTTCTTTTTCTGGAGGTGGATGGAATCCTTCATCATGAGTCCTTTGGAGTTGTCTTGAATCATTTTATTGATGAGAAAAGCGAAGTCATTCCAAGATAATCACGGTGTACACTGTTCTGGTTCTGATCACTTCACTTTGCATCCAATGCACGTAAATCTTTCCTGGTTTTTTCATCATTCCGTAGAGCACAATAATCTTCCATCACATTTGTATTACAATTTGTTCAGCCATTCCCCAATTGATGGATATTCCCTCAGTTTCCAATTCTTTGCCACCACAAAAAGAGCTGCCATGAATATTTTGGAACACACGGGGCCTTTGCCCTTTATTTTGTTTTTAATCTCTTTGGGATTTCTGCATCAAAGGGTATGCCCGGTTTTATAGCCCTTTGGGCATAGCTCCTTATTGCTGTCCTGAAGGGATCAGTTCACAACTCCACCAACAATGCATTAGTGTCCCAATTTCCCCACGTTTGTCCCCTCCTGCATTTGTCATTTTCCTTTCCTGTCCTGCTAGCTGATGTGCCAGGTGCAAGGTGGAACCCGAGTTGTTTTCATGGGCATTTCTATAGTCAGTAGTGATTTAGAGCATGCTAGTTTTGATTCCTTCATCTACAAATTGCTGGTTCCTCTCCTTTGACCTTTTAGCAGTTGGGGAATGACTTGCATTCTTATTCACTTGACTCAGGGCTCTCTATATTTGAAAAATGTCAGTCACGCTTTCAAATGGGGTTTCCCCACCATACTATTCAGATCATATGGGGATATTTATTACAAATAGTGCAATTCCTGTTACATACATACCAGTTACAATGAAAACAACAATAAAACAGGTAAGACTGTTTAGGCAGCTGGGTGGCAGAGTGGATAGAGCTCCTGGCCTGGAATCAGGAAGACCTGAGTTCCAATTTAACCTCAGACACTCAGACTGGGCAAGTCCCCTAACCTCTGTTTGCTTCCATTTCACAGCTGTAAAATGGGAATAATTCTGGTACCTACCTGCCAGGGTTGTCTTGAGGATCAAATTAAAGTGCTTGGCCAGTACCTGGCACCTAGTGGGTGCTATTTATATACCAGCTATTTAAAGATAAAATTCAGCAGTGGGTAGGTGAACAAAAAGGATGCACAACCCTTCTGTGCAAGGAATGAGGTCCTCCCCTACCCCCAAGCCCTGAAGTGTGGCTAGCCCTTCCAGGATGGCTACTGCTCCCAGAGTTCTCTTTCCTTGTCCTGGCTCATTGCCCCTGTCACTCCTGGGGTGGCACAAATGAGCTGTGCGACATTTTTCTGATAACCCTTTGGTAACCTGCCAGCCTGCTGGGTCTGTGGCATGTGTGGGCCATTGCCTAGAGCCACGGGAATGATTCTCTGCTCCATGCCCATTGGATGGATCTTGGTCCTGTTAGTTAGGGAGGTTAATGACCAAAGAGGACCACCATGCTATGCCTATGCCCCCCTACTTCTTAGTCAAACTTATAGTTAACTGGGGGGGGGGGCAGCTAGGTGACTCAGTGAATTGAGAGCCAGGTCTAGAGTCAGGAGGTCCTGGGTTCAAATTTGACCTCAGATACTTCCTGGCTATGTGTGTCATATGTGGACAAGTCACTTAGCCCCCATTTCCTAGCCCTTCCTGCCTTTCTGCCTTAGAATCAATACACAGTATTGATTCTAGGAAGGAAGGTGAGGGTTAAAAAGAAATAGTGTTAGCTGCATTCAAAAGCAGTTACTGGGTGGCATGATGGCCCCAAAGGCAGAGAGGAGCGCTTGGGGACTGGTAACTGGCTGGGCAGGTGGGTCCAGAGATGCCTCTCTCTGCCCGCGTCCCGTCGTCGTCGTTGGAGTCTTCAAGGACAGGCTTGTTCTTTGGTTCCTCGATGCCTTCCGCCAAGCAACAGTCACCCTAAACCCTCCCAAAGACTCGAGGGGCGGTGAAGGAATAACGAAGGTCTTGGGCCAAACTACAACGGGCAGCGTGCTAAATCAGTCCTTTAATCCACTTAAGAGCAGGAAATCAGCTGACGGTTTGGCGACCGCTAGGCTCCCTTCTCCCTTCCCCACGGGATGTGCCCACCAGCTGCGGTGCCCCGGCCTCTCCCCCTCGCCAGACTCTTGTGCCTTGATTATGGGAGGCTGTCCTGGTTGGTGGGGGCCGCCGCTCCCCTGAAAGATTGCTGCTGAAACGGTAGCGACAACCAAACCAGTTAGTCAGACGTCTCTGACACCAAAGTGAAGAGGCATAAAGAACGGCTGGGGGAGCATTAGGAAGTGGGGCTCATGGCATCTGCGAGAGAACTGAAGTGACTCAGGTGGATTCGAATGTCCACTGTCATAGGATCTGGCTCATAATCTGGCTCCTCAAACAAGGCGATCTCTTTCTTTCTCTCTGAGAACAGAAGATAATCACGTTAGCCATAAATCGGGTGGCCTTTCCTTCCCACTGAATCCTCAACTGCCCCCTCCAAACCCATCAAGGGAAATGGCCATCATACACTCTCGCTCTAAGAAGTCCCCTTGGTCCATCTGGAGGGGACAAAATGAATGAAAACTATTAACCCAAGAGGTTGTACAGCCTGAAGACACAATCAGGTCAAGAAGGATTTAGAAGGAGGAACTGATGGCTCAATGGATACAGAGCCAGTCTTGGAGATGGCAGGTCCCGTGTTCAAATCTGACTTCAGAAACTTCCCAGCTATGTGACCCAGGTAAGTCATTTAACCCCCAGTGCCTAGCCCTTACTGTTCTTCCACCTTGGAACTGCTACACAGTATTGATTCTAAGACAAGAAGTAAGGGTTTAATTTAAAAAAAAAAGGTTCACATAGAATTAAAATAAGGGGATGAATTATTTAGACAAATGCAAAAATGATCTCAGCAATTCTGATCTCAGACAAGGGATATTGTAAATCCCTTAATAGTAAAAACAGATTGGATTGAAAGGGATAACCAGAGAAAACACTATTATTTCTACAGGCTCAAAGTTAACATCCATGCCCTGAATGGCATAGCATAAATATTTTTTTAAGGAAAAGATTAATTTACAGGGAGAAATTGTCCACAGAAGTATCATGGTTGAGGACCTTCAATGTACCCCTTTCAGAGTGAGACAAACCTTATATGTCTCTCCAATAAGGTGTCTCTGACAATGCATAGGTCAATGTTATTTGAGATTCAGTGAAAAGGGGACAGTTAAGGTGGCTCAGTGGGTAGAGGGCTGGGCCTTTGGAATATCATCTGGTGTCTGATAGATGCTATTCCTTTCCCCCTCTGATTCTACTGTATCTAGGGTTAAGGTTTAGGGAATCTTCTGAGAGTTTTAAAGAAATATCTCCAGTTGGTGTGCATACTATCATTGCTCTCCATTTACAAAGAAGATCCCTACCCACTAGATTCATTGGGGAATTTGGCATTAAAAGAAAAAAGTGTTCTACACTTAGAGGTCCAAGTGAAACCATTCTTGGTTCTAGATTTTTTACTTTTTGAGATCTTCCTGTCATACCCACAACTTCTATTGAACCCATTACTTTGCACTCCTCAGGGGATTTCTGCAACACAGATTTTGCAGCACCTGTGTCTAAGGGACAATCATACACTTTTTTTTCTTGTTTATTTTTAGGGTTACATGGGGTTCTGTGCTATTTTCCGGAGAATGGACAGGTATCACAGGAGCTAATACACTACACTAGGATCAGGAAAACTCAACACTTATTCCTGTTCTTCATTCTCTAATTTTTTCATTGATTTCTCCTGTACTAATTTCCCATGTTTTTAAAATCTCTTTGTCATTTTCATTAATTCTTATTCCACTGCCCATATTTCCTAGTCCATTTCTCCATATAATATATTTTCAACTGCACAGGTCTTGGCACACCTTCATAATGAAGTTGTACCTTTTTGCATATCAAGCTTTTGGGGATTCCCACTAGCTTCTTGGGAATATTTTGGATGAGCATCTGCTTTGATATATTCTTGTGTGGTATTCAGGTATGGTGCTTGTTGTGAATTATGGTAGCATCCAATATCAAAATAATTTGGGTAGTTTGGTCTCCCACACTGGAATGCATTATTGAATCCATTATAATTTCTACATCAATTTTGCCTGAATCCATTAAAGCAATTAAATCTATTGCCTCGGTTTCCCCTGGAGCTTTGTCCAAAGAATTGTCTCCTAAATCTGCACTCTCTCATGAGATGACCAGGTCTATTACAAAGAAAACATCTTTAAGGGGGGGGGGACAATGAGATGGTTCTAGAATTGAGCAGGAGGAGATTAACAAATGACGTTCTTTAAAAAGACCCAATCTTTTAATATCAGCATTTATATGGCTGGAAGCAATAGAATATTATAATTTTCAAAGAAATTAAGTTGAAGAGCACCCAAAGAACCATGGAAGTAGGGATGGTGGGCTTAAGCAGGCAAAAGACTATAAAGAATTATAAAGGATGTCATCAAAGAGGTATGTGTTGAAAAAAGAGGGCTGGTCACTTGGTCAGAGTGAGGGATAACTGAATGATCATGTGTGTGCCCTGTTGGTGCTCATGTGTCAAGAGAAAGTGAGAGAGGTTTCCCTGTGCTGAACTTTGGGCAGAAGTTGTCCGAGTTTGGACAGTCATGAATGGATTATATTTTTAGGGAGGAATATCCACATTGATGACTTTGTGGCTCCAATTGAGTATCTGATCCACATTTAGGAGACTTCCTTATTTCCTGTGGATTTGTCTTCCACTCTTAATAATAAGGTAAGCTTCTTGTTAGTATGGATCATCTCTCGGATTTCTTTACTAGTGGGACCTAGCTCATATCAAGTTGTCCAAACCAGTTACCTTTATCTTTCCCCTTTCCTTTAACGACCTTGCCTTTTGCCTTAGAGTCCTGAAAAAAAAAAGCATAAAAAAGGATCTGTGGGGGGAATGGTTAGGGCAGAAGCTCTGGGTTCTAATCTTAGCTCTTCTGTTTCCTAAGTAGAGCATTGAACAATTCACTTTCCTCTTAGGGCTTCAGTATAGCATATATTTAGCAAATGTTTGTTGCATTAATTTTAGCTTAATGTCCTACTCTACAAAATGAGGGGTTGGCGTAAGCCATCTTTCAGATTCCTTCCAGTTGTGAGCTCATGTGCTAAGGTCTGTTCCTCTCTAACACTTTCTGAGATACCTTTCAACTCTGACATTCCATGGTTCATGATTCTAGGGGACCCCTAGAGAAGCCAAGAAGCTCTGAATGGAGTCATTAGGGTTAATCTGTGAATTCTCCAGGCTTTGGCTTTCTCTTAGCTCCCAATGTCAACGATTCTTCCTCTTCTGGGTCATCTGGCTCAGCGACTTGCTTAGAGACTTGGCATCTAAGGTCAATGAAGGACTTTGGGTCATAGTGACAACTGGTGTGTCGCGAGAGCCTGGAGGGAGGAATATTAATTTTGCCTGTTTAATTCTCTCCCTACAGATCTTCTCCTCTACACTAAGTGGGCTTCTTTTAGTTAAAAACCCAAAGACAAAACATAACAAAAAGCCAAGTCAGACCAGAGGAAGAATGGCTTATGAGAATGGCTTATTGTCTTGTGTTCATGGTGATTAGTGTAGGTCCAGCTTTGACTTACTTATGGGTTTGACCCTCCTCTTTAAGGTAGCTCCTCAGCTAAGGAATATATGGGGAAACATGAGATGCGCTGGTGAGCATCTATGTTAACCCTGAGAAGGATGGCACGTGGCCCTACCCTCAGATAGGCCATCTTGTCGATTTCAGCCGTACGGACAATCCCAAAATTGCATGTGGTTTCCACTGTGTCCTCCCCAGAGATCAAGGTCTCCAAACTGATTAGCTGACTCCCCAAGACTCGCCGGATGGGGGGATCCTGACGATACTCCTTGATTGCCTCCTTCCTTTTTCCCTTCTTCCCCTATGGAGAAATAGTAAAATGATTAGGTTTGAGCAGGGGCCAGAAAGAGTCTAAAGGAGAAGAGTAGGGATCTAGCAAAGATGGTCTAATATTAGGAAAATAATTCCTATAATATCAATATAGACAAAGTCTTTTAAATCATATAGTTTATGCAAAAATATTTTTTCTTTACTTAAAAATATTTTTCTTTTAAATGTTTTTTCTTTTTTTCTTTTAAATGTTATTTTATTTGGTCATTTTTTAAAATGTTTCTTTTAAATGTTATTTTATTTGGTCATTTTCAAACATTATTCATTAGAAACAAAGATCATTTTCTTTTCCTCCCCCCCCTACTACCACCCCTCCCATTGTCGATACGTAATTCCTCTGGGTATCACATGCGTCCTCGATCCGAACTCATTTCCATGTTATTGGTTTTTGCATTAGGGTGTTCATTTAGAGTCTTTCCTCAATCATATCCCCTCCACCCCTGCAGTCAAGCTGTTGCCTTTCCTCGGTGTTTCAAAAATATGTTTAAAGGGATTTTTATAAAAATATATCTATTTAAGTTTAAAATACTTATAAGAGAATTGATGATAAAAAAAAGCACATTTCATATCCCACTACTAGGTCTGTATCCCAAAAAATATTTTTTTAAATGGGCAAGGGTCTGTTTGTACAAAAATATTCATAGCTACACTCTTTGTGGTGGCAAAAAAATGGAAAATGAGGGGATGGTCCTCAACTGAGGAATGGCTGAGCAAACTGTGGTATTTGATGGTGATGGAATACTATTATGCTATAAGGAAAGGTGAATTGTTGGATTTCTAGAAGAGCTGGAAAGACCTCCATGAATTGATGCAGAGTGAGAGGAGCAGAACCAGGAGAACATTGTACACAGAGACTGATACATTGTGGCACAATCGAATGTAATGTACTTCTCTACTAGCAGCAATGCAATGACCCAGGACAATTCTGAGGGACTTATGAGAAAGATGCTATCCACATCCAGAGGAAGAACTGTGGGAGTGGAAATGCAGAAAAAAAATAGGATTTATCACTTGTTTATATGAGTATAGGATGTGGGGTTTGGGTTTTAAAAGATTACTTTATTGCAAAAATAAATAATATGGAAATAGGTTTTGAGTGATAATGCATGTATAACCCAGAAAAGGGAAGAGGGGAGGGAGACAGCATGAATCATATAACCATGGGAAAAAATTAAATAAAATTCAAATGTAAATTAATAAATAATTTAATTATGCCCTCCCTCCCCCCTGAGCATTTATTGGTAATGAAGAGCTAGCATTCATTATATTTGTGAAAGAGAGACAGAGAGACATGTCCTGATCCTGTAATATTTTTTACTAGTACAGGAACACATGGTCCATTGTAACCACTTACCTTCTCTTTTTCTTTTTCTTTTTCTTTTTCTTTTTCCTTTTCCTTTTCCTTCCCTTTCCCCGCCTTTTTCTTGTCCTTGTCCTTGTCTTTTTCCTTTTCCTTCTCTTTTTCCTTCTTGTCTTTTTCCTTTTCCTTCTCTTTTTCCTTCTTGTCTTTTTCCTTTTCCTTCTTGTCTTTCTCACCTTTTCCTTTCTTGACAGTTGGGGGACTTTCGACCGGAGAAGGAAGAATTAGCCAAGAAGTTACCTGGGAAAAATCAGAGGAATCCCTGATGAGTATTTCCTCCATCAGTCAGTAGGGCTGAATGATCTGGGGAACATGGGCAGCGGCCTTGTGGGGGTTTCCTAGGACATTCCAGGAGACTGAAGGTCCAGTCAGCAGCCAGACAGTCAATAATCATTAAGTGCCTGGTATGTGATAGGCAAAAGCCACTTCTTGGAAGCCCCTTAGCAAGTGTCTATGCTATGGTAAGCAGGACGGAGTCCTTCAGTGATGGGTTCCTTCCTGATGAATAAGGCGCTCCTTCCTGGAGCATCACTAGAACAGACAAGTCTTGCAGAAGATGGGAGAACCTCCCAAAGTCCTGACTCCTCACCTGGCCCCAGACTGAGCAAGTCTCAGGCCCGGCTCCGGACGGGGGACAGGGATGCCTGGTTCCCCTCCCTCGCTTTCTCACTCACTTCCCAACAGGTCTCGGTTACCTTTTCCTCCATTATGTTGATTCTGGTCCCCTTCGACAGGAAGGCCTTCAGCTTTACCAGATCCTTCAAAATATGTTTCTTCTTATAATCAAACTCGATGACATTTTCCCACAACTTCTGTGCTGTGCTAAAGAGCACTGACCTTTGGGGAAGGAGGCAAAGGACACGTCAAGACGCCATTGCTGTCCATCAGAAAGGGCAGCGACAGCCACAAGCTACAGATTACCAGAAAAGGGGTGGGAGAGATGACAAACATACACATATATATGCTTATATATTTTTTACCAATTACGTGTAATAACAAATTTCCAGGCACGTTTTCCTAAGTTATATGATCGAACTTATCTCCCTTCGTCCTTTCCCTTCTCCCTCCCGGTGCTGGCAGGTGATTCGATCTGGGTTATACACCTATTATCATATAAACACACATCCATAGTGTTCATTTTTGTGAGGGAGTAACCTTATGAACTAAAATCCCAAGATATAAACCCAAAAAACAAGTGAAAAATGGTGTGATTTCATCTGCATTTGGACTCCAACAATTCTTTCTCTGGAGGTAAAAAAACATTCTTTGGAGATGACAAGCTTTTAAAAAAATGGATATTTAAAAAATGATTTCTGTATTAAGTATATCAAGATGGAGATGAAAAAAACCTTTTCTTTTTCCATCCCTTTCTTTATTTTTGAACAATCTTTCTTTCCATTCCCTCCCCACGGAAGCATCCCTTACTAAAAGTGGTCACCAAGGCAACGCATCAGCTTGGTCTGACCAGAGATGCCATGTCTCACGCCCACCCCCCGCTTTTATGTGGAGGACGACTCGAGGTATATTTTCTCCTCTCCTCACTGGACCGAGCTTGTTTATTATCAATATATGGTGGAGGAGGAAGCTTTTGATGACATAAATACGGAGGCAGAAATAAAATCTGGCACTTTGAATTTTGGACACGAGGCTGCCTGAGATTAAAATTATATATATATATAATATTTATTATATATTATTATAATATATATTATATATAATAAAAATTCATTTTATTAATTAAATTATTCCAATTCTAAGAATCTCTGCTGAGAGAGAGAGAGAGAGAGAGAGAGAAAGAGAGAGAGAGAGAGAGAGAAAGAGAGAGAGAGAGAGAGAGAGAGAGAGAGAGAGAGAGAGAGAGAGAGAGAGAGAGAGAGAGAAATGGGAAGGGATGACGATCCATCTGCCCTCTGAACGTCTCTCTGGGGCGTGAGCCATTCTGGTCCACTTGATGAGTCAATACTGGGCATCCATTTTTAGTCACTTCAAATGGAAACCCATTTCTTGGAACCATTCAGTCCACTCAGGGGTGGAACCAGGGGATCCTCTTCATTAGATGAAGGCATTCCTCAGCCAAGATGGCGGCTTAGTGGTAGAGAAAGTATTCCTGTTCTGTGTGTGCCTCGTGTCCAAATCTGTATTGTGGACGTTTCTAGTTTCTTCTTAAATTTTTAGTGTCCTCGAAGAAAGAACCGAGGCCTTTGGTAAGAAATCATTCTTGACCCGATTTCAGGGCACTGTTTCAGAACTGATGGGCGGGGGAAGACTGATGAGGTTCCTAAGGTACAGTCCTAATATTGAATTGGTTATTACCAATTCATTACCAATACACCACCAATGGTGGTGGTGATGGTGGCAGAGAGATATTTTAATATGGTTCCACAAGTGGTTTTAAGTGCTTAACTGAAAATGCACTAAGGGATAGAATGCCAGGTTTGGAGTTAGGAGGTTCTGGGTTCAAATCTGGTCTTGGACACTTATTAGCTGTGTGATCTTGGGCAAGTCATTTAACCCCAGTTGTCTCACTTTGCTGCCTTAGAACTGATATCCGGTATGGCTTGTAAAGCAGAAGCGTAAGGGAATCTGGAGAAGCCAATGCACCCTTTCTCAGAATATTGGTTTTTATATTCATAACTGAAGGAAATGCTACATGTTAGTAAGAAGTTAGTGAAAATGAAGACTGCACTTTCCCCTGTCACCTTGGGCTTGGATTTCAGTTACCCCAATAGGTGCCATCCTTACCCTGGGGGTGGGATAAGCTGGGGATCTTGGGGCTCTTCAGCTTCTTTCGACTCTCCGGGTTCTTTGGACTCTCCAGGATCTCCAGAAACTCCAGAATGTCTGGAACCTCCAGACTGTCCAGTGGACAATTCATTCTTACTTGTATGCTCATTGGAAAGCAGGACTGACAGGACTGGGACAGAAATGGGTTTGAAAGCCTGCCAGGGAGACACAAAGATGAAGAAAAGCTCCACCTAATGCAATGGAAGCAAGGCATCCTGGATCAGAGAAGCAATTGCAAAGTTCAGTGTGGAACCAGTGAGGGGAAGGGGAGCTGGGCCAGGAGCTCTTACTGAGCAGCTTGGGCAGAACCAGGCTAACTCTAAAGGCTTGTGGGCTCGTGATGCATATCGTCAGGGGCTTCCCTGGGGAAACCAAAGCCCAGAGGATGACTGACGCCTCGAGACGTCACCAGATAAGCTCGTAAGCACCAACCGTCCGCCATGTTGGCTGCCATTGGGCCATGCCAACTCCTCAGTTTCCCAACTGCAGCCTCTTGGGGGAAAGAGGTCCAGGCACCCAGAGAAGAAGACCGGTGTCAGGGTGAAGCAGTGGCCCCTCCCCCTCGAAGCCCCCCACTCTCACCCACCTCATTCACAACAGTGCCACTCCCCTTGGCAATGGTCTTTTCCTCGGGCAGAAAATTATATGTCACAAAGTAGGTGTAAACATTAAAGGGCCCCTCATTGGCTGGCTCCGGGTCCAAGAGGGAGGAATCCAAAATGCCTGTGACATTCTTCATGGTCACTGTCATGCAGGCTGCTTCTTCTGCATATGCTGCAATGGGAGGTGCACATCAGTGACCAAGAACCCAGGACAGATGACTGGCCGTGGAGGTATCTGCACGGTGCCAGGAGGACCCTGGGGTCCCCTCTGCCCCCCCCAACCCCGGCCTGGGGAAGGCTTGTGTAGTATTGCTGCTGGCCACAGGAGGGGAGTCTTTAGCCAGTGAAAACCCGACTGAGCCCCAGGAAGGTTTTCCTTGAAAGGGATCATTTCAGATCAGGAAGCTCCCCCAACAGCAGCACCCGAGGGTGACGTGTGGGAGGCCCTCCTGGCTGTGGAGCAGGAAAAATGAGGATAATCATAAGCATTTCTTTCTAGATCTCTGAAAGGATGACAAAGCCATTATCTCCTCTGGTCCCCCACAGCCTCCCTGGAGGGCAGACGCCATCATCATCCTCGTCTTTACTGAGAGGGAAAAGGAGGCAAACAGAGATTAAGTGACCGGCCCAAGGTCACACAGCGGAGGGCTGAGTCTGAACTGGCACTCACGGTCTCCCTGTGTTAACTAGCGGCCTCTGCCTCTACATGGCTGGGGAGCTGCTCAGAGAAAACGAGGGGCATCCACACGGCATCCCCTCCACACACACCTTACCTAGTTTGCAGCTGATTCCCTGGAACTGGTGCCTCTCTTCAGGGGAGACAGTGACCTCATCCAGCATGAAGAGCTGATGCAGGCAGTCGATGGTGTAGCCGCGGTAATGGGGCACCAAAGCCAGGGGGTTTCCTTGCAGCAGCAGCAGCCTCAGCTTCTGCAGGGTGGCCAGGCTGGCGACTATGTAGCGGAGCCCAGTCAGGTCGTTGCTGCTCAGGTCCAGGGAGACCAGATTGGACCTGGAAGGGGAAACAGTCCGGCCCTCAAAGATCCCAGGCAGAGGGTAGGTGAGGACCAACAGCTGCTCTTTACCCAAGGAGGAAGTGCACGCACCACACGGGCTCCCCCAAAGCCCAGGAAGCTGTGCTGTTCAAGGACAGAGGCAGGGTCCGTCCATGGACAGTTGCTCAGGTTGGGCTCTTCTCCAGGAGCCCCCAGTCACTCAGTCAGGCTGGCCACCATATTGGAAGGTATCAAGCAGCTCCCTCCTTCCCGCTGACTCTGGGCTAAGCTCTCAACTTGTAGACAGAACAAATAGTAAAGCTGCCCCACCTTTGAGAAACCTCCATTTGTCATGGTTAGCCCAGTGGAACGCCAGCTCCTCAGGGGTGTTTCTCACTGTCTTTGTGTCCTTCAGTGGCACAAACATAAGAGAAACACTTCGGGGACTGGACTTAAATTTGTGTGCCCTGGACAGGGGCCAGCCGTCCCGCCCATCCGTCATGGGTGCAAGTGGCCTCCCTCTGGCCTCCACCATCCTCTCCGCTGCCTGTCATCCCTACCTCTCCCCCAGTCAATCAACAGCAGGCATCTAGGACACGCTTGCTTGGCCAGATCCTATGCCAAGTGCTGGGGACACAAAGGCTGAAATGAAATTTTGCCTCATGGGTACAGCACGAGGGATCTGGTATCACTAAGCTGGCATTTAGCATATTAGAACTCAATTCACAAACCATCTTTTTTTTTTTAAGCCTTAACTTCTGTCTTAGAATCAATGCTATGTAAGCAGTAAGGGCTAGGCAGTTTGGGTCAAGTGACTTGCCCAGGGTCACACAGCTAGGAAATATCTGAGGCCAAATAGGAACCCAGGACCTCCAGTGTCCAGGTCTGGTTCTCCATCTAGTGAGCCATCTAGGAGCCCCGATTCACAAATCATCTTCGTACATGTGCCCCATGTCTCTAGAAATGCTCTGAGCCTTAGCTGTCAGAGAGAGGAAGGAGCTGCCCCCGGAGTGGCCAGTGGCAGAGTAGGGACTCCGGATGGGCTGCTGTTTTACCTGGTCCCTCTGGATCTCTCAGAGGGGCAGAAATTTGCTTCCACCTGGAGGGGTCCCACAGCATCTCCAGGCCTGGCACCATCAATATTCATTGGCTCTTTGAAAAGGCCCAGAGGAGAAACTCTATCAAATTGCTTGCTATCCCAGAGAGCAGGGAAGAGAGAGAGGGAGAGAATTTGCCGTTCAAAATGTTTTTAAATGAATGTTAAAAATTGTTTTGAAATGTAAAAAAATAAAAGTAGTTTTTTCTTAAAAAAAAAAATGAAAAGAACCAGAGAGGCAGCTAGGTGGCTCAGTGTTTAGAAAGCCAGGGCTAGAATAGGGAGGACCTGAGTTCAAATCTGAATGCAGACACTTCCTCTCTGTATGACTCTGGGTAAGGTTCACTTTAACCCCAACTACCAACTGCTCTTCTGCCTTGGAAAGGTATTGATTCTAAGACAGAAGATAAGGGATTAAAGAAAAAAAAAAGAACCAGAGAAGAGTACAAATGAGGGATAGAGGGATAAGTGGAGATTGAGGATCTGGCAAGAGAACAGAATGCGTCTGAATCCTACCTTACATACTTCCTAGCTGTGTGACCCTGGACAAGTCATTTAACCTCTAACAGCCTCAGTTTCTTCATCTTTAAATGAAGACAACAGCCGCGCCCACCTCCTAGAGCTGTTGTAAGAATAGAATGAGTTACCCTATGAAAAACAAACCCTTTACAGACTCTTCCTCTGCTACTGACTACCTGTGTGAACTTCACTAAGTCAAGACTGTGAGTCTTTCATTCATCTGTAAAATGGCAGCAGTTAGAAGAGATGATGCTCAAGATGATGTCCCTCCTGGAGCCTCCTCTCCACAGCGCCCCGAAGTCTTGAGGAGGAGGAGGGAGGCTGCTGGCCACAAGAGCAGCTCAGTAAAGACCAGGGTCCCCTCTAGCTATGGAAGATCTGAGGTCAGAGAGAATCCACTGGCAAGCCATGGGCGCCACTTTCTTCAGGGCTGAGCTGGGGACATGGCAAAGGAAGGGCAAGGAGAGAAAAAGGCAGCTGGAGGGTGGATTTTCCCAATGACACAAATTAAAAATGAAACACGTTTTCGCTCCAAGTACCAAAGCAAAAAAAATACCCAACCACCCCCACCCCCACCCAAAAACAAAACCTCAACCCAGAACCGCTTATGGGTCCATTATCTTCTACAATCACACCAAATACGAACAATTTCCCACGGAATAAACGTCCTCGCTCTACTCTTTCCTCCCTTTTGATGACATCCTTGTGTCTGACACTCAGAACTTGGTCTGTGAGGACACAGGAACAATCACTCACACGGCTCACATTGTTCCAAAGAACAGGAAAAGATGGCGTATCTACATGCAAGACACACGTTCATTGATTAAACTTTGAAAGTGTCTAAAGGAGGATCTTGTACACCAACTGTCTACGGCTAGCTCTCTATTAACCAGGCTGCCTAGTGGAAGTTTCTTGACAATCTTACACAGTCAGAAGAAGAAAGGAGGGATGGTGAGTCTCAGAGGGTTAGGAAGTGAGCTGTTAAACAGGAGCCTGAGTAAATGATCAGCGGGAAGGGGGGGACAGCTGGGTGGCTCAGTGGATGGAGAGCCAGACCTAGAGATGGGAGGTCCTGGGTTCAAATCTGACCTCAGATACTTCCCAGATGGACAAGTCACTTGCCCCCTATTGCCTAGCCCTTACCACTCTTCTGTCTTGGAACCAATACACAGTATTGATTCCAAGATGAAAGGTAAGGGTTCATTTAAAAAACAAACAAACAAACAAACAAACAAATAAATAAATGATCAAAAGGGGAGGAGGGTCAGAAGTTACTACAGTCAGAGAGGGGAAAGGGGGCTCACTTGCAGTTTTCACTAATCAAAGTTTTGATTTTTTTCTTCTTAGAAATCCAGTTCAAAAGCTCTTTAGTGAGCACCCAAGTTGGACTTGTCCAAGGTCTATCTACCCTAAAATATGTGTGTGTGTGTGGGGGGGGGTCACCTTTGTGATACTCTATAAATGAACTTTCATGAATGTGGGAGAGGGAAAAACCCGCAGCCTCGGACCCTGGACATTCTCTCTAGTGATGGAGACGTTGCTATCTTTCCACACCACACACTGCTCTTTGGGAGTTCTCATTTTCCATGGCTAAGCCACCAAATAGACAGTTCACAAACAAATGCAACCCAGCCCTGAGCACAACGTGCTCAATAAATGAGGATCATGTCAAACAAACAAGTATTCGTCATATGCCACAGCATCTTTCTGCAGGAAAAGGTCCCTGACATATCAATCAGCAAACTTTTTTCTGCAGTTCCATCTCCTATTGCTTCTGGGTTTCCCTCCTTTTGTGGGTTGGATGAGAAATATAAATTTGACGCCCGTAGCCACAGGTCAAGAACCAGCAAGCAAAAGACCCAAATCAAGCTATTACATCCACCCAGAAACGTTGACTCAATCTTGCTTTCCTCCCACCATTCAGAGGTCCTCAATTACCAGAAAGTGGCCGTGAGAAAGTGGCTTTCCATGGAGCCAATCAGCTTGTTGTGGCCCATGCCCAAGTGCTGGAGGGCTGGAGGTGGGTGAGAGCACAGACACTGGATGCTGGTCATCTCATTTCCATAGAGCTCCAGAACCTGAGTGAGGAGAACGTCACAAGGGCAATGACTGGATGGAAAAACAAAACCCAGAGACACTGTCCTTACTTCTTTGGGGCCCTGGGTGCTCAGGAAGGAAAGTTTGATTGGAACAGTCATGCCTTCCTAATACAGTTCTCCCATGATGGTGTCGTGGTAGGAACTTGCTGGCCTGGGGTACTGCCCATCCATCTGGACAGATTCCCAAGGCCCCAGGGACTGGAGCCCAAGAAGATAACTCTCCCAAAGGAATGCCCTCCCCTTGGCGGTCTGTAAGAGTCATGGAACCAGCTGCTTTTTGGAGGTCTTCTCCTTTGGGGGAACTTTTTCTTTTTGGAGTCTTAGAGGGTGGGGTCTTTCCCAAGTCTCCCCCCTCCTGGCCACAATGACGTTTGAGAATCACAAGGCAATGGTATCAGTTGGTTGAGGTAAGGCTGGACAGATCAGTCTGTGATTAGTGATTCTGAGAAATGATCGTGTCCATGGGGGCAGCTGGGTGGCTCAGTGGATGGAGAGCCAGGCCCAGAGATGGGAAGTCCTGGGTTCAAATCTGACCTTAGACACTTCCTAGCTATGTGACCCTGGACAAGTCATTGCCTAGACCTTCCCACTCTTCTTCCTTGGAACCAATACACAGAACTGATTCCAAGATGGAAGGTGAGGGTTAAAAAAAAAAAGTAATGGTCATGCCCAGCCTTGGCAGCAACTTTATTAGGTATGGGTTCCTTCAAGTTCTAGCCTGCTTCTCAGAGAAGATGGCCTGTGATGTATCTATGGAGGTGGGTTCTGTTTTTCGTATGGGCTCCTGAACACCTGCGAGATTTGGTGAAGGAAATAGAGAAATGTCTCCTCTGGGATGCTCATCTCTTACACTGAGAATCTCTACTGAAAGGACCCTTGGGGGAGACCTTCTCCAGGTACCATCCCCAAGTTTTGTGGGAGATATTTCCCTAGAATGGCTGAGGGCAGAGACTGCTGAACAGAGACGGCTTGATTGCCCCCATGCTGGCCCCCCCTTGAGGATCAGTTCACCCTTCCTTGTTTGTCCCCTTGGCCACGGGGTATGAAGTGTGAGCGCAAGTTATGGCAATCTCCTTGAAGGAGGGGGCCATGCCTCAGCCAGACTTTATAGCTCCCTTCCTCTCCCGCCCATCCCCAGTACCTACTCTATAGTTGCTTAATAAACATTTGTTGAATAAATGAATTGGGTCCTACCTCCTTTGTGACAAATTTAATTGGCTGGATGAGGAGAGGGGCGAGACAATAGGAATTTGGGATGGAGATCTCTCTAGGGAAGGCTGAAGCATATTTCCTTCCATTTTTATTTTTTAAATCCTTACCTTCTCACCCTCACTGGTTCTAAGGCAGAAGAGAGGTAAGGGCTAGGCAATGGGGGTCAAGTGACTTGCCCAGGGTCACACAGCTGGGAAGTGTCTGAGGTAAAATCTGAACCCAAGACCTCCTGTCTCTAGGCCTGGGTCTCCATCCACTGAGCTCCCCAGCTGCCTCCTTCCTTCCATTTTTTTTTTAGATTTATCAATTAGTTTTATTTTTTTTTAAATAACAAGCACTCACCCATTTTACATCAGAAAAACCTTCTGAAATAGGTATTGTCACAATTGGAAAGTTAGAAAACAGTCTGAACCATAAAGAAATACATCATCATGCTGTACATATATAATTTACCTCTGTATCTCCTAACTTAAAAATGATCAAATTCCATATGCTGTGATATCTAATCCCCCCCCCCATTAAAGGTTATTTCCCCGGTTCTTCACTTTGATAATTTGTCACCCTGTGAATGTATAACATGGCAGCAGTACTTCCATCTCAAAAATCCCGAGCTCCTCCCGGCTCCAATTTTCCTCCTGGAGCTACAAGATGGCTCTATGTTCTGCTAAAGAGAAAGGCTCCCCGCTTCATTAATCATCATCACAACTCTCAGAATCAAATTGACTAAATTTAATGTATAGCCTTTATATAGCCATTTCGTTTTGCACAGGCTGCAAGAATAGTATTGGGTCCTCCATATTTTTGTTTCCACCGAGGGTTCGTATCTTACAATTTTCACTTTTATTACAGATATTTCATTCGTGATAGAAAATCTTTGAGGAAGATCAGCAAAATAATGACAATTCTCAATTATTCATGCTAATAGAGGGTTGTGGGAACAAGGAAAGTCCAAGTTACCCCTGCCCAACTTGGGAAGGCACTACTGTAATTTCTTTGTAGCAGAATCAATCCTACTAATTCCTAATGAGTTGTATTCTTAATCTTGTTTTACATGAGATCATGTCTAAATTAGTTTATATTTCATGGACAAACATCAGCTAGATTTTGAGAAGGGAGTAACTGAAGGAAGATAGTGAGAAATTAAAGTCACTCTGAATCATCCTAACAAAGTAAAAAACTGAAATGCGACGGTTTCATTTACTGCTTAGAGACAAAGAGTGAGAACAAACTGGTAAGATGAACTAGATTCTAGGATATTTTCCAACCCAAAGATTCGGGGATTCTAATTGGCTTACGGTTAAATAGAGAATCTGAGATACAAAATTTGGGGGAACAAAGAAAATCAAACCTCTTGAGCCATACTTAAAGATAGCGTGCTCGCACTTGACCGCATAGTAGAGTGATAGTATAGAGAATAGTAAAGGGATCTAACACAGGCAAGCGAGACAATGAGCACCAGGGACACAGAAAGCACTAAGGGATTTATTTGGAAAGCTATTGTTTCCTAAAGCAAATCTGACTTAGATGCTACCCAACATTCTATATGCGATGTGCATCGTACAAAATTTTCATGGCGGTGTTTCTCTCCACCTGTGCTCACCTTGATGTGGGCTCTTTCTTAGAATGAACTAATGTTATCAGAAGAAACTGATAATGGCTCAATTTTATTTGGATGCTGAAGAAAAAAAAAACACCAAGAAAGAATATCAAGTCGAACCGAGTCATTTTGTCTGTTGATAATCCTCTTGTTGCTCTTCAGGGAAATGTTACCCTAAATATGAATTTAAATAAAGTTTCATATTGGATTGGAAATGTGCTAGAGTAAAAGCTCTAAGAGGTCTCTAGTTGGCTATTTACTAGCCATTCTCTCTGAAATTCAACAGGCTTTCGGGGTCTGTTTCCTTATGTATATATAAAATAATCTCTGTCCTCATGGAGTTATTGTGGGGATGTTACACGTAAAGGAGAAACATGCCTCTTAAACGGTAAAGTGCTCTACATTGATGGACATTTAATATTCTTAACAGACTACTTCTTGATCATTCATGCTACTAATTCATGTTAACATATCATTAATGACGTAACTGAAATCTGCATAATAAATACAAACAAGCCAAATCTCATTAAATAGTGCGTAAATTTGGATACGGGAAACACAGAGAAGTCCAAGTCATCTAATATAGCTGTTACTATGACGAGCAGCACTACTTTCCATTGTCAACCACAGTACCATTCCGCACATAATCTGACAATTTTTAGATTTGATTTTCAGGGAAAATACGTGATGAGATTACGGTTCAAGGGAGACTGTAATTTTTAAGGGAATGCTAAAAATAGACTAGTTACTTATAGTGAAAGCTAAGGCAAGACTTCACTTTTGCACTAACCATTTATAATTCTTTCCCAAAGCTTAATCTGGTGGTAGGACAAAGTAATTGTGTCGAGTCATTTAAAATATCAACTGCTTCAAAGAAGCTTCAGAGAATCTTTAACAACTGCAAGCCAAGTACATTAAAGATGTTACCTCTGTTGCCTACCTCTTAGGGTAGGGAAAGGTACACTGAGACTATTTTAAAAAGTTGGAAACCTTTGAAGCATGCCAGCTAATCTAGAGCTGGACAGACATTCTATTGTATTTTATTCATTCATTCATTTATTTATTTGTTTGTTTGTTTGTTTATTTATTTATTTAAACCCTCACCTTCCGTCTTGGAATCAATACTGTGTATTGGTTCCAAGGCAGAAGAGTGGTAAGACAATGAGGATTAAGTGACTTGCCCAGGGTCACACAGCTGGGATGTGTCTGAGGCAAGATTTGAACCCAGGACCTCCCGTCTCTAGGCCTGGCTCTCAATCCACTGAGCTACCCAGCTGCCCCCCAGACATTCTATTTTAATGGCAGTATATATGGTAACAGCAGCAGTGGGGTGGGCAGAGACTCTGTGGCTCTAGGGACCTGTTTCTGGATTGGAGATGAGCCTGTACTCAGAGGCATTTGGGAAGGGTTGATCAGTGGCAGGGGGAGGATGAGAGAGGTAAAAGAGAAAGCTCTGTTTCTCTCCAGAAGCCTCTCCACCAGGGTCTAGTTCAGCTATTCAGCAGGTGGCAGAACTACATTCCTTCTTCTCTCTTGGCACCAGGCCAAGTATCGTCAGGCTTTAGCCTCCAAACTTGAACCTGGGCAGGGCTTTGAAGAAGCAGACCCAGCCTGCCCCCGGCAGGCCCCCTCCAGCCCCCCCAGTGGGGCTGGCCTCGGCTCTCAGCGTGCCTTTGCAGCTCTGGCTCAAAGACTTGGGCCATCAAGCTCCAGTTACCTTAAGGGTTCGGGGCAGATTCATGGGATCCACCATCTGGATTCGGTTCGCGCTCAGGATCAACTCTTCAAGCTGAAAGAACTTGATCAGGTCTTCGTCAACGAGGGAGATCTGGAAGATAGGGGAGGGTGGGAAGCCAGCACCCAGATATTAACACCCTGGCTCCTCTAAATAGAATTAGGAACATGTTTGTGGAACTTCACTGAGCTTTTAGTGATCCCAAGCGGCTTCCTGGCATAAAACCCATCCTGTTAAACACATACATTCTACAAGTGATAACTGGGGATGACTGAATCTCAGAGCATCACTCACAGACTAAAAGAAACAAAGAAACCAGTGATGCCTTCCATAGGGGCCAGAGACATGTAGAGGGTGAAAGTCAGCTCTACTCTATTTCCAGGGATAACTAACATAGAAGAATTGGTGCAAGAAACAGAATCCAGGAAATACATGATCTTTAAAGGTGGTGGGAAGGATGGAGGGGCAGTCAAATGGCTCAGTGGATTGAAAGTTGGGAGGTCCAAGGTTCAAATCTGGCCTCAGACACTTCCTAGCTATGTGACCCTGGACAAGTCACTTGACCCCCATTGCCCAGCCCTTATGACTCTTCTGCCTTGGAACCAATATACAGAATTGATTCCAAGATGGAAGGTTTAAAAAAAATGGTGGGAAGGGTGTTGTAGTGAGAGCAAGGTCCCTCCAATGCCTTAATGCTGGAGTGGCACCCACAAAATGCTAAACAACATGGAAGGCTTCTAGCACAATAGGTAGGACAGGGATTCTTGACTTGGAGTCTATAGAACTGTATTTCAATAGAATTTGTTTCTTCTGTAATTCTTTGAATTTTCTTTTATGCATTTACAAACATGATTCTGAGAAGGGGTTCCGGGGGGCTTCACCAGACCCTGCTGAAGGAAGCCAGGATACAATGTAGGTTACAAAGCTTTGCTCTGGGATGGATGGGAAAACAGACCCGGACATGGACCAGTGGAGGGAACACCAACATCCACGGTACCACAAAAGGAGGCAGGGAGCAAGCATTTTAGACAATAGAATGGCGGTCTGCCCCAATGGATTTGCAAGCCCTGACTCACACAGCAACTCACTGTGTGACCTTGGGCAAGTCTTTTCTTTTACTTAGGCCTTAGTTTGCTCAGCTGTAAAAGGAGAAAGCTGGACTAGATCGGGAGTTCTTCCCTTTTGGCAGCCTGGTGAATGATATGACCCCTATCTTAGAACCATATTTTTAAAAATGTGAGGGAAATGCTCCATTTCACGTGAAAGGTTGTGGGGAAAACCTTGGGTGTATTTGTACATATACACATGTATGCATGCATGTCTTACAAACCAAGTTCACAGAGCCCCTGGATGAGAAGATTTTAGGATTCTCTCCCCCAATCCTCCGACTCCCCTAGCCCCAATCCAGCAATACCCTCTTTGAATCTTCCCTCTCTTCCAACCCTTCTGTTGCCATCAGTTTTGTGTGCTTCCTTTCGCCTTGCTTTACACATCCTGCGCCTCTCATTAGGCTGTTAATTCTCCCCTCCCCGGCCCTAGAGAAAGCATAGATGTTAGTCTAACTTCCTGACAAGTAGATGCAGTGTAGTCAATTTGTGGGGGGTGGGGAGTGAATGGCCTGAAAGGCTTTGACATAGTCTGATATAAGGGAGGGGGTGTCTGTCTTTCCCCAGGACTAATCCTCATTCAGCTTCTCCTAGACCCTTTCCCCCACTTTCCTTCTCTAGCTCACTGTTTTGGCAGAGGAGGAACTTTGGCAGATAGGATGAAGTGACTTGGCCAGAGTCACATCCTAGAAGCCTTTGAAAAAATTTATTTATTAATAGAATTTATCCACAAGGGCTAGATGTCTTCTTAATTAACATCCCAGTGACTCATAAACAAAATAAACACAAGGCATTAGTTTAACTCTGGGCCTCTAACATCTAGGAGTTGGATCCTCTTTCCACACAATCAGCATGGATTTTTTCATTAGCAAGTGTGAAAAATATGCCCCTTTTCCCAGATGACGGAAGTATGGACACATAGATTGTTGGGAAGGTGGGCCGGGAAAGAGTCCAGTGGGGCGTGCACAACTGAATTCCTTACAAGGGTCTGGGGAATAGATTCACAAAGAATAAACATGGCAGGCATCACATTCTTCTGGCTACATGGAATCATGTGATCAGGTATTTCAAACTAGATGAAACTTCAAAGGACATTTAATCCAACCCCTTCATTTTACAGATGGGGAACCCGAGGCCCAGGGAGAAGTGAATTCCTCAAGCTTACAAGGTGCTCTGACTCTCAGAGAAGAGTTAGAACTTGCTGCTTTAATAGATTTTATACTATTGAGAATTCCTACTCACTCAACTTACTAGCCCCTAAAAATAGAACTCCTGAGTTCACTATAGAGGTAGAATTAGAACTTGAGGGTTCTAGGCTCTCCAGAGTCTTGTTCTTTTATTTCCCCCTTCTCTCCCCTTCATCTTACCAATTATTCATGGAAGGAGGAGCCCCCTTTGTCCCGACCCTCTGCCTCTGGATCCTTTTCCCATCTCCAGCACTTACCCCCTTGTTCACCAGTCGGAGGGATTTGAAATAGGAGAACAAGAAGTCATCTCCAATGAGGAAGGGGTTCTGGATGGCAAGCTCTCTCAAATACTGGTCTTCCATGGTTGCATCTTTGTCTAGAGCCCAGGGAGATTCTATACTTTGTGCCAGTCTTAGCAGGGATTCCATAGACTCCTCTTCAGGGGGCACGTTTTCTGGCATTTTGGGGATCAGCCCTTTCTGGGTTTTTAAGTGTTGAGGGGAAAAGCGGACTTTGTTCTAGGGTAAAAGGGAGAGAGGTCATATAAGTTTAAACTCATAGTCAGCAAGTATTCATTTATCCAACAAGTATTTCCTAGGAGCTCGTTGTGGGCACAATAATATGGTTCCTGGTCTCCAGGAGTCTAGGAGGGAAGGAAGCCATCTTCCTAAATGGCTCTAAATAAGAAACCAGAGACCAAGAAGACAGTAAAGGAAAATGCTAAATGTTGAGGGCGGTGTGGCAAAATTGTTACACTAATGTATTCCCGGTGGAGTTGTGAACTGATCCAACCATTCTGGGAGGAGGCAATTTGGAACTCTATGTCCAAAGGGCTGTAAAAGGGTAAGGACAAACCCTTTGATCCAGTAATACTACAACTAGGTCTATATTCCAAAGAGATAAAAAAATGGGAAAATACAAAAATATTTCTAGCTGCTCTTTTTTGTGGTGGCAAAGAATTGGAAACTAAAGGGATCTCCATCAGCTGGGGAATGGCGGAACAAACTATGGTACATGATGGTGATGGACTACTTTTGTGCTGTAAGGAATAATGAACAGGAGGATTTCAGAAAAATCTGGCAAGACCTATGTGAACTGATGCAGAGTGAAATAAGCAGACCCAGGAGAGCACTGTACACAGGAACAGCAATATCGTGGAATGATCAACTCTGATGGACTTAGTTACTCTCAGCAATACAATGATCCAGAACAATTCTGAGGGTCTTAGGAAAAAGACGGCTATCCACCTCCAGAGTAAGAACTGCTGGAGTCAAAATGCAGATGAAAGCATACAATTTTTCACTTGTCTATTTGGGTTTATGCTTTGGGGTTGGGGTTTCATAAGGTTATGCACTTACAAAAAGGAATAAGGAAATAAATAAAATTAAATAAGAAACCATAGGAATTCAGCTTATGGAGATACCTTCTATCTGTAGAGACCAGAGAAGGCACTAGAAAAGTGATAATTGAATAGATCCTTGAAAAGTAGAGCTAAATAGATGAGAAGACAATTGCCAGAAATAAGGAGGTGTTACAGATAGTGGAAATAAAAGCAGCAGAGGACCCATTTATGAAATAGCAAATAAGGCAGTTTGGCTAGATTAGAGAACACATTGGGAGACAGCTTGAGATGAATATGGAAGGGAAACTGAGGCCAGACCTTGAAAGTCAGATTGAAGAGTCTGAATTTCATACTATCCAAAGGTAGGGACGTGATATCATCAAGGGAACCCTCAAAGCAAATTAATATAGTATTAAACTAGGGAAAGATTAGAGAGTCTACATAAGATAACTCAATTAGATGAGAACAAAGACTTATTAAGCATCTACTAAGTGCATGGCATTGCGAGACAAAAATGAGTAAGTTCTCATCTTTGAGAAATTTATATTTGCCTGGAGACATAATACAGAGAATCTAGAAAAAGAAATACAGTGATATCAGAAGGGAAAGGGGGTGCCAGGAAGGGCCTTCAATAGAAGGTGACACCTAACTAGAGCTTTTTTTTTTTAATTTAGAATATTTTCCATGATTACATGATTTATGATTTCCCCCTCCTTTCCCTCCCCCTTTTGGAGCTGACAAGCAGTTCCACTGGGTTATGCATGTATCATTGTTCAAAGCCTATTTCCATGTTATTCATATTTGCAGTAAAGTGATCATTTAACATAAAAACTCTAATCATATTCCCATCAAACTATGTGATCAATCATGTGTTTTTCTTCTGCATTTCTGTTTCCATAGTTCTTTCTCTGGACGTGGATAGTGTTCTTTCTCATAAGTCCCTCAGGATTGTCCTGGCATTGCATTGCTGCTAGTAGAGAAGTTCATTACATTCAATTGTACCACAGTGTATCCATCTCTGGTTCTGCTCCTTTTGCTCTGCATCACTTCCTGGAGGTCATTCCAGTTCACATGGAATTCCTCTAGTTTGTTATTCTTTTGAGCATAATAGTATTCCATCACCAACATATACCACAATTTGTTCAGCCATTCTCCAATCGAAGGACATCCTCTCATTTTCCAATTTTTTGCCACCACAAAGAGAGCAGTTATGAATATTCTTGTACAAGTATTTTCCCTTATTATTTCTTTGGGGTACAAACCCAGCAGTGCTATGGCTGGATCAAAGGGAAGGCAGTCTTTTAAAGGCCTTTGCATATAATTCCAAATTGCCCTCCAGAATGGCTGGACCAATTTACAACTCCACCAACAATGCATTAGTGTCTCAATTTTGCCACCCCCCCCCAACATTTATTACTTTCCTTTGCTGCCATATTGGCCAGTCTCTTAGGTGTAAGGTGGTACCTCAGAGTTGTTTTTATTTGCATTTCTCTAATTAGGAGGAATGTAGAACAATTTTTCATGTGATTATTGATAGTTTTGACTTCTTCATGTGAAAACTGCCTATTCATGTCCCTTGACATGTCAATTGGGGAATGGCTTGATTTTTTTTGTAAATTTGATTTAGTTCCTTATATACTTGGAAAATTAAACCTTTGTCAAAGAGTTTTGTTATAAAAATGTTTCCCTACTTTATTGCTTTCCTTCTAATTTTGGTTGCATTGGTTTCATTTGTACAAAATCTTTTAATTTGATGTAATCAAAGTCAATCATTTTACATTTTGCAATGTTCTTTATTTCTTACTTGGTCTTAAATTCCTTTCTTTCCCACAGATCTGACAAATATACTATTCTATGTTCACCTAATTTATTTATGATTTCACTTTTTATGTTTAAGTCATTCACCCATTCTGAGTTTATCTTGGTATAGGGTGTAAGATGTTGATCTAAAACTAATCTCTCCCATATTGGTTTCCATTTTTCCCAGCAGTTTTTGTCAAATAGTGAGTTCTTGTCCCCAAAGCTGGGCTCTTTGGGTTTATTGAACACTAGCTTGCTGAGGTCACTTACCCCAAGAATATTCCACTGATCCTCCCTTCTTTCTCTTAGTGAATATCATTTTGTTTTGATGATCATTGCTTTATAGTACAGTTTAAGATCTGGTACTGCCACCTTTCTTTAAATTTTTTCATTATTTCCTTTGATATTCTTGATCTTTTGTTCTTTAGATGAACTAAATAGAGCTTTGAAGGAAGCTAGGGATTTTCTTTTTTTTGAAGCACAGTGTGAAAAGAGAGCACATCCCACATCCAGGACAGAGGGCACATGGAGCTTGGAGAATGGGAAGAGGGAAGTATATGGATGCCAAAGGGTGATGGGATTTCTTTTTATTTTTTTAAACCCTTACCTTCCATCTTAGAATCAATACTAAGTATTGATTCAAAAAGAGAAGAGTGGGAAGGGGTAGGCAATGGAGGTTAAGTGACTTGCCCAGGGTCACACAGCTGGGAAGTGTCCCCCTAGCTACCCACTGGTGATGGGCTTTAAATACCAGGCAGAGAAGCCTGTCCTGGAGACAATAGGAAGTCACCGAATAAATAATTTCTGCTTTGTTTTGAGATGTTTTTGTTTGTATGTTTTCTGAGACTGGGTCACCCTCTCTCACTCAGTTCAATAGTCAAACCCAGGCCCTATCCCATTACAGAAAAGGTGGAAGGCAAGGGCAATTCTTGAGGTTTCAAACCTGGCTGAGCAGGCTAAAGAAAAAGAGAGAGGTGGATGTGAGAGCTATTTTAAAATGGGAATCCACAAAAATTAGCTCAGGATAGGATGTGGAGTGCTTACGAGGAAGAAGTACCTTGCTACCACTGACAGAAAGAGACAAGGTGGAAGTGCTACTGTCCATCATTTCCAGGAGTCCACTGAAGATGAGAAATGTAGCACGATGACACCCAACTTATTTTTCTTTGATTTTCTGTCATTGCTGGGCACAGAGGAAGGGCCTAATAAAGGATTATTTGCCGATTATTTCTATCAGTGCCTTAGCATAAGTTCTCAATAAATGAATGTAAAATTAATGATGTGGGCGCCCTTCAGAATTCTACACATACATATGCTGCCCAACTGAAATTTAAGAAACCAAACTGGAAATTTTAATATTAAAAGTTAAGAGGGGCAGCTAGGTGGTTCCATAGATAGAGTTCCAGCCCTGGAGATGGGAATGTCCTGGGTTCAAATCTGACCTCAGACACTTCCTAGCTGGGTGACCCTGGGCATGTCACTTGACCCCCATTGCCCAGCCCTTAATGGCTCTTCTGCCTTGGGACCAATACACAGTATGGATCCTGAGACAGAAGGTGGGTTTAAAAAACGCCCTAGGGGGCAGCTGGGTAGCTCAGTGGATTGAGAGCCAAGCCTAGAGATGGGAGGTCCTAGGTTCAAATCTGGCCTCAGACACTTCCCAGCTGTGTGACCCTGGGCAAGTCACTTGACCCCCATTGCCCAGCCCTTACCACTCTTCTGCCTTGGAGCCAATACACAGTATTGACTCCAAGACAGAAGGTGAGGGTTTTTATAAAAAAAAAAAACAAATCCCTAAAATTAAGAATGCTTCAACTTAACTAAGAAATACATAAGAGGCCAATTTTCACATGAGAATTGCTACAGAATTTGGTTTTCTTAGTAAAAACAACTTTGTAACAGTAGCTTACCACTACTTGTCTCTGAAGATCATCTGGAGATGAAGGGCTCCAGAGCATCTCTGCAGAACTTTATCTAACTGGTGTTTTAGTGTTCTGTAAGTGGCTCACAAAATGAAACAAAGTAAACTGGGGCAATTATAAAAGATGAGAAAACATGAGCAGCGGCATTTTGTGGCAACAAAGAACAAAAAGCAAGTAGATACTCATCTATGGGGGAATGGTTACATGAGTGTTGGAGGAATATAATGGATTATCTTTGAGCTGTAAAATACAATATGTGGGTGAGGGGCACTAGCTGGCTCAGTGGATTGAGAGCCAGGCCTAGGTATAGGAGGTCCTGGGTTCAAATCTAGCCTCAGACACTTCCCAGCTGTGTGACCCTGGGCAAGTCACCTAACCCCCATTGCCTAGCCCTTACCACTCTTCTGCCTTAGAACTAGTACACTGTATTGATTCTAAGAGAGAAGGTAAAAGTTTTAAAAATATATAACGTATAGGATGAATGCAGGGATGCATGGAAAGACGTATAAACTGGTGGAGAAAAGGAAGTAATTTGAACCAGTGAAATGATATGGAGATGACTATGACAATGGGAATGGAAAGAAAAACAGAGACAAAAGACGTTAAATAACTTATGACCTGGTTGGTTCCTAAAGAAGGATTAACAAAATGCATTCCAAGGCTTTGGTGCATAGACATGGATCCCTGGATATACTGTCATCACTGACTGTGGTGTTGGGCACTTTTTAAAAATTAAGCCTTACCGGGTATTGGTTCTAAGACAGAAGAGTGGTAAGGGCTAGGCAATGGGGTCCTAGTTTTGCTTTAAGGGAGAATTCTCTGGGTAGGAGAAGAGGGAGAGATTTACCTGGAAGAGAGGGTGCCATACAAGTCAAAGACACCAAACAAATTAGGAAAGAAAATAACAAGATAGATTTAATGTATATGTGTGTAGAACATTCACTGCAGCATCAGACCACAGTGGGTCACATAATCTTCTAAACCTGAGGTTTGATTTTGCCATTCTTCCTCGTTGCAAGGGAGGGTTTTATAAAAAAGTGACTCTGATATTTAAGAAGGCATCAATGTGACAAACAGGTTGAAAAACGATAAGGGATGGAAGATCATCATAGTAGTACCTTTGACAGTAGATAGCAAAGCAAGTGGCTAATCAAATTGTTTTTTAGTAAAATAATATTATTGTGCCATAAGAAATGATACATAAGAAGATTTCAAAGAAGCATGAGAAACTTATATGAACTAACAAAGAGGAAAATAACCGAAATCAAGAAAACAATGCTCCCATTGACTACATCGACGTAAGTGGAAAAGAAGCCCAACTGGATCAAAACTGAACAGTACAATTATAATGGTCATTAGAGCAGAAAAGTTGAGAAAAAGCACCTTCCCCCAACCCATGCACAGGTGGGGACTCCCCCTATGCTGTCAGAAGTGGTTGATGTCTTTGTTGGCTTGGTGGAATTGTCTTTTTACTCCTTGTTTCCAAGAGAGAGAGCTCTGTGGGTAGGGAAGAGAGGAAGGGGATATGGGAAAATAAAGCTGATATAAAAACAAAAGAAAACAGTAAAATATATTTTAAAGAAAATAAGGGCATATGGATTGCCTGGGCAAATGCCCAAGAATTAGAAGTCATAATTCCCCCTCTTTGGGGGAGTTTTCAATTTGGCTGGGAAATAAATGTAAATGTGAAGTAACTACAGATTCAACATTAAATGATGGCCCCCGCGCCTCATCATGGTATGGCAGCATCCTCAGAATCTCAAAGGCTAGGCCAGTACTGTCCATTTCCACCATACTGAAAAGGCTTTGCTTATGAGCCGGGTGACTGAGTGTATGTCTATCTTTTAAAAACCAGTCATTAAGAGGTTCACTGTCAGATGGACAGCGGCAAAGTAATGGATTTTGGGGGTCACAGCAGCTCTGGAATGCCATCTTCTGAAAAGAAGGTTGCTATCTGCATTGGGAAAGAAGACACACATACCAACAAAACCACACATCCTTGACATATTGAAGTACTACAGAATCCTTAGGAAGGAGCATATAAATGAGTGCAAACTGATTCCATAGATGGAAAGCAAGATAACGGTGGATTCCAACTGTAGACTATGAAACTCACAATTTAGAAACGTGCCCTCTGAGATTTCCTTGAACTTCCTTTAATCTCAATTTCATTTACTTATAAGGCACAGAGAGAATGCAAGCTTCCTGAGGACAGGAACTCTCATTTTTGTCTTTGCATTGCCAGTACCTAGTGCCACAGTGTTTGGCGGGGTATTCATCAATATCGGTTCATTCAATCATTAATGCTGAGGCCAGCAGCCCATTCTTGGGAGTTACAAACTTTATTCTTGAGCCAGGAGCTCTTCTTGGGGTTGACAAGCTTTATACTGAGATCGTGGACTCTTCCCCAGAATTCAGAACCCTTTCTTGGTTTTGGGAGCCCTTCACTGATCCCAGGACCACCTTTAGCAGGGTAGGAAGCTCCATCCTGGAGCCAGTTTGCCCTCCATTCCTTTTCTCTGTGTTATGAGACAATATTGCAGTGACAAATTGTGTATTGGAAGCTGAACTCTCTCCTAGAGTTACAAATTCTGTATTAGACCATGCAGAGAGGGCTGGGCCCAAGTCTTCCTGAGTCTGCAAAAGAACTACACAGTGTTGTGGGACCTGGAATCCCCCAACTCTCACTACAGGAATTAGGAGCATTTAAAAATTATTTCAACAGACCTTCAGAGATACTCTCTGGGCTAGAGTCAAGATGGTGGGGTAGCTTTTATATCCTCACTCCCTCCATCCCCCCCCCCAAAAAAAAACTCTCCCAAACAGATCTAGAAAACACGCCTGGCTAAATTATTATGGGGACATTCAGGGGAAAAAAAAGGCACAATGAGTCATTTTTCCAGCATAGTAAGACAGAGAGTTCTGCAGATATTAGGGACAGGGCCAGAAACAGCCAGGCATGGAATGCAGATCAAAGCATATAATTTTTCACTGTAGTTTATTTGGGGATTTTGCTTTTATATGAGTATTATCTTACAACAATGAACAATATGGAAACCTATTTTGCATGATAATATATGCATAACCCAAATCAAATTGCTTACTATCTCTGAGAAGGGGGAAAGAAGGGAGGGAGGGAGACAATAACTGTTATTATATGTAATTGGTAAAATAAAAATTTACACACAAAGAAATAGCCATGCAGGGCACTTCAGCACCCAAGGGAAAGCTCTGGTACTGTGCTGGCAGCTCCTAAACCCATACCAAGGAAGGGGTGCTATATAGCAACTTTGCCACCTAAAACCCATTCTAGGTCAGGGACTGAAGAAGGGGCTTATGTACCTTGGGGTAGTGTTCAGAATAAGAAGCAATTGCAGGTCCTGCTGGCACTAGATCATTTTTTACTTGTTCTGGCAGTCTTTTCCACCCTTGTTCAGATTCTAATAGCCTCCCTCCTTTAAATGCCCTTCCAACTAAAAAGTGAAAAAAATTATGCTTTGATCTACATTTGGACTCCATCAGTTCTTTCTCTGGAGGTCCTGGCTTCAAATCTGGCTTCAGATGCTTCCTACTTGTGTGACCCTGGGCAAGCCACTTAACCCATGTTACTCAGCTTTTACCACTCTTTTGCCTTGGAATCAATTCATAGTATTGATTCTAAGAAGGGTTAAAAAAAAAAGGCAATCCTTGAGCAGAGCAGAGCTGGGAGCTTTTCCTAGGCGACAGCATTTTTTATCACAGGGCCTTTGGAATTGTCTTGGATCGTTGCATTGATCAGAATAGCCAAGTCACTCACAGTCAATCATTATACAAAACTGCTGCTACTATGTACAATGTTCTCCTGGTTCTGCTCACCTTACCCTGCATCAGATCATATAAGCCTTCCTGGGTTTTTCTGAAACCATCCCCTTTGTCATTTCTTTTAGCACAAAAGTATTCCATCACAATCACAGATCACAACCTGTTCAGTCATTCCCCAATTGATGGGCATCCCATCAATTTCTGGTTC
This sequence comes from Monodelphis domestica, assembly GCF_027887165.1. Lineage (NCBI taxonomy): Eukaryota > Metazoa > Chordata > Mammalia > Didelphimorphia > Didelphidae > Monodelphis > Monodelphis domestica. The sequence goes on along the minus strand of NC_077229.1, from coordinate 46,419,175 downwards.
TTTGTCAACATAAAGAGAGCTCCTAGGAGGGCAGCTGAGTGGCTCAGTGGATAGAGAGCAAGACCTAGAGGCAGGAGGTCCTGGGTTCAAATCTGACCTCAGACACTTCCTAGCTGTGTGACCCTGGGTAAGTCATTTAACCCCCCCCCCCCCCATTGCCTAGCCCTTACCACTCTTCTGCCTTGGAACCAATACTGAGTGTTGATTCCAAGACAGAAGGTAAAGGTTTTTAAAAAGAGAGTTCCTATAAATATTTTAATACACACAGGCCCTTTCCCCTTTTCTCTGATCTCTTTGGTATATAGACCTAGTAGTGGTATTGCTGAGTCAAAAGGTAGGCGGAGTTTTATGGTCCTTTGGGTCTAGTTCCAAATTGCTCTCTGGAGTGGCTGGACCCATTCTCAACTCTAGCAATAGGGCATTATGTGCCATTTTTTTTTCCACGTCCCCTGAAACATTTGTCATTTCCCTTTTCTTTTACATTAGCCAATCTGATAAGCGTGAGGTATTACTTCATTTTCTATCCTGTAGTAATCGTTATCTCTTGTTTTGTCACAAATTCTTCCTTCATTCACAAATCTGACAGGTCAAATATTCCATAGTCTCCTAATCTGCTTATGAGATCACCCTTTCTGTCAAAATCATGTGCCCATTTGGACCTATTACAGCTCTGTAAAATTCATTTTATGTTAGCATCCAGTTCAAAGTACAAAAATAATTGCTGTAAAGGAAATGATATTAGAGATTTCTGTGGTAAGATTATAGCTTTAGAAAAAACCAACCTCAATTTCTGCCTCTTATTAGACCCAGCTTTTTTCAAAGCACCCCCTCCTTTTATGACGTCTTTGCTGATCCCCAGTTGCCTGTCCCCTGAAATTATCTTGAACTTTATCTCGATTTCATTTATTTATGTGGGCCAGAGAGAATGCAAGCTTCCTGAGGACAGGAACTCTCATTTTTGTCTTTGCATTGCCAATACCTAGTGCCACAGTGTTTGGCCGGGTATTCATCAATATTTGTTCATTCAATCATTAATACTGAGGCCAGCAGCCCATTCTTGGGAGCTACAAACTTTGTTCTTGAGCCAGGAGCTCTTCTTGGGGTTGGCAAGCTTTATACTGAGATCGTGGACTCTTCCCCAGAATTCAGAACCCTTTCTTGGTTTTGGGAGCCCTTCACTGATCCCAGGACCACCTCCATCCTGGAGCCAGGAGCCTTCCACTCTGCTTTTGCCCTCCATTCCTTTTCTCTGTGTTATGAGACAATATTGCAGTGACAAATTGTGTATTGGAACCCGGAGTCCTCTCCTAGAGTTACAAATTCTGTAATAGATAGAAGAATTATACTCTGTAACAGGGCAAAGAATCTTTTGTTGGCCCTGGGAGCTCTTTGCCAAGGCTTGGCTACAAGCTCTACACTATGGGAGGCTATTTTCTTGGGTGCTAGGTCCTATTCTGGATGGAGAGCCTTTCACTAGCCCTGGAAGTTCTTTAGTGTTGTAGGATGGAGGAAGGAAGGGACTCTCTACCAGAGCTGCAAGCTCCTGGTTGCCAGATCATAGAATCCTTCTATAAAAGCAATCATGGTGAGAGGGACAGCTAGGTGGCACAATCAATTGATAATCAAACCTATAGAGACAGGAGGCCCTGGCTTCAAATCTGGCCTTAGTTGCTTCCTACTTGTGTGACCCTGGGCAAGTCACTTAACCCATGTTACTCAGCCTTTACCACTCTTTTGCCTTGGAATCAATTCACAGTATTGATTCTAAGAAGGATAAAAAAAAAAGCAATCCTTGAGCATAGCAGAGCTGGGAGCTTTTCCTAGGGGTGACAAACTCTGTAAGGGACAGTGAATATACTAAGGATAAGAACTCTTTACTCAGAAGCTGCAGAGAGAGCAGCTGGAGCCCTTCCTTGGACATATAAACTCTCTACTGGGCCAGGAAGTTCTTCCCTGGGCTCTGTATTCTGCTGAAGTCTTAAAAAACAAACATAACCTCACCTTCCAGCTTATAATTCGTACTTTGTCTTGATTCCAGGGCAGAAGGGTGATAAGGGCTAGGCAATGGGGGTTAAGTGACTTGCTCAGGGTCACACAGCTGGGAAGTTAGATTTGAACTCAGCACCTCCATCTCTAGGCCTGTGCTGAAGCCTTATTTGGCTCCAAGAATTCTCCAGTGTCACAGGGTAGGGAGGAAGCCCTTTACTAAGTTGATAAACTCTTTCAGAGCCAGGAGCCCTTCCCTCAAGTTACAAGTTCTGCAGTGGATCTGGGAGCTTCTAATTGTCCCTGAGTGGAGTGGGAAGGTCTTCTCCTTAGCAGGGTTCCAGCTCCATAGTAGAGCCATGGATCCTAGCCTGGGGGGGGGGGGCGGGGTGAGGAGGGGGCAGCTCAAAACCTTTCCCTGGATGGGCGTTCACCAAGGTTTTCCATGGTCTGTCTACCATTGGTCCAGGAAGTCTGGAGCCAAGAGCCCTGCCCTAAAGGGCCACGCGCCTGAGCTGGGGCTGGGGGACGCTTGGGAGAGGGATTGAGTTGGGAAGGCTTTGCATCACTGGCCCGGAGCCGAGCGGCCCTTGACCAGGGGAACCTCAGAAGGCAGTTCTCCACGCGAGGTTCTAACGAGACCGCCTCAAGCCTCCGCAGAGACCCAAAGGCCCCTCCCTCCAAGCCCGCGGCCCTCTTCCACCCTCCCTGGGGGGCTCACCCAGCTGCCCAGGCCACATGGGAACTCTTGCAGACACAGCTTGCGCAGGTGCTCCTTGTAAACTTTGCTCACTGTCACAGTGCCCAACTCGGCCTCCATGGTGGGGAAGGACTCAGCAGAGTGCAATTCTTTAGGTGGGGAGCGGGGGGGGGGGGGGGGGGGAGGGTCGAGAAAGGGGGAGGGGTTTCAGGGAAAGCGGGGCACAAGGTCTTAAAAAAGAGGGGGACCTGATGGGGAGAAGAGCGTGAGGGGAGGAGAGAGCGAGGTCTTGGATGGGGAGGGGGGCGTGAGGCCCAGAGAGAGAAAGGCGGGGAGGGGAGAATGAGGCCCCAGGTGGGGAGAGGGGCGAGGGACCCAGAGGAGTAGGAGGCGCGAGGCTTTACGAGGGAGGGGGCCCCGAGGGGAACAGGTGAGAGGCGGAGGAACGAACATTCGGAAAGTTCGGGGAGAAAAGGCCGGACGCACTTGGATCCAGGCGTGAGAGTGTTGCTAGGCAACCGTAGAGGCAGTGCCCATCTCTTCTTCCCTTCTGTCCCTTGCACATGCGCAGAAGCTCTGGAGGAGGCCATGAGGTGGGCTAGGAGGCTGGCACCCAGAGAACCTGGGCTTTAGAGTTGGGAGCTGGCCCCAGAGATCTCTCTGGTGTGCCGTCCCGGATCAGAATCCCTCCTGGCGCACTTGTTAGCTGTGGGAGCTAACTGTAAAATGATGACTCGAGGTAACATGTATTTCCCTCCCTGGGGTATGGTGGGAGTCCGATGAAATCACCTGTGTAAATGTCAGCTCCTTCTGTGAGCCAAGCCCTGCCTGCCCATTTCACAGAAGAGGAAACTGAGGTCAGGTTAGACAGATCACTTACCTGAGGTCACCCATGACCCCATCTCTGATATTTAGCTATAGGGAGAGGCATGGTGGGAGCGAGAACACTGAGCTTGGAGTCCCAGGACCTCAACCTATTACTTGCTACCAGTGAGATCTTGGACAAGTCATTTAACCTCTAGGTTTCAGTTTTCTTATCTGTAAAATGACCTCTAAGGTCCCTTTCAGCTCTAAGATATTAACCATGAACGCTATAGCCCAGCCCCATTACTTGTCTGAGCCTTAGTTTATTCATCTGTTAAATGAGGGCTACTAAGAGCCAAGCACTTAGCCCACAGAGTTGTCCTGAGGATCCATGTGTTAAAATTAATGTATTAAAGAGTCATCAAAATGTCAATTACTTTTTCTACTGGCATTACAATGCAGTCCTTCAGGATCTATGCTTCATAGTGTAGACAAGTGTCTGGCACATAGTAGGTGCTTAATAAATGCTCATGGCCTGACCTCTAAGGCGGGGACTAGCTCTTATTCATCATCACCATCAACAAGCATTTATAAAATGTCTGTTATGTGCCAGTCAGTCAAGTATTAAGTGTGTACTCTATGCCAGGCACTGTACTAAGCCCTGAGAGTACAAAAGAGGCAAAAGAAGGTCCCTGCCCTCAAGGGGCTTACAATCTAATGCAGAAGCAACAAGCAACCAATTATGTACAAACAAGCTATAGAGAGGAAATATTATTTATACATATAAATATATATACATATATATAAATAGGATCTAATCAATAGAGGGAAGGTATTATTAAGAGGAAAAGTTCCCACACCTCTGTGGAGTAGAATTTTCCATTCCTTTTATCTTCAATAACTACACCCTTAAATCCTTTCCTCTTTCTCCCCAAAGCACCCAAATACAAGAATAGAATAAGCTCATCCAAATCATCCAAAAGCCACAACAATATGGCTTTCGTTACTGTACAAGTGACAGAGGAGAGAGAAAAAGTATTTATATAGATCCGACTATATTGCCAGGCACTGTGCCAAGTGCTTATTTGCAAATATAATCTCATTTAATACTCACAACAACCTTGTGGGGCAGGTGCTATCACTACCCCCATTTTATAGTTGGAGCAATTGAGGCAAACAGATGTTAAGGTACTTGCCTGGGGTCATAGAGCTAATAAGCATCACATGAGGCCAGGGTGATCTGCTTTGGGGATTCTGAATAGTAAGTCTTGGGTAACTCTGTACATGACAACTTGCTAATTAGATAAAGGATTTTATGGAAAGTCTTTCTGAGCTTTAATGTTAATTCACCCAAGCAAATACTTATTCAGCACTTATCTCATGCCAGGTGTTGGGTGCCAGGCTGTACTAAATTCTGGGGGTACAGAGAAAGGGAAAAACATGATCCCTGGCTCAAGCTACTTTTAGTCCGATGGAGGAAATAATTAAAAAATCAACTTTATGTACAGATAAGACATATGAATAAATCAGAGGTAATCTCAGAAGGAAGGCATGAGGCAGAGTGCAAGGGCGAGAGGAAGGAAGCTTCTGACAAAAGAATTAGAATGTGAGTTGAATCCTGAAAGAAGAAAGTGAAGAGGAAGAGCATTCCAGACACAGCAGAAAGAGTGCTCTGTCTGAGGAACATTCACATCATTGTGTCCTGTATACATCAAAGACAGTGAAGTTTAAGAAGATGGGAAAAGTAGAAAGGGGTCAGATTGTAAAGGGCTTTAAAAGCTAGAGGATTATACATTTGATCCTGGTAGTAATAGGGAGCCACTGGAATTTATTGAGTAAGGGATGGCATGGCCAGGAAAATAACTTTGGTATCTGAGTGTAGGATGGACTGGAGTAGGGAGAGGCTTGAGACAAGGAGAACAAGCAGAAGGTTATTGCAATAGTCCAGGTGTGAGGAAGGAAGGGACTTCACCAGGATGACTGCTGTTTGAGTGGAGAAAAAGGGTTGATGTATATCAAAGATATTGTAAAGGGGGACATGATATGACTTGGCAAACAGATTGTTTATGTGAAGTAAGTGGAATGAGAGAGTCAAGAATGATGATGAGGTTTCAATGCTAGATGATTGGGAGCATGGTACTCTAAATAATAATAGAGAAGTTTGGAGAAGGCAGGAGTGTGAGGGAAAAGGTGAGTTTAATCTTGGATATGTTGAGTTTGAGATATCCATGGGACATCCAGTTTAATTTGTCTAATAGGTAGCTGGTGATTCCAGACTGAAGTTTAGGACTGAATAATTTGATCTGATAATCATCTGCATAGACATAAGAATTGAATCCATGTGAGCTAATGAGATCACTAAATGATCATCAACAGAGAGAGAAGAGGGGTCAAGCAAGAACTTTAGGGGACATGTATTTGGGTGTAACCTGAATAGCGATTCAGAAGAAGATACTGATAAGAAGTCATACAGATAGGAAGAGAAACAGTAGTATCATAAAAACCTATAAAGAGAATATCAAGGAAGAAAAAGTGATCAGTAGTGTCAAAGGCTGTAAAAGGTCAAGAAGGATAAAGATGAACCAAAGGTCATTTGATTTGACAATTAATAGAAGAGAACATTTTCAGTTAAATGATGAGAAGGCAAGACAGAAGAGAATTAAGAACATAGTAAGAGGAAAGGCAGTAGAAGCACTGAATGTAGATGGCCTTCTCAAGAAATTTAACCTCAAAAGGGAAGAGAGCAACAGGAAGAAGCTAATGGGAAAACTCAGATCAAAAGAGGATTTATTTTTTTAAGCATGAAGGAGATATAAGTGTGTTTGTTGGTAGCAAGGAAACAGCTCAGAGATAGTTGAGAGATTGGAGACTGGTGAAAAAGTGCAAATGATTGAAACTGCAAGTTTCTGGAGAAGTTCGAATGGAATGGGATCACTTGTGCATGGAGAGGAGTTTGCCATGTCAAGGAGAAGGACCACCTCTTCAAGTGGGACAAGGATGAAAAGAGGTAAGGGGAAACATCCGAGTGGTATGAAATGGGGAGAAGGAAAGAAAAGGGAGCTGTTGGTTATGAATTACTGATTAGCATTGGTTAGGGCGATTTCTTCACTGAAAGGGCTTTATGCCAATAAAATTACATACCTATCATTTTCCTGTTCTACCTAAAAAAGGGAGAAAAATGAATTTATTTATATAGTACTTGAGTTTTGAAAGCGCTTCCCTCGTAACAAGTATATGAAGTAATTTGGCAAGTATTATTATTATTATTATTATTATTATTATTATCTCTATTTGGCAGGTGAGGAAGCTAGAGAGAAAATGACTTGCTTAGGCTGGATTTGAACTAACCACTTGATTCCAAGCCCTGTTTTTTTTAAACCCTTACTTACTTAATAACAACTCTAAGACAGTAGGACAAAGGCTAGGCAAATAGTGTGAAATGACTTGCCCAGGGTCACACAGGTAGGAAGTATCTGGGATCAGATTTGAATCCAGGTCTTCCTGACTCCAGATCTGGTGCTCTATCCACCTGACTATCTAGCTGCCCCTCAGTTCTTTCTATTACACTATGCAGAGAGATGAATTGACAAGTTAAACAAATTCTACTAAAAAGTTTCAGTTAGAGTTTTTAAAGAGGGAGTTGTGGTGGTGGTGGGGTGAAAATGATTCTTCACTGAATTTTCTAGTTAAGTGAGAGCTGATTAGAGAACATTTACTGGTTTCAAAGCTTGTTGGAAATCTTTCTAGGATCTGTACAATTCTTTCCCATGTTCAGAAGGTCCAATCTCAAAAGCAAAATTTATTCTCTCTTTGACTAGTGAGGAACTCCCCAAGCCTCAGACGCACTTTCTGTAGGTGCTTATCGTTTTGACAAAAGATGGAGAAGATTGGACCAGTTGTCATCAACCCTGGGGCATGGCTTAGAAGTTACCTTTGTGACTAGGTCCTTCTTAGTGGCTTCTCATTATCATTTGCTTCTGAAAACAGAGAAAGGGAAAAGGCAAAAACAATTTCTGGAGAGGCTTCATTTAATTGGGGGTACATGTCATTGTATGATTAAACTACCAAGAAGTATCAAAAATAAAAGGATTCTTTCTCAACTCTGTGGTTCCTGTGGTTTTTCCTCCCCAAATCCTGTTGGGGGAAGGGGAGTTAAATGAGAAACCTAATGAAGGTGGGGGTGACTAGAGCTTTTCCCAGGACCCTGAAGGTACAGTCTAGTTCAGTCTTCTCTCATCTTCTACCCTGATTTTACAAATAAGAAAATGGATGCTCAGGGAGGAAAAGTGATTTACTCAAGGTCACACAGCAAATTTGTGACCCTGATAAAGCTACTTAACTTCTCTGTGACTCAGTTTCTCATCTGCAAAGCAGAAGCTGGACTGACTGGTCTCTTCTACCTCTAAATCTAGGATCCGATCATCTAAAGCTTAAAGCAAAATTCTCCCCGGGGGGGGAATAGGAAGTTGGTGGGAGAGACAAGGAGGGACATTGATATTTTTTGCATTTTTTCCAGTGGGAATAGGAAACAAGAGTGGCAGGACTCCTTGGCCACTCAGCCCAGTGACCCAGCTGCCATCACAGAGATCCTGGAGAGTCATTCCACCACAGAGGAAGATGATCTCTTGAGCGCATCTTGGCAGAACTAGGGAAATGCCAGAGAGGGGCCAGTCTCCCCAAAGCTGTGCATGCTGGACATTGATAATCGCTTGCCACCATCTCCCAGGCTCAGTTACTCGTCAGCAGTGTCAACCTCGATCGCCTATCTCCTCAAGGAATGCCCGAAGTGTCATCGCCTCTTCTTCCCTTCCCTTCCCCAGCTCCAACAAGTCACTGGTTCCGTGAGATTCAGGTTACCCTATCAAACTCTTTCCAAGAAGATCGAGTGCTGACTTCCCTCTGCCACACTGAGTCACCTGCCACCTCAAGGGTAAACCTCAAAATTTCCTTCCATGTTCTATCTAGCTGCTGTCGTTTGAGAGTGGGGTTTTGGCCATCGTTCTGGAGAAAAGCTGAGCAATCTCTTTGCCATTAGTGATGACGTAGTCCATCAATTCCCATCCCACCTCCGTCCTCCCCTCGGCCTCCATTGGACCCTTTATATACCCTCTCAGGATCATGGCTCACACATCTGCCTCAAGAAGCTGCTCCAGAGAAGTCACAGCCATCTCTCGCCGCTATGCACTGGCATCCAGGTATGGCTTTCCCCCTTGAGCCAATCTGCTCGTAGGAACCTCTAGGGATTTAGAACCCTTGACTGTCGATCGCCAACCAGAGAAAGAATGGCAAGAGAGGCAGGCAGTCTGATCCACGCTCTCCCTTCGTCCACCCCCTGCCCCCATTTTACAGATGAGAATCCAAGCCTAGAGACGAAGGGAGAATTCCTTTGGGTAACACAAGTTAGGGGTGGTCAGTGTCTGAGTCTTGGTCAGGGGGGATCCTTGGATTTTCATTCAGTGAATGCCACCTGTATGAGTCCAGGAAAGTCTACTCTTGATCTTCCCGAGTCTCAGTTTTCCTATCTGTGAAATGGGGATGGTTGTACTTGCTCTAGAAAAGTGTGATGGAATAGGAAGTGTCAGAAGAGACCCAGGTTCAAATCCTAGCTTGGACACGTAGAGTCAGAGATTTAGGAACTTTGGAGGTTGTCTGATCCAACCCCTTCCAGGTGAGGAAACTGAGTCCAGGGAAGTGAAATAATTTTTAAAAAAATGCAAATGTCAACAAACTTATTTTATGACAATTAAACTGAGATAATTTACCAGAAGTCAGACAGGTAGTATCGGGGGACAGGAATCTGAACACAGGTCCTCAGACTCCAGAGCCAACGGGACGCTAACTATTGGGGTAGCCTTCCATCTTGAAAGCCCCTGAACCATATACTAATAGCAGTGAGCATTTTAAGACTTGTGAAGACTTTTCCCAAACTAATCTCATGTAATCCTTGCAACAACTCTGTGAGGCAGGTGCTATTATTATTCCCATTTCACAGACTAGGAAACTGAGGCTTCGGAAGGCATGGTTCACTATAGAAACACAAGCTGTCGTCTTGTTGTCATTCATTGCACAGACTGACTGGAGCATAGGTGCTAATTGACTGAAGAAGCCAAGGTGGGGTGGGGTAGGGAACCCAGGGGGCAGAACAAGAGATTAGATTCTGGAATAATGTGTGTGTTCATCAGGTGGTATCGATTCTCTCCTTTCTTTAGGAGCTGGGCATTTTTCCCTGTGGATTCTCTGTTTGGTGATAAGCTGGGCTCCCTCCCAGGAAGCGCCCCTACTCAACGAAACACTGGAGTCGATGAACCAAATAATTAATCAATTACATGACCCTGTTAAAGCCCTTTATGAGTTCTATGTAAGTGTCTCCTTTTTAAAATATTTAAAATAACTTTAAAAAACCCTCTTACCTTTTATGTTAATTCTAAGAAGAGTGGCAAGGGCTAGGCAATCAGGGTTAAGTGACTTATCCAGGGTCACACAGCTAGGAAGTATCTGAGGTCACATTTGAACCCAGGACTTTCTGACTCTAAACCTGGGAGCTTTATCCACTATATTTATATTTAATATAATGATTCTGCTGGCATAGAAAACTCCTGAATAAGACAATTTCCTCAACCAAATACCAAATATACACAAAGTAATTTTGGGTGGTCTTGTGATTTTTATAGTGCCTACTATGTGCCAAGCCAGCTGCTAAGCTCTTTTTTACAATTACTATCATCTCATTTGATGCTCGTGACAACAATGAGAAGGTACTAATATTATCCCCCCTGTTTTATAGCTGAGGTCAAATGACTTGTTCATGGTCTCACAGCTAGTAAGTATCTGGGGCTGGATTCGAACTCAATTTTCTTCTTGGCTCCAGGCCCAGAGCTCTATCCCTGGACCACTTAGCTGCCTCCCTCGCAGGGTTGCTGTGAGGATAAAATCAGATGATAATTGTAAAAAAAGAAAAAAGCTCAGCAGAGTTTCTGGCACATCGTAGGAGCCAGAAGAATCAAAGGCTGCCCCAAATGGCTCTGAATATGCTTGAGATTTGATTCCAGGAGTTCTTTATGCCAGTGAAATCACTAGATAGTTGTTTAATAATTGCCTTTGATGATAATGATGAGATAAGAAGTTAGAATGGAAGCGTCTAGAGGGGCAGTGTTTGCCTTTTTAATACACCCAGCACTCAGCACACAATGCTGTCACCTCAGACTCTTTGGAACCCCATTTGGGCTCTTCTTGGCAAAGATATTGAAGTTGGTTCTCCTTCCCTTCTTCAGCTCATTTGACAGATGAGGAAACTGAGGCAAACAGGGTGAAGTGACTTGCCCAGGGTCACCCAGGTAGTAAGTGTCTGGGATGAAGATGAGTCTTCCTGACTCCATGCCCCCCACTATACGCTGGACCACTTCCCTGCCCACAGCATGTGGTAGCCACTTCACTGTTGACTAACCCCGATTCTCTTTTTTTAACCTTCTAGAAGACGGCAGAAAGTTTGCCAGATAGAGCTCGTCCTCTCGTTTCCTATGGACCTGAGCTAAGTCTTTCGGCGTTTCAGGGTAACGGCAGCACATTTCTGAGGCAGCTGCGAAAGATCAAGGAATTCAAAGAGCTTCCCTCAGATTCAGACTTCCATAACAATATCTCTAATGTCATCCTTCAGCTAGAGAATCTCATAGCCAAATCTGAGACAGCCACAATTCCCCCTCTTCCAGAAGACACTAATGGTACCATGGCCCCCCTGCTGGAGAAATATTTTGTTTTGGATACCTTTAGAGAGTTCTCACATTTTATAGCATATCTCTGTGAGCCGCTACAAGATGAGCGTCTAGGGAGAGGCAAGTGTGCTTGCAAGGCGCTCACGACGCTCTGAGAAAGGACCGACAGTCATAGACAAAGAAGGAAGAAACCACAAAAACAATTCCCCTTTCTAGAGGACTTCTAAGTTTTTACACTAGGAGGAAGAAGCAGCCAAGGCGTGGTGGCTGGAGAGTTGGCCTTGGAGCCAGGAAGACCTCCGTTCTATCCATCGGCTCTGGGTGCACACCTTTCAATGATCTAGGCAGTCCTCTCAAATCAGGTGCCAATCCATCCTGGCAGGAATTTGATCAATGAAATCACATTTTCCTCTATAGAGGTATCCAACTATCATTGTGACCTCAGTAAGTTGTAATGAACTGACAGCCTATTCCTAAGGGGCAGAGATATCTATCTATCTATCTATCTATCTATCTATCTATCTATCTATCTATCCATCCTTCCATCCATCCATCCATCATCCTTTCATCCATCCATCCATTCATCCATCCATCCATCCATCCATCCATCCATCCCTCCATCCATCCATCCCTCTATCCATCCAACAATCCTTTCATCCATCCATCCATCCATCCATCCATCCATCCATCCATCCATCCATCCATCCATTCATCCATCCATCCATCCATCCATCCATCCATCCATCCATCCATTCATCCATCCAACCATCCATCCCTCCATCCATCCATCCATCCATCCATCCATCCCTCCATCCATCCAACAATCCTTTCATCCATCCATCCATCCATCCATCCATCCATCCACCCAACCATCCATCCCTCCATCCCTCTATCCATCCTTCCATCCATCCATCCATCCATCCATCTAAATATATCTCTATATAGAGAGATAATCCATTTAGGTTTATAGATCGGGGTTGTTTTTCAAATATCCCACTTTTACTAAATTGTTATTAATCTTTATTTATGTAAAGCCACCAGTATAATGAATTTGTATTTTGAGAGGTAATGGCAAGTGTTGGGCTTGGGATCCAGAAAGGCACTATGGGTCATTCATTCAGCCCTCTGAACCCATTTTCTCATTTATAAAATGGGGATAATAACGATTCCTACCTCCCAGGGTTAGTGAGAGGATTAAATGGATGAGGTAATGGATTGAAAATTCTTGGCAAATTTTAAAGCTATCACTATTATTATTAACCAATATGCACTTGTCTACATGCACCTACTATGTGAGAGGGCTCCCTCTTTTGGGAATTCCCTTTATCAAGAGAATCACAGGTCTAGTTCCCTATTCCCTGTCCCTCTATGTGTCTTGCAACATGGAGAAAATGTTCCTTTTAATTTATTGATATTTATTTTACTCACTATTTATGTATTTATTTATGTATTTTATGTGTGATTTTACTTATTGGATGGTGACAAGACTCTTCACAGAGCCCTCGCTCTGCATTTATTTAATAAATTATGACTTTGACACATGTGGGATCTGTTCTTACTGGAGATGAGTCAGTGCCTCAGTGGAAATCTTGGCCACCTGGTCCTAGGGCTCAGGGAGGAGGGATGGGGAAAGACGGGGTGGAAAGCCCATCTTATAAGGGAAAATGCAACCCTATTACTGCTATTCCCAACCGCTGCAGACACCCTGTACCCATTTCCCTCTCCCAAAGGAGGCCATGACTTAAATCCATTTGAACTTTTTCTTTTGTTTAAAAAGCCAAAATCAACAAAATCCCTCACCTTCTGTCTTAGAATCAATGCTAAGTATTGATTACAAGGCAGAAGAGCAGTAAGAGCTAGGCAACGGGGGTTAAGTGACTTGCCCAGGGTCACCCAGATAGGAAGTGCTTGAGGCTAAATTTGAACCCAGGACCTCTCATCTCCAGGCCTGGCTCTCTGTCCACTGAACCACTTGGCTGTCTCCATTTGGCCTCTTTTTCCAATTAAACCTCCAACTTTTTCCATTCCTTCCCTCGAACTTTTCAAATTTTCTTTAAAAGCTTATTAAAATAGACCAATTTGGAGCTGGACAGAGCCTTCTATTTGTTTTTTAGTGTTTTTTTTTTATTCAATGTAGTGGGGGAGGCTAAGTGGGAGGGACGGTTTAATACTTTTTTTTTTTTTGAACCCAATACTGTGTATTCAGTCCAAGGCAGAAGAGCAGTAAGGGCTAGGCAATGGAGGTTAAGTGACTTTCCCAGGGTCACACAGCTAGGAAGTATCTGAGGTCACATTTGAACCCAGGACCTCCCATCTCTAGGTCTGACTCTCCATCCACTGAGTCACCCAGCTGCTTCCCAGAGGAATAATTTTTAAAATTGCTACTTAAAAACCCCGCATTTCTTAAATATGTACAACCTGAACGATGTCACCTCGAGTTAATTTTTGAACAAAACTTGGACTTTCTAAAGGTCTTCCATTGAAAAAATCTCCCATGAATGAACAGGTCCTAGAAGTCCTCTTTTCTTTTAACACTCATTAACAAATGTGTGTATATGAGCACATATATATATGTGTGTGCATGTAGGGGTCATTAGTACAAAGATGACAGTTAAATCCATTGAATTAACGTAGTAAAAGAGGGGCCTCGGATCAAATCTTGAAGACCTAAACGTTCATTTTTTTAGATAAAAAAGGGAATATTTATTAATATTTCTATCCCAATAAAATAGGCACAGAGCCAGCTAGGTGGCATCAGGGGTTTGAACACTAGACCTAGAGGCAGGAAGACTGAGTAAAAATCCTTTCTCAGACACTTATTTACTAGCAGACATTTAACTTCTGTTTGCCTCAGTTCCTGCATCTGTAAAACAGTTTTTTAAAAAATTCTTTTGTATGTTGATATAATTATTTATTTATTTTTTTAATCCCTCACCTTCCATCTTGGAATCAATACTGTGTATTGGTAGTAAGAGTAGTAAGGGCTAGGCAATGGGGGTTAAGTGACTTGCCCAGGGTCACACAGCTGGGAAATGTCTAAGGTCACATTTGAACCCAGGACCTCCCATCTCTAGGCCTGGCTCTCCATACACTGAACTACCCAGATATCCCCTCAACAGGTTTAATTTTTTTTTAAACCCTTGCCTTCTGTCTTAGAATCAATACTATGTAAGATAAGGGTTAAGCAATGGGGGTTAGGTAACTTGCCCAGGGTCACACCACTAGGAAGGGTCTGAGACCAGATTTGAACCCAGGACTTCCCATCTCTAGGCTTGGCTCTCCATCCCCTGAGCCACCCAGCTGTCCCCTCAACAGGTTCAATTTTTTTTTAAACCCTTGCCTTCTGTCTTAGAATCAATACTATGTAAGATAAGGGTTAAGCAATGGGGGTTAGGTGACATACCCAGGGTCACACCGCTAGGAAGGGTGTGGGACCAGATTTGAACCCAAGACTTCCCATCTCTAGGCCTGGCACTCCATCCCCTGAGCCACCCAGCTGTCTCTAACTCTAAACTTCTAACTGTACAAACTGTAACCCGTCCATGGGCACCTGTCCTCCATGACTCTGGTCCATGGTCTCCCTAAATTATCTTTCTGTAGGTGAAGGGGTCTACCCTTTCTTCCACACTTTCTCCTCACATTGGGGCAACACTGGACAAATGAGGAACTTCAGGGAATATGAGGAGACAGAGATATCAATAGGGAAATGTATCCTACAAAAGTAGGGGCAAGCCACACATGGAGGAAAAGGTGAAGTCTGGTCACTTTCTGACTTTAGGGGAAACTGAGGAACACGTGGCTTCAGTGCTCTTGGTGGACCCTCTGCCAAGTTCCCATCCTTTTCCTCTGTGGCTTCCTGTAAGTCCCTCCTAAAATCCTACCTCCTCAGGAAAGCCTTCCTCATCCCCCATCTATCCTGTATAGAACCTGCTTCAAATTGATTTGAACCCATCTTCAAATTGAGTCAAATTTCAAATACATGAATGATAATAAGCTCCTCAAAGGCAGGGATGGTTTTTGGCCTCTTTTGTATCCCTGAGGATGAGCCTGGCACAGGGAAGGGGCCTAATAAATGGTGAAGGACTGACTTCTGGGAGGAAATGGGCCGGTGCCATGGGGTAGGCAGAGGGGGATGGATTTTTCCCCACGTTCACCTTATCTTGTCCAATCCAAAGGCCATCAGGCCCCTTGGGTTTTTCTGGCCTTGCTGCCTGCCCTCCAGCCAAGTCTTAGTTTTCCCACTGGAACTCAAGACTCTGAGCCTGTTACCCCAGGCGGTCACCTTCTCCCTAACTTTGCTCAATGCATCCTTCTTCCTTATTTGATTTTTAAGCTCCTTGAGGGAAGGACTGTCGGCTTTGTCCTTGTACCCAAGCCCAAAGGAAAGACTTTTACATTCATTCCACACGGGATATTTGCTCTGCCCGGTGGCCTTCTTGCTCTGGAAATTCATTCTACCTTGAAAGAGGAAGGCCTTCCTCACGCCGTCACTCAACCATTGGTTGGCTCTTCCAAGATCCTCTGTTTGAGGGCAGTGGTCAGTCTTCCTTCCTCTCCCAGAGTCCTTTTGTCTTCTCCCATCGGAATGTAAGCAAGCTCCTGGTAGGCCTGTCACAAACACGGAATCCTTGGTTGGACCCCTCCACCGCCACTTGGATGCTGGGAGCAGGCTCCAAAGGGAATAGAAAGGGTCCTCCCTGCCCAGGTCTTGGTTTCATCCTGTCCCTCCTCGCCCCGGGTTTACTCTCCCGAGGGAAACGATGGCTCCCTTCCCCATTATCTGAGCTCCTCAGTGTCCTCCCGGGGGACCCCAAGGATAACAACTTATGGAACCCAAACGAAGGCCAAGGGAGTAGGGGAGTCGCCGTCTCTGTCTTAGTGCCAAGGAGCTCCATTCTTATTTTGTGGAATGAATGAAGATAGGCTTTTTTCACTTAAGGCAAACACGTTTTCCCTTGAGAGGTGAATGGGTTTGATCAGACAAGGGCCTGTTTCAACCGAGAACTCTTAGTCAACAGATTTGGATCTGGCAGGAGAAAGATGCCAGACCACAGGATCTGGGAGGCCCGGAAGGGGCCTCCCACTGCCTTTGGTGGAGTGGGAAGGGGCAGGAGGTGTTCTGGGAACCTGCGTCTGGGGCGCTCCCCCCCCACCCCGGCTAGGGCCAGGAAACGTCTCAGTGGCTCCTTGGGGCCCACTGGCTGCGTCCTCTGGGAGAGTCTTACAGGGGGAGATTCCTGAAAGCATCGCCTCTGGCAGAGGGGCAAAAGGGAGTGGCTGGAGTGGGAGGGGGGCTCGGGTCCCAAATCCTGCCTCTGCTTCCTGGCGCTACGTCCCCGGGCAGGTCCCTGAACCTCTCCCTGATTCCCTCAGCTGTGGCGAGGCTCAAAGGAGATGAGATTCAAAGCACCACAGAAATGCAAATGCCCAGGAGTGGCGGCTAGGCCCAGGGGCGGGCAAGGGTTTGTTGGCAGGGGTCCCTAGTCAGGCCTTCCAGGGGAGTCCAGGGGGCTTCTTCATAAGCCCTGTCCTTACCTCCCTCAGTCCCTCCTCCAGTCCATCCCTGCAGGAAGGCTTTCTCTCCTTTGTTCTAGCATGCTTTCCTATCATTACCACATTGGCTACATTTAAAAGTCAGACACAAGGGGATAGCTCTGTGGCTTGGGGAAGAGCCAGGCCTGGAGATGGGAAGTTCTGGGTTCAAATCTGACCCAAGACACTACTTAGCCATGTGACCCTGGGCAAGTCACTTCACCCCCATTGCCTGGCCCTTACCACTCTTCTGTCTTGGAACCAACACACAGGATTGATTCTAAGATGGAAGGGAGGGGATTAAAATTAAACAGATAAAAGTCACACGCAGCATAGCACAGACTCTTCCAAAAAATAAGTTTTTATTGTTTTGGCTGCAAATATATAAAAAAATGCATTGTAGTGTTGAATACAGCTGGTGGAAATGTGCTTTTGGAGAGCGGAAACATGGAGGTGGTGCTGTATGGCAGAGGAAGGCTGCCTTCCACACAGAGACGGGACAGGGAGGTTTCTGTTTTCTGAGGTTCGAGCACAAGTCAATTTGATCACTGAAACAAACAACAAGTAACGAACACAACTCAAGCAAGCCATTTAGACGAGCCAAGCCAGAGAGGGGACCCACGGCACACTGTGGTGCTACAGTAAAAGCAACTGGATTCACGTTTCCTTTTGCTTCAGAACAATTCAGAAATGTAAAAAAAAATCATCATCGCTAGATACGGGGGTCCGGGGAGCCTGGTGGCCGAGGCTCCGGAATCAGCACCGCAGACCGGGAGCCGTCGCCCAAGGGGAGAGCTGTCCGATCATCCCGGCTTATGAGCTGACTATTGGTTGGGATGGCCCAGGTTCACATCGTGGGCTGGCACTTACTATGTGGCTCAGGCTAAGTCACTTAATCTCCCCGGGCCTCAGTTTCCTCAAATGTAAAATGAGGAGGCTGGACTAGAAGGCCTCTAAGGTCCCTTTCGGCCCAGAGCTCTAGTCCCGATGCTGAAGTAGCTACAATTCCAGCTTCGGCCAAGGCCCGGGGAAAGCTAATCTCTCCTGCAAAAAGGAGTGTGCAGATGTCTCTCATGCTCCGATTTCAGACTCACTGATCCAAGCGGGGAGAGGAACTACACTTGGGGGTACGGTGACTATAAGGAGAGGCGTCACACACAAAGAAAAGCCCATTGGCATGAACTACACAGACAAAAAGACGTTCAAAAGCGAAGGTTTTTCCCTTTTTTCCCTAAGTCGATTTTCATGAGCACCAGCTAGGAGAAAGTCCCACTTGGTAGGAGCTAGGAAGGTGGCCGCGGGGCCGAGCCTCCCTCGCTCGAGGCGGGGCCACTCGATCCTTCAGATACGGAGCCCAACTTCCTGGGCCGTCGTGGATGAAGTAAAAACCTCAACCCAAGCAGCCGGAATGATGAACCAACGCCACAAGAAGGAGCGGCCGGGCTTGTCTGTCCTGAAGACCTCCATTTCCTCATCTGTAAAACGGGGGTAATACTTGCTGCGCCTTTGGCAGGCGGCTGTGAGGATCCAGCGTCCCCGGCGGGCGGTGAAGGCACTGCGACGAGTTCCAGAAGCGCCCCCCCACCCCCGCCGGAGCTCTCCCTAACAGAAGACCACGGGGGCTCCCGGGGCTCCATGTCGCGGCAGCGGAGGAGGCCAGCCCAGGAGAGGTAGGTAGTCGGCAGGCCCTTTGCGTTGCCGGTGGCTGTACATTCAGTGGCGGTTTGGAATCTGCCTGTCCCGATGGCAAAGATGCTGCAAAGAAGGGAGTCCAGAAAGACCAGGAGTGCCGAGACCGTGCCGCAAGCCCTCAGAGCCTACTCTGGACCCAGGAAGAACTCGCCTGACCAGGGACGGGCCCACAAACGTCAGTGGAAACTCGAGCCGTCTCTTCTATCTTCCAGACGTGGGGCTGGGCTCCAGGCACACCAAGAAGTCTTGCCGGGTCAGTCAACACCCAAGACAGAAAATTTAACAGGAGAAATCTGGCATCCCTGGATTTTTTTTTTTTAGCATTTCATCCCTGTTCCCTAGGGAAGAAGGCTGGAACCTCCTGGAGGCAAAGAGGCCAACTAAAGTTGTCTTAGCCTATAGAAAAGGAGGGCCACTTTCTGTTACCATGTACAGCCCCCTTCGGCTCCCCAGCAACCCCTCAGACGTAGGCGCACCTTCCCTACTTAACCAAGGGGCATCCCCAGGAAGCAGGGAGACCACCAACTTTCCTGAGATCTGGAGACTCTTGGAGGGTAAGTAAGAGGGCTCAGTCGGTACCACTGGAGAACGGGGGAAAGTTTTGGGACATTTGGACCAGTCTTTTTCCAAAATCCATCAGCAAGTATTGAGTATTTGGGGAAAGTAGCTGTTATTCCTTGCTCAGCCCAGCTGGCATGCACCATGAGACCAGCCTTGCTTCGGCCCTGAATTACAGAGACTACTTCCGAAGGTCACTGGTCTCAGAAAGGAGAAAACAGACGTGGTTTCCAGAGTGGGGGCAACTTGGGGAGCTGCGGGCTGTGGAGGAAGGACCTGGGCTGAAATCTGGCCTCAGGTACCTCCTAGCTGTGTGGCCTTGGGCAAGTCACTGAACTCCAAAGGCCTAGCCCTCTTCCCTCTTCTGCCTTGGAACTGATAAAATACAACAGAGTTTTGAGGGGATGAAAGGAACCAAGCGGAGTCCTCCCTGTCAGATAAGTCTGACACCTAATGCCTGCACCCCGGGGTGGGCCAGGCTCCTGCTGCCATCACCAGGCATTTTTTCTTCCCAAGCTTTCCTTCTTTTCTACCTACAGCTTTCCATCAGTGAAATCCTCTCCTCATGAATACTTGTATGTGTGCTGTGGAAAGCAGGAACCCAAGCACCACCCTGTAGCAAGATGAAGGCAACCCCAATTAGGCAGCAAAACATCCTTCGGGTTATGTAACCCCATCTGCAAGGGATGTGGGAGGGGGTGCAGAAAGTCAGAATGCTCAGAAAACCCCACTGGGCCCACTTCAGACGACATCTTCACATTTCCGATGCTCAGTATGAAACAAGCCCTGATAATGCTGATCAAAGAGATGGGGAGAGAAAAGCACTCTCTGAGATTTGTGGGGAGGAGGGGGTTTTCTGGGCTGATTTCCTTCCCTCAGAGGACTCGGCTGGTTCTTTAGGACGAGGGGAGCGAGGGAAAATGGGAGTAAACAAACCAAGGAAAGAAGGTCAGAGTTTGCTTTCTGGCCATTTTCCTGGGCAGCTGCTAAAAGAACCCCAGGTTTCCCCCAGACCTTCTCCTGAAGTAGACCAAAACTCTAGAATTTTCCCAACCATTCCCTGCCCGGCAAGTTGATAAAAGACTCAGGCCATTTGCTTGGTCTGGCAAGACCAAATCAGAGGTGATCTACACACTTCCAGGGCCAGAAACCTCTTCTGAGTTCCCAGGACGCATGGTTAAGTCTTAAGCACCAGAATAAATGCATTTAAGTAAATGGGTAAACAATAAAAACATGCACCTCGTTACACAGTCTGTGAGCATTCACATACAAATACACTTCATGAAGTCTAACCTAACCTACTTACTGCCTTAAATATTTCAAGAACACTGATTGAGCAGAAGGAGAGGCAGGTCAATAAAGCAAGATGCCAAATTCACATTCCAAAAAGGTCTTAAACAGCCCCGACTCTCTCCTAGTTCCCCATTTCTTGGTGGTTCCTGGCTCTGCTCTCCAGAGCAAGGGCACAGAAGGGCAGCAAGCGGCGCTGATGGACACTGCAACTCTCCCCAATGACCCAGGAAGCCAGAACAGGCTCAGCTGTTAAGACAAAAGCCAAGACTGCTTTCCTTTTGACTCTGGTGGAGCTCACAAACGGCTTACACCCAGGGAGTGTTCTTTCTCACTCTGACAACTAACGCCAGGCTGTGAGGCACAAGATTTGAGCCTGTTGCCTGTAGATTTGTGAGTGAAAACTTCAAGGAGCAGCTTAAACCTCACTCCTGCGCTTTATCCGACAGGTACAATAAGATCTGGAAAGGCAGGAGGCCAAACTCCCTTCTGACCTCCTGCCGAATTGAATCAGTTGTCAGCGGAGGAACCCTTGCCCTTTCCTACCCCAGTCTGAGGGGCGTCCTAGGACTAAGCTCCTCTGGGAACTGGGTTCCGTGCTTGGAACAGATCGCACCTTTCAGGCTCTCCCATGCCCATCTCTCCCTTGCAGCTTCCAGAAATACTCATCGAGTCTCTTCCTGTCAGTTTTCTGGCACCTTCCTCGATTCCAGATGCAGGATGGGTACCTCCCCAAGGATCTCACTACGGGCCCAGAAATGGCAGAAGTGAGATGGACTCGGGTTCTACTGATAATCCAAAGGAAATGTGGATGAGAGGAGCCTTAGAAGAGCGCCCAGGACTCGAGTTCAGCTCTGCCCCAAACAGCCACCCAAGAATGCTTGCTGCCTAATCACTACAGCCATTCTGAGAGGATTGTGACCATACGTCTGACGCATTTAAAAAGGGGAGCAAAGGGGCATTTTCCCAGGCTGTGAAATCGATTTCATCTCTTGCCCTTTTCTAGTTAGGAGAGAGCCGCAGGGGCCAAATCTGACACGGAGAGCGAGAGGCTGCTGCAAATTTTCAGCTATCATCAGGAAGCTGCCTAAACGGAGGCAGACCAACGAGGCAGCAAAAGCTTCTGGAATTGAAGCATTTCCGATGCTTTCAGTCCTAATAAGGGCTTTCTTCTGTACTCAGAAAGACCCACTCACTTGCAAAAGGGGCCATTCTTGCTCATGGGGCCTAATATGCATGCTAAGTCACTGAAATAGTCCGTTATTAATGGATAAGGAAAGTACCTCCAGAGCTTTGTTTTGATAAGTTTCCTTTCTGAGGCCTCCCCTTCACTTCAACCAGGTACTTAGAATTCTCTCCTAATCCATGAGGCCAATCGAGAGGCCTCCAAAGAACCATCCAACCTAAGAATCGCGGGCTCCCACAGTGGACTGGAGAGGTTCCCTTTCCTCAGACTTTGCTTACAGGCATTTCTTTGGTCCAAAAATCAAGGATTTGGCGCTCCCGGAAGCTGAGTAATGATAGAGGCTAGGCTGAGAATGAAGACAACTGCAAGAATACAGGACCCAGAGGCTTTTCAAGTGTGATCTAGAAAACGCTCCCATCCCTTTAGCTTGGAAGCAGAGAAACAGCGGCTCCCACCTACCAGGTTCTTTAGTCCCAGCCACTTGGTTCTCAAATCCACGATGCTACATATGTCACTCTACTGCATGCTATCTCTCCCAACCAACCACTGTCCAGACGGGGGCCGCAGCTTTTCATGTCTTGGATAGCCGTGTCCCTTGAATGCCTTGGTTCTTCAGGGAGTCTGAGGGTTCTCTAAAGAAGGCACTGCCCTCCCGCTCCCCCCCGAAGCTTATGCCATGCAGTAAAGCAGGCGCCCTGCAGCAGCAGCAGCAGCCGCCGCCGCCGCCCGCACAGAAGTTTAGGTGTATTTACAAGCCACAGAGGTGTGCCAGTCACTACCTGCATGTTGTAAGCAGACACACAGACATCTTCCAAATGCTACATGAGGAGAGGTGGAATGAGAGAAGTTAGAACCCTTCCCTACAACCACAAACAATGTAAGCAGACAAAAACCAATCCCCCAAGTCTGGAAATGGGGGTGGGTGCCTGAAGATTTTAATCATCTGAAGGACGGGAACCTTCCTTCCAGCATCCTGAAACCATCCACTCCTCCGCTCGTGCAGGCACCATCAGCCGTCCGGGGCAGCCAGTCTGGAGGGAAGGAGGTATCGGCAACAAGGCAAGAGCTGATCAAAGCCAGACATTTCCCTTTTTCTGGACCAGCTCTCACTGTCAGAATCCCAGGGAGGCTGATGTTTGAAGTCACTCAGCACAATGTTCCAGCAGATGGGCTATTGCTGTTGGCAGGACCCGAACCTGCTACAACCCTGAGCTTGGTATTTCTGCTGAAAGTGCCCACCATTATCAGAGGCAAGTCCTAAGGGACACGATCAAGCTGGGCTCTGGAAGAAGCCAAAGGACCAGGCACCTTCGATCCCTGAGCTATCAAGGATGCTGTGAGTCCCCCGTCCTCTTGCTGATTCTGGTGACAGCCTCCGATGCCTGCTCTGGTAACCGGGATGGGTCTGTGAGAATGGCGGTTGTAGTGCTGAGCTGGCGGAGGGTGAGCAAAACCACTAGGAGAGAAGAGGGGACCAGAAGAGAGGGGGAATTAGCTCAGGGACACAGCACTTGTCTTTTCCCCCCGGCTCTTCCTTCTCTCCCCAGTTATTCTACAAACTCCTCCCGCCCAGCCTGGCCTCTCCCAATCTCTCTGAGCATAAACCAAGTCTGCACACTTACTTGGCCTGAGAACAGGGAGGGAACAATGCTGGTCCAGCCAGGAGAGGGCACTCTGGTGGAGTTCATGTAGGTTGGTGGTGGACACCATCCCCTTGAATGACTCAAACAATGGTTTGATGATGATGCTGAACTGTCCAGCATGTGGATTAAGGAAAAATGGGAATGGATGAGGGTTAGGTGAACCCCTATTGCACTTCCTCCCAATTGCTGGCAAGTTTCCTCTAATCCGTGATGACAGTCTTGGGATAGCAGTCAGCACCATGCAAGAGAGGGTTAGAGTGGCCTTTTTTGGGGACCAAAGAATCACACATTTAGAGCAGGAAAGGACATAGGAGGCCATTTAATCTTCACCTCCTCATTTCACAGGTGAAAACACTGAGGCCTGCAGAGATGAACTGATTTGCCTTAGTAAATGGCAGAAATGGTATTTGAACTCAGATCCCATAATTCCAAGTTCAGCATTTGCAGTTCAGGGCTCATCCCACTATACCACCCTGCCTTCTATGTGAACAAAGTGTAGTTTTTTAGGGTAATAGATTCTAATTTCACAATCCCCCCTGATATCCTTTGAAATACTAGTCTCCCCAATGGATCTTGCAAACATAACCAACTTATAAATTACAAGAATTTGTGTATAAAAGGGAAAGAGGACTTTGGGGTGCAGTTGGTTGAACTGAAGGGGGTTGAACAGTTATCTTGAATGTAAACTTTTATGCCAAAGGTGACTTCCCCCTATATATATATTTTTTTGTTAATGCACCTAGCAAACATTGGTTTTGCTTTCTCTCTCTTCTATTTCCCTTTGATCTCTAACTATTTTATTTTCCTTTTGGTGCAATACTGTATGCACCTGTAGTTAGAAGATTTTTAGAGATACAAGATGATTATGTCAAATGAGCAATTGAGGAGACTAGTTTCCCAAATGATCACACGGAGAATTGTGAAGATGGGATTAGCTCTCCCCTGCCCATTTTTAGATTAAATCAACAAAAGTGTATACACCCCACTTATCCTTAAGTGGGAGAGGTCTGTGACCCACATGTGTGAAAGTGGGTGATGAATTAGAATCCACTGACTGCCCCCTGGGCAGTCCTAAGAAAATTTAGATTATAATTGGTCCACGTGAAGTGGAGGAAGGCACAGGAAGTGATGAAAGGAATGGTCTTTAAAAGTGGAAAGAACTTCCTGTGACAGGGACTTTCACCTTCAACTTGACCTTTGAGGAGCTCTAGTTGAGGACCTCAGACTGCTTTCCTATTTTCCCTTAGGACTACCATGTGGGTGAGTTAAAAAGACTAACTCTTTTTCTTGGTTTTCTGGAGGTAGTAGCCTCCGGAGAGACCCTTTGTCTTAGAGGAGGAGGCCTTGTAGCTAAAACCCTATTTTAATTTACCTCTGGGCCCCTTTTGCTGGGGCTGCTTTCAGCTTTGCCTGGTTTGGACTTGGCCAGAATAAATATCTACTCTCCCTGATTTTCTTACTTTCACACTTTCTCGTTTTGTAAATAAATTACCATAAAAAATCATTTGGAATTGAGTAGTAATTCCTGTTGACTACACTCATAAATTACTGCCAATCCTTTTATTTTTACCCCTTACATTCTGGCCCTTACAAAAGTCAATTTTGACAAAAATGCTCTCCTTTGTTTGGTTTTTAAACATCTTGAGATTCTTAAACTGATAGGCAGAAATCAACAAATTAATGCAGAGTAGTTCTTGGCATAAACAAAAAAAAAAAGAAATGCTTTCTTTACTGGTCTGTTGCCCAGGTCTTCCTTTACTTAAAACAAAAAAACTTTCCCATGACCCTGCCATTCTTCTCAATTTCCCCTCCTTTTGAATTGCTAGATTTCCATAATATTTGCTACATCTTGCCTCCATGCTCTCTACCCCTTGCAATATGGCTTCAAAACTACTACTCCACTGAAATCTGTAAGTTAACCACTCCTCTTACTTGCCAAAACTAATGACCGCTTCTCATTCCTGGCCTTCCTTCGACATCTGAATATTGTGCGCTCCCCACTTTTGAATACTTTTGTCCTAGCTTCCTTCTTGCCTGTCTAAGCAGGAATTCTTTATTTTCTTCACTGGCCATACTTCTCTTGTCTTTTCAATGCAGGTCTCTTATCTTGGGTCTTTCTCTTGTTCCTTCTCTACACATTTCCATTATTAGTTTCATTCATTGCCATGGAACTAATGAGCTCTTGGCAGATAGCAATTGGATTCATGTATCTAGCCCCTGAACTACATAATCTTGTATCTCCAAATGATGGCTAGAAACCACCTCTACTTGGATTCCTATTGATAACGGCCCAAGACTACCTTCTCTCCAGAATTATCTTTGCCTCAGTCTTAATTGGTAGGCCCTATCGATTCTATGTCTATAATCTTTATCCTCTGCCATCTTCTCCTCATTCACAATGTCCCTGGCACCCTAGTTCAGATACTCATCATCTTCCCATGGACTATTGTAATAGCCTTCTAATTGGCCTCTTAAGACAGCTGTCAAAGGAAGTTTCTAAGGTGCAAGTATGACAGTGTCCTGACCTTGTTCAAAAATCCTAAGTAACCCCTCCTGAATCACAAAGACCTAAAATGAGAAGAGCCCGCCATATCTCAGCAGCCACATCTAGTTCCCCACAACAACCCAAGCAGTGAGTGGCTTTCCAGTTTCTGCTTAGTTGTTTGTGTGCTCTCTCCCCATTACATACATGATGAGTGCCTGGAGAGCAGAGACTGGCTCTTTGTATCTCCAGGGCTTGGGAGAGTACCTGACACACAGTAGGTGCCTAATAAATGCTTTTTGACGGACTCTGCTTAAAAACTTTCAATATGAGTGAACTCACTACCTCCAATAGTGGTATTAATATTTCTCAGATATGCTCAGCCTAAAAGGAGTCTTTCCTACCTTGACTTTATCCCAAGTATTTAATCTGGGTTGATTCTATGACACTCCACTTTAGATGATATCTACTAGAAAATATGTTATATCACCCTCCATTTGAGAGCAGGGAATCATGCCCATTATTTCTTTTTAATTAGGCGAATTAAGATATATTTGTCGATTTGAATTGAGATAAGATGGTCAAAAGCTTATGAGGATACTTGGTAGTGTCAGAGTGACTTTTATTTCTGACAAGATCTATGTACAGTCCACATATCTGTGACACTGTGGGATTAATTCTGTGCAGCCACTATAGAAAGAGGGTTGCATTTTCCAATAAAAGTATTTGGTCGAAGGAAATGTAGAAAGTCAGGTATGCAGTGGGTGAGCTGCCATTAGGCAGTTTTATTAAAGAGAATTCTGACTCATTTTGATTGCCTGGTGTCTACAGCAATCCGTACATGGTGCCCCAAGGGTAAACCAGTGATTTAAAGTAGTGAAACTAAAGTCAGTCTTTATCTGTTTTTTCAAATTGCCCTATACTTGCCACCATAGAGATTAGTGCAGATTAATTCTCTCTTGAGGCTTATCATCTCCAGGGATCAGCAACAAGACACTGATAAGGCAGCTCACTACTATTTCTGCAGACGTCTTATTTAGAAGTAGAACCGAGGTGGCCCTGGAGATGTCTGGTGGCCCCATCCTACCATCTGTGCTTCCTATACTTATCTCCCCTAACCTGGCCTCTCTCCCTCCCCCCGCAAGCCACTGCAGCCTGTAAGTTGGAGAGTGATGACTGGCACAGGGTTTATGTTTCAAGGGCCAAAACAGCAAAGTAGGCTGGCCCTGTGCAGATCAGTGTCCTCAGGCAGCCTCTACTAGTCCCCTCCCCTGGTTGTTGGTATCTGTTGATTTAACTCTAAAACAAAGAAGTTGGATTAGACAATCCCTTTCAGCTCTAAGTCCTATGATCGTCTAGAAGGTGAACCTCATGATGGTCAGCATCCTTCAAAAGCCATAATTTCAGATTAATCCCCATCACTGGAACAAGGAACCCGAGGGCCATCTCATTAAATCCCAGGCCAGGCCTCTAGACTCTCTGGGAGACAGGGATAGTGGAGTTAACCATTGTGATAAGCTCAATGAAAATCCAGTGACAACAACCAATTTCTGGGGATGCTTCTGAAGGAAATGAAATGCTATTTTTCTGGGGTTTTCTTTTTGTTTCTTTCCTAGTAGATTCTGATGGCTTGGGAGTGGGATGACAACAAAAGATACAATCCAGAACTTCCAATTCTGTAGAGTTCGACTTTTTACATATTCATCAAACATGTCCCGCATGTGATCATATTGGCGCCGGGTAACAGGGACGCCTGTGGCAGGGAGCTGCTGCTGGCAGGAGCTGAAATGACAAAGTCAGGAATGTAATGAACAATTCTGAGTGGAAGACTTGAGCCCCGGCACCTTCCCAGTACTGGGGACAAGAAAGGCCCTAAGCTCTCTTCCCACTTTCCACTGTGTAAGAGCCTGGAGGGAAGCATTCTGTGCGCCCGGCCAAGCCGAGCATCTCACATGATGGTGGTGTTGAGCTCCTCAATCTCCTCTCGAAGGCGCTGGGCTTCATCCTGCATCTGGCTTCTCTCCTGCTGAAGCTTGGCAATGTATTCTACCGTTTTCTGCAGTGTGATTGCGTGGCTAGTCTACAACAGGGAAGAGACAGGGTCAAAAGTAACATCTCACCGAAAGCCCAGTGACAGCAGAGGGAGGAGGCAGAAGCTCCTTCTTCCCCCAAACGAGGCTGCCCCCAGCCCCTGCCAGTTTACCAGTTTGCAGTTGTTGGAGATCAGACTGTTTAAGGTGCCAAAGCCAATCTTAATGTTGAACCGTCTCTTCTGTTCAGCTGAGATGTGCTTCATCCTTCGGTTCTGATTGAGGAAGCACATGGGTCACACCTGGCTGCACTGCTCCATATTTTAATATCATCGACCCACAGCCTCCTGCAAGCCTTGTTGGCTGGTAAAATCACTGCATTTGGGAGGAAAATTAACACAAAATCCAACCCTCTGAGCCGCCAGGATACATTTTACAAACACTGCAACAGAGTGGAACGGACAGAACCCGTGTGTGTATCTTGTCCGACTCCCGTCACCTTATTTCTCATAAGAAGATGGGGCAGTTTAAAGCTGACTGGCATCAACCAATAGGATTTTATTAACTATTTACTATGTGCCAGGTACTGAGCTAAGCACTGGGAATGCAAAAAAGGCAAAGACACGGTCCTGGCTCTCACACAGAGCTGGCATGCGGACAAGTGTGTGCCAGGTGGATGGGAGCTGAGGCGAGAGTGAAGGCACTGCTGAGAAACGGAGTATTTGAAGGAAGTGACAGGGAGGACGGAGGACATTCCCCAGAGTGGGGAGACGACGTGTCCAGTGTAAGGAACAGCAAGAAGGCCAGTGTTGGTAGAGGACAGAGTTTGTGCAGTGGAATCAAATGTAAGAAGGGACCAGGGAGGAAAAGGCCTTAAAGCCCAATGGAGAGTTTTCTATCTGATTCTGGAGATTCATAAGGAGCCACTGAGGCTTACGGAGTAGGGAGTGACACAGGCCTGCCCATCACCACCAATGAATGTGGCCTGAAGAATCTTCTAAACAGTAGTTGGTAGAAGTCCATTCAATGGTCCTTCTGACAGATAAAAAGAGCTGGTTCGGTTAGAAAGAGCAAGACACAGGGAAACGAGGATGTTCTAGCTCTCAAGTCTGAGGGGACAACTTTGCTGAGGTTCTTCCAGTTCTCCCTAATCTTGCCCTAGAGTACAGATCTAGGACACAGATTCTCAGCTGCCTTTTCCCTGCCACCATCTCCAAAGGGCCCCAAGTAAGAGAATGCCATGATACCTTGAATGCAGCCACATTTGGAGGGTCTGTAGCAGATTTCCCTGAGCAGTTCTGCGGAGACTGAGGACTGGGACTTTGTTCTGATGCACAAGGAGAGGCCTGGCCAGAGTTTGGGCAGTCTCTGCCTGAAAAGGAAGGAGAATATAAACTCCTCTAAATGGATTCACAAGTGAATTCTATCAAACATTTAAAGAGCCATTAATCCCAATACTATACAAATTATTTGGCAAAATAAGCAAAGAAGGAGTCCTACCAAATTCTTTTATGACACAAATATGGTGCTGATACCTAAGTCAGGAAGACCAAAGACAGAGAAAGAAAGTTACAGACCGATTTCCTTAATGAACTGTGATGCAAAAAATCTTAAATAAATACTAGCAAAAAGACCACAGGAATACATTCCAAGGATTATTCACTATAACCAGGTGGGAGTTATACTAGGAATGCAAGGCTGGTTTAATTTTAGGAAAACTATCAACATAATTGAGTGTATCAATAATCAAACTAAAAGAAATCATACGATTATCTCAACAGGTGCAGAAAAAGCCTTTGAAAAAATATAAATTCCTCTAAGAAATGGAGCCCAAATAAACAGTTCAGCAAACAGTGCATGGAAGGAAGAACTTTTTCCCCCTCCCCCCATCATAAAGCTTCAAAGGCTCCAAGTAAATCAAGCATCAACAAGAACTTCAACATCATACAATTTGTCAAATCACGAAGACTCTCTTCCCCTCAATTGGAGATCAGAAAACAGAAATATATAGAATCCAATTTGACGAAACAGTGGTTTCCTCTGAGCTCACAATAAGGTTTGCCGCCTTCCTGTTAATCCAAAGGGGCTACAAAGTTGACAGAAATTCAGTCTATGAACTTGACCTGATAGGAGGATGGACATCCAAATCACAGTTAATATTTAGGTGCTACTTTACAGTCATAAAATAACGTACAGACATCATCTCATTTTAATGCTCACATTATCCTTGAGAGGTAGGGAATATTTATCTTTAGGAACAACCTAGGGTTTCCAGATCCTTTTCTAGGTTATGCCAGAACACTGAAAACCCATCATTTTGGATGGAGGCTGTAGATGGTTTTTCTTTAACTATATGAACTTACAGTTGTCCAAAATGAAATTCATGTGCAACATTCCTGCCTCATCTTTGAGAACTTTCTACAGTTTGATCTTATCTATTTGGTGTTTCATTATGCTAATAGTCTTATTAGGGTCAAACTCAAATATAAGAAATAATGAATTCTTGATCAAAGTCAAAGGGTACTAAGGCTGGTTTAAAAAAAAAATTATACAAATTATACAGGGGGCAGCTGAGAACCAGGCCTAGAGAGGAGGTCCTAGATTCAAAATTGGCCTCAGAAACTTCCTAGCTGTGTGACCCTAGGCAAGTCACTTAACCCCTTTGCCTAGCCCTTACCACTCTTCTGCCTTAAGAAAGTAAGAGTTTAAAAAAATTATACATACAATAATTTATATGTAAAATATACACATTATGTAAAGTATTATAAACATATCAGTTATATTAAATTATTATACATAATAATACAAATGCTTATATATAAAAAGGTATCTTATGTAGCTCTGCCTGACTTTGCAACTTGAACTTAAAACTGAAAAAGAATGAGTGAAAAGAACATGTATGTATGTATGTCTGCATGCATGCATGCATGTACATGTCCACTATGCTAAAAATCAGAGAGTAAAGAACAGAAAAACATGCAGAGGTTGAGAGGAGATCAAAGAACCTGTGTCCTCAGCTGTATGTATAAAATATACAAAAGTATAGATCATAAACATGGTAAACACTAGGCAACAAATGTGACCTCATGTTTTATTACAGCATGGCTCAGGAAGGTTACAAGTTATTCAAATAGAACAGGATAGGTAATGAGAGAGATTAGGTTTGGATCAACATCTCACACCCTATACCAAAGATAAACTCAGAATGGGTGAATGACCTGAATATACAGAAGGAAACTATAAGCAAATTAGGCGAACACAGAATAGTATACTTGTCAGATCTTTGGGAAAGGAAAGACTTTAAGACCAAGAAAGAGCTAGAAAAAAAAATCACAAAATGTAAAATCAATAATTTTGATTATATCAAATTAAAAAGTTTTTGTACAAACAAAATTAATGCATCCAAAATTAGAAGGGAAGAGACAAATTGGGAAAAAATCTTCATAAAAACCTCTGACAAAGGTCTAAGTACTCAAATTTATAAAGAGCTAAACCAATTGTACAAAAAAATCAAGCCATTCAATTGATAAATGGGCAAGGGACATGAATAGGCTTTTTTTCAATTAAAGAAATCAAAACTATTAATAAGCACATGAAAAAGTGCTCTAAATCTCTTATAATCAGAGAAATACAAATCAAAACAACTCTGAGGTATCACCTCACACCTAGCAGATTGGCTAACATGACAGCAAAGGAAAGCAGTGAATGCTGGAGGGGATGTGGCAAAGTGGGACATTAATTCATTGCTGGTGGAGTTGTGAATTGATCCAACCATTCTGGACGGCAATCTGGAACTATGCCCAAAGGGTGATAAAAGACTGTCTGCCCTTTGACCCAGCCATAGCACTGCTGGATTTGTACCCCAAAGAGACAATAGGTAAGGGGACTTGTACAAGAATATTCATAGCTGCGCTCTTTGTAGTGGCAAAAATTGAAAAACGAGGGGATGCCCATCAATTGGGGAATGGCTGAACAAATCGTGGTATATGTTGGTGATGGAATACTATTGTGTTCAAAGGAATGATGAACTGGAGGGACTCCATGTGAACTGGAACAAGAGGAGCAGAACCAGGAGAACATTGTACACAGAGACTGATACACTGTGGCACAATCGAATGCAATGGAATTTTCCATTAGTGCCAATGCAATGACCCTGAACAAC
Organism: Monodelphis domestica; assembly: GCF_027887165.1. Taxonomy (NCBI): domain Eukaryota; kingdom Metazoa; phylum Chordata; class Mammalia; order Didelphimorphia; family Didelphidae; genus Monodelphis; species Monodelphis domestica. Next base: position 46,387,401 of record NC_077229.1, on the reverse strand, counting down.
TTGGAAGAACCTATGAGAAAAAACACTATCCATGTTCAGAGGAAAGACTGTGGGAACAGAAACACAGAAGAAAAGCAACTGCTTGAATATATGGATCAAAGAGATATGGATACTCTAAATGAACATCCTAGTGTAAACAACAACATGGAAATAGGTTCTGATCAAGGACACAAGTAATACCCAATGAAATTGCGCGTTGGCTGAGGGAAGAGTGGGTGAGGGGAGGGAGGGAAATAATGTGATTATTGTAACCAAGGAATAATGTTCTAAATTGACTTAATAAACTTATTCAAATGGGAAAAAAAAGAACAGGATAGACAAAAAGAGGGGTAGTAAGAAGGTACACTCATGTGAGGAAAGCTAGGAACCACCAAAGTGTGGAAGCTTGGTGAAGAGTATTTGAATAAAGATAAAGAAAAGCACAAATAGAAGTGATGTTGTCAGCAGCGCTCAGTGGAAACCACCTGGACAGAAAGAGGAAACAGACAAATAGACGAGTTTGGGGAAATGATGACAAAAAACAAAACGCAAGGGTGATATAATCAAAATGGGGATTCAATTATCTGGATGCCAGCTGAAGGGCTCTTCTTCTGTCAAAGTCAGAGGGACTTTATAATGTCTTGCCCTGCTTAAATAATGTCATCCTTAAAAAAATGGAAGTGGCCTCAGACACTTCCCAGCTCTGTGACCCTGGGCAAGTCACTTAACCCCACTGCCTCGCGCTTACCACTCTTCTGCCTTGGAACCAATACACAGTATTGATTCTAAGATGGAAGATAAGGGTTAAAAAAAAAAAGACCTAGCCTTGACATTCTAAAGCTCTACAGAGAGGCGTCAAATGTCTGGCAATGCCCATAACATTCCCAAGCGTGGACCAAAGCCCATGAAAAAGTATATTAGGGGGCAGCTGGGTGGCTCAGTGGATTGAGAGTCAGGCCTAGAGATGGGAGGTCCTGGGTTCAAATCTGGCCTCAGATACTTCCTAGCTGTGTGACCTTGGGCAAGTCACTTGACCCCCATTGCCTAACCCTTACCACTCTTCTGCCTTGGAGCCAATACACAGTATTGATTCAAAGATGAAAGGTAAGGGTTAAAAAAAAAAAGGAAGAATGAATAAATGGAGACTGCAATTTTAGACCTGATGTTCACCATCAAGAAGAACTAACTGCTTGGGTGAAATGATAGAAACCTTAAGGAGATCTGCCTACTAAAAGCCTGGAATAAATTTTGAAAGAACCAACACTAAAAAAAAAAATCAATCATAAAGCACCTCCCTGCCATGCTCACCCCCACTGCAAAAAAAGGAAAAAATATAATACAAAATAGTTCTATCATATAAGTATAGTAAAGCAAAACAAATTCCCACATTGGCAATATCCAAAAATATGTTTCTCATTTTGAATATTAGTCCATCAGGCTCTCTCTCTAGCAGGGTGGGGGTGGGATTTGCATTCTTCAAAGTCCTTGAGAGAAGAAACTTTTAAGAGGCTCAGAGGAAAGGTAAGTACAATTCTATAGCTTAAATTCTTTTAGGGGAAGTCAGGCTCATAAGGAATGCAAACTATCAAGAATGAAATTTTGAAAATACAGAGTAAAACAATTGTGATAAGGAAGGCAGGGCATGCCTTAAGAAAAAGAGTAAGAGGAGGCAGGTGGGTGACTCAGTGGATTGAAAGTCAGGCCTAAAAATGGGAAGTCTTGGGTTCAAATCTGGCTTCAGACACTTCCTAGCTGTGTGAACCTGGGCAAGTCACTTAACCGCCATTGTCTAACCCTTACTGCTCTTCTGCCTGGGAACTAATACAGAGTATTGATTCTAAGGCGGAAGGAAGGTGAGGGTTTAAAAAAAAACAAAAAACCCAAGGAAGATACGCAAAGATCACTTACACTTCAGAAATGCAGAATGAAGAAGGGTTTTTTAAAAAGTCTATTCAGGAAAAGGTGAGGATCAAAGAAGAAGTAGATGGGGATGATGATAATACAGAACTTTGCTTCTGCTTAATTTGCTCAAGAGAATGGCTTTTGGACTGGAAAGGATGGAACAGGATTAGGAACTGAAACCCAATATAAACACGAAGATAAAAACAGAACACCATGCTGCTCTTGCTTAGTCCAGGCAAATTACATTCCATAACACTGAAGAACTAACAAATGGGACCAATGAGCTCTAAAAGATAGTGAAGGGGAATGGCAAATGTCCCAATTTCACAGAAGGTAAGAGAGCTAAGTCTAGAAACTACAGGCTAGGAAGAACTTCATTTCAGTTTCTGGTAAAATTCTAGGAAATAATATTAAAGAGAAAGATAGATAGCAGCTCTACAGAAGGAAAAAGTAATCCCAAAGAGATGGCAGGACATCATCAAGAAGAGATCTTAGGGCAGCTAAGCAGCACAGTGATATAGTGCCAGGTCTGGAGTCAGGAGGATCTGGGTTCAAATCTGGCACCAAGCACTTTTTAACTGTGTGACCCCAGGCAAGTTACATAATCCAATTGCTTAGCCCTTACTGCTCTTCTGCCTTGGAACAAATATACTGTATCAACTCCAAGAAGGGAAAGGGGGGAAGAAGAGAGATCTTGTCATAGTCTCATTTTCTTTTCTGACGGGGGACTAGAGCTCATGGATATTCTTATAGACAGGTTTCACTAGATTGATGAAAACTACTTGAAAAAGTCTAAGATGACGGAGATGTGGGCTCAAACATTGTACAACAGAAGGAAATATGAACCGGTTGAACTAAGTATGGTCACTAACAGCTTAATGTTTTTGTTACAAGGGGATACCACATTGGATAGGAGTGGGCAAAGGGACATAAGAGATAAAAATGATGTGAAAACTGGAAATTTCTAAAAAAAAAAATTAAAACAACCCAATTTGATGACATCTTGGAAGCAGGGCCCTGGTGAGTTTTCTTATGAACCTATAAACTTGACCTCCTGATATTTCTGCTAAGTTTTAATATGCATTTAAAAAAGATAATGAAATCATATGTAACATAAGTTCATGGCTTCATAAATAGTCCTTTTTTGGTCATGTCTATTGATGATTAAATTCACAATAAAAAAGAAAATTTAAGGTAAAAAAAAATCCCCTCAACCTGGGAAAAAGGGTCTAAGTGGTGTGTTGATCAAATATGCAGATGACAAAAAACCAGGAGAGTTAATGTATGACAGAATAAGGATCTCAAAACTTCTCAACAGACTAGAACAGCGGGCTAAATGAAATAAGACAGAATTTAATAAGTACAAAGTTTCAGCTTTCCAAAAATAAGTTCACCAGTATAAGATGGAGGAGGGACAGGGCTAGATGGAGTTCATTTGAAAAAGACTTGGGGATTTTGCTGGCCTGCAGGATCTCTGAGCTAAGCAAGAGTGTGACAAGGCAGCCCGAAATGCTAGTACAATCTTAGGCCACGCTAAGAGAAGTGGGGTGAAATGCTAAGACAATGTTTGGTCCCCTTGGGTTCAGACAGCAGCCATGAGTTTCAGGTGAAAATGACAAAAAGCCTTTGTAATTAGAAGGAAAGATGCATAAAGGAAAGAGAAAGGATCAGATCAACTCTGTTAGCCTAAAATATATACTTGCAACAAATGCTGATGTTGTAATGGAAGAGTTTAAAGAGATAGCAATTGTGGTAGTGCCTGGAGAAGTCAACAGAAAATAGACTGATCAAAGATCAAAAGGATGACTCAGAAGTGGAGGTAGATAGTAAAAGAAGAGGGAAAAAAAAAAGAGTCCTTTAGACCAGCGGTGGCAAACTCAAATAGAAATGGATCCTGCAGGCTGCAGCACAGGGGTACTTAGAAAACAAAACCACTGCAAATGAGCATTATTTGCATTGCCTTTTTATTTACTTGTTAAACATTTTCCAAAGGCATTTTAATCTGGTCCACACTGCACTCTGGTCTGCAGGCCTCCCACTAACACTTTGATTTCACCACCAGGAGCACAAAGAAACTAAAGAAACTGAGTTCAAATCTGGTCTCTGATACTCTCTAGCTGGACAAGTCACTTAGCCAGCCCAGGTATCAATTACCTGGATGAACCTGAAGCAAAGGCAAAATGGGGGGGGGGGGGGGGGAGAAGCAAAGAAATTTCACCTGAGGAATACTTCTTTTTCCCCTGAAGGGGATGGGATGAGTTATTATGTTTTTTCCCCATGAACAAAAATAAATTTTCTCTCATTCCCACCCTTCTTCCACCATTGAGAGAGACGGGGAAAAAACACACACAAACTCTTATAAGAAATAGGCTTAGTCAGACAAAACACACTGGCCATGTCCAAAAAAATTCTAGGCCTCATTCTATACACTGGGCCTGGAGACAGAAGGACCTGAGTTCAAATGCAGTCTCAGATCTACTAGCTGGGTGACAAATCACTTCATCTGTTTACCTCAGTTCCCTCAAATATAAAATAAAGACAATAACACCACCTATCTCACAGCACAGTGAGGATCAAATAAGAAAACACTGTAAAGCGCTTAGCACAATGCCTGGCACATAGGAAGTGCTCTATAAATGTTAGGCATTGTTGTTCAAAGGGTGGCTAGGTGGTTCAATGGACAGAGTGCTGGGCTTGGAGTCAAGAAGACTCATCTTCTTGAGTTCAAATCTGGCCTGAGACACCGACTAGCTGTGTGACCCAGGACAAGTCACTTCACCCTGTTTGTCTCCATTTCCTCATCTGTAAAATAAGCCAGAGAAGGAAACGGTGAACCATGTTATCACCACATGCTTTTCCTCGCTGTCAGGAGGTAAGTGCTCTGGACTTGTGGTCAGGCGTTGCGCTGATGACTTCTTGTTACAACCGTTCTCTTCACCCTGCTTCAGTTCATACAAGTCTTCCTGAGCTTCAGTGGGAACCAATTCACCGCTTCTATGGCACAAGTATTCCACTACTCCCATAACCCACAACTTGTCCATTTTGAGTCCTGGCAGGAAGAAGTAGGGGGGAAACTCATGGAAATGTCTGTCAGAATCTGTACTTTGAGCTGGAGGAAAGCAGGCCACTCTGCTCCAGCAAAACCTCGAAATCTGCACGGATCAAATAGTGGTGAAGAAATCCAAAGAGAAACGACAGAGACTTCTATCCCTAAACTGCACAAGAAGTCAGTCAGAGGCTGACTCGTAAGCAAACGGGGAAAGGGGTCCCTCCAGCAAAGCCCGGGTCGATCTGGCAGGGACAAAGCATGTGTCAGCTGCAAGGCTTTGTGTCAGAATGGAGGGCTCACGTGAGAAAACCCCACGGTGGTCTGGGGTCTTAGAGTGGGAACCTCTGAAACTTTAGGGAATGAGGGCAGGCAGTAACTAGGAACAAGCAAAATTCTGTAGTACTCAAAACTTGTAGAACCCAGGCCTAGGGGTTCTGAAATCCTTAATATTCTGTCTGGAGACGCCAAAGAGGGCCTTGAAGATCCATGAATTTCGAAGGTCCAGGAGAACCTAAGTACAGTAGGCAGAGGTCAGAATCAGAGCCCAGGATGAGACCACGCAATGCTAATCCTGAACAAAGCCCCAATTCAAGAACTAAAGCTGGAGAGAGAAAGAAATCAAAGAGGATACTGGCAAACATAGGAAGTCATTACACATCTGAAGATTCTCCAAAAGAAGAAAGCAACTCTAACAACTGTAAGCAGAGTCAACGTGAAAATGAATGTTCCCCAAGAGCTGGTGAATCCTTAAGGAACAAAGAAGCGAAAGACAGAGATGAAAGCTCTGGAGGAAAGAAACAGGAGAATGGCAGCTTGGAGAGAGGGATGAACCTTACCCAAGAAAGGTACTCACTCACTGGAAACAAGAATGGGCCAATAAACCAATGCCAAAGATGGCAAGAAATAATGAAACAAAATCAAAAGATGAAAGTGATTCGTTTTCTAATAGCTTAATTCTACAGGGAACAGGCTGTTGACAGAAGCCTTTTTTCGAGCATCTCTGATGGAAAGATCTGAGTTGATCAGGAGCATCATGACATCCACCCTGGACAGGTGAACTTAGGGGGAAGCACTCAGCTACATGGTGATGCAGTGCTAGCTAGCATAGTTGGGAAGAGGAAGCCTAGAACTGTCACATCTTCACAGAGTACGAGGGAGTTAGGCATTGGGGACAGGGTGGCTCTGGTTTTAGAATTGGAGGAGAGGAAAGAGAAGAAGGAGACAAAAGGAATTCACTAGTGTAGAAAGGAAGAGGAAGGAGAGAGAACTTATTTCTCATGACTGTAGATGCAAGGGGAGCATACAAACATGAAGTGAGGGGTGGGTCAGAGGGGCTTCACTTTTATCTGAAACTTACCAGGGAAGTGAGTGGCAATTAGAGGCAGGGAGGGTAAGGAGAAGAATACCAGGGAGCAAATAATCACAAACAAAAATGTCCTGATCCTGAAATGTTGGGGGTAGGGGTGGGGGGAGAATTAAAATCTAAAAGGATACCTTGGACTGACTTTGAGATAGCTGGGGAATGGCTGAACAAATAGTGGCAAACAGAGGTAATGGGATGCTAGAAAAATGTTATCAGCCTCCTAAGAGAGATGGGATGCACACAAAGACTAGAAATACCCATTTTTGGACAGTCATTTGTAGGCTGTACTCTGACTGCACTTCTTTGTTACAAATGTTGAATGGAGGGAGCTGAGTGATACTAAAGCTAAAAAGTGGGACACTGTAGTAATGTTTTAAATGCATAAAAGAAAATGGAAGAATGTTTGGCAGAGACAACAAGCAGAACAGTTTCAAATGAATGTATAGAATTCATTATATTTTTTTAAAAAAGAAAGCAAGAGGTATGCAGTAGACATTCCCAATTTTATAGCCGAACTTGTGATGTTTTGCTTCTATATATGGAAATTTTTTTTTTGATGTTTAAGTTCAGACTTTAAATGACTTAGCTGCTTTAAGTGAAACCCAAATATCTGCCCCTCAAGACTTCTTTTAGGACTTTATTTTTGGTTTGTAGGAAGGGGGAACTGGTGAAAGCCAGATGCTCTAACCTATCTTTGATTTTGTAAAGATCAGTATTTTATCTAGTAGAACATTCTGAGAACATAGGCTTCCTCGGATTGGGAGAGAGATACAGGACCCCAAAAGTATTAAGAACTCCTGGTTTAGGGGAAGGCTATCCAGATAGTAAAGGGTCAGAGGATCATGCTACAGAAGGAACTGTGGAAATAACTAGAAATGCTTAACTTGGAAAAGAAAAGATTTAGGGGAACAAGACAGCTATCTTCTAAAGTATTTGAAAGGAAATTGTCACAGAGATCAGACTTACTCCACTTGACCCCAGAAGGCAGAAACAGCTGCAAATAGTTGGGAATTACAAAAAGGCAGATTCGGGTTTGGCATAAGGAACAAATTCCTAACAATTCAAGGTATCCACAAATGGAGCTGGCTGCTTCCTGAGAGTGCCAGAGATCTCAAGGCCAAAGCTCTAGGATCAAGTCAGGTATCCTGTGGAGGGGATTATTGTTCAGGCTGGACAACAGCCTCCTAAAAGAAAGCTTCAACCTCTCTCCAGCAAGTCAATCAATCAATCAACAAGTATTAAACACCTACTATGTGCCAGGCACTGTGCTGAGTACTGGGAATATAAAAAGACACAAAAAACAGACACAGGGACAAAAGTCTCTGTCCTCAAGGAGCTCACAGTCTTATGGGAGAGACAACAAGCAAACTAATATATACAAAGCAAGCTATAGACAGGATAAAGAGGAGATAATTAACAGAGGAAAGGCATTAGAATTTAGAGGGGTTAGGAAAAGCTTCCCAGAGAAGGTGGGATTTTAGCCAACCTTTGAAGGAATGAGGGAAGTGAAAGAGGGGACGCATTCTAGACATGAGAGATAATCAGAGGAAATGCCCAGGTCTTGTTCATGGAACAACTAGCAGGCCAGGGACACTGATCTGAAGAGTAGACAGCAGGGAATGAGATGTAAGAAGACAGGGGTGGGGGTGGAGGGCACAATCATCCTTATTCTTTGATCTTTATGCCTCTGCTCAATAACTTTCATTGCTCCCTATTTCGACCCGCCAACTTGCTTGGCATTGAAAATCTGACATAGTCAGCTCCACCTTTCTAGCCTTGTTTCACTGTCTTCAGATCCAAGACCTAGAGCTGGTAAAGCAAGACCTCAGAGAACCTTCAGCCCACTCCCCTTACTTTACAAAAAGGGAAAACAACATCTAAGAAGTTAAGAGATGTGTCCAAGGTCCCAGAGAAGTCTGAGCCTCAGCCAACCCTGTACTCTTCCATATCCGGGCCTGGGATGTTCCCCTGCACTAAAACTGAACTCAAGTGTTTACCTGCACATGATGCTTCCTGAGATTGCCCTCTCCACCTTGACAAAGGGGGACTGGTAAAACTTGATGCTGAAGGAGAGGTTTTTCTTAGCCCTTGTTGAAGAGCCACTTCCTCTATTCCACATCCCTTGGATTAAACAAGGTTCTTTTATGCCTCTCTAATGCATTGATGATGGACTACTGTATTATGTATTTTTGTGCATTAGGACTAAAATCTATAAGGTTAAGAACCTACCTACACTTACAGAGAAGTATTTGTTGGGCATTATCAAATCAGAGAGATAAATGTTTGTTCCTTTTATTTCTAGAAGTTTTACCCATTACTTAAGGGGTCTGTTCCTCACAAAATTAATTACTCACTAGAAGATGGAGAGGCCATCTGGGAACTGCTTCCATGCAGTGAGATCTGCTCACCCTTCACCAAGGAATCTTGAACAGCACTGGGGGAGAAGAGCCGAGAGGCTGGGGATGGTTGGCTGCTGGTAGCATGGCCAAGGTCTGCAGCAACCAGGATGCCACTGTGGAATTCAGTGACACCAGGAGCCTGGGAAGACAGTGAGATGGAAAAAGTCACCACCCTACATGTCACCTATCCAAGGGCTCAGTCTTCAGACCAGTTTGCTGCCCACTGACAATTGCATGCCAGAGAGGAGAAGACTAATTAGTCCTAGTGGCAAGAGAACTAGTGTCTCTGGTCTGGGATGGGATGGGAGGCTTTCCCAGAGAAGGGATACTTAAGAGTAACAAGGGGACAAAATGAGAAGGGATCCCCTAACATCTAGTGCCCACTGCCCTCCTCTCCCATGACAAGGAGAGCCAGCTTTCCTCACCCTGGCGATGACTACATTAGGCTGGGATATGGTAGAGGTCAATACCCCTTCTCTCTTCAGAAGGCCAGGAGTCACAATCACTGCTTGGGGTTGTCCTGAAAAGGCAGCTGAAGAACAAGGAGGAGATTAAGGTGATGCCTCTCTGAACACAGCAGGAGCAACAAGGACTAGGATGGGCAGGGCTGGGCAGCTTCACTACAAAGAGCCACCATGCCACTTCAGTCACTTCCCATACCAAAGGCACAAAAAAAGCAAATCCTACCAGTCTCCCATATCTTATGGATCCCTTTCCCAAGACAGAGATCAGGAAGATAGCTCCCAGGACCCATGAAACTTCTTATAATTTTACCCTATGCTTCCACAAGCAATTCACAAACCAAAAGAACTGGAGAAAGAAGTACAAAAGAATATTTCTTCTTGCTTCCTTCATGGGAGTCAAGAATGTTACACACTGGTTTATCAATCTTACTCACCTGGGGTGATATAAGCATTCTTTAACACCAATGACACAGGCTCAGGAGGTTTGGGAGCAGGCACTATTTTAGGGGGTTGCTTGGCCCGTCCACTAGCCAGGGGCACAGATTTAGGGTGAACAAAAGTCAGGCGAGATTGGGTTGGCCCAACTGATGGAGGCACTGTCAAGCTACAAGGAGGTCCTGGTGGGGCTGGCTGTTGTGCAGTTAGCACAAGTCCCTGGCTCTGGCTGAAAGTAGTTGCAGAGGCATCATGGGTGAGTGTAGCTGAGGCTGTATGGGTAATTACTGAGGAGGACTTGCCAACTTCAAATTTCTGTGACTGTAGAAAAGTAGATGGAGCCTGGGCACTCAGAGTGGCCCCTGGAGAGGGCACTAATGGCATTGCAGGTGAAGATGGTGTTGGTGCTGGACTGGGAGAGAGCAGGGAACCTGGAAACACTGAGAGGAAAGTCTGTGGACCACTGAGTTGTGGCTCAGGGCTACCAAAGTCTGTGGGCTGGATGAAAGGGCCCCCAAGTCGGGGCCCACGCTCGCAGCTTCGCCTTTCTGTGGGGCTTAGGGAGGCTGGCCCTGGTGTAACAATGAGGCTGTCAGGGAGGCTCACAGTAGGCAGAGCACCAGCTGACAGGATGGGCCCCTAAGAAAGAAAAGGAGAGAACATTAGAGTTAAATAACTCTTCATCAGGTTTTAACATAAAGTAAACTCCAAGAACCTGAATTGATACCCCAAAAGATTCAATTCTTTTGAGGAAAAATAAAAGCAAAGGTAAAAATAGCTAAACACAATGTTGCTAGTCTAGGGGAATAATGCCTGTTTCAATTTCTGTAGATTTTCCTAAAGGGGCTAGACTCCAAAATGGACCCTTGGGAGAAAACAAACAAAAATCCTCCATAATTATGGAGGGCCTAACACCCTTAAGATCAAGAGTTTCCCCCAAATCCTTTTCGTTATAAGATGGGAGAATCAAAGCTTACAGTGGCATATAGGGTCTTCTGGGATATTGGTATATGTCTAGATCTACAGATGTCACATATACCCAATGGTTGGGAAAATATATAAAGATTTCACAATTCCTGTCCCTCTAAGATTAGCTTTGCCAAGAGCCAGAGTGGAATTTCTAGCTGGTCAAAAACAAAGGGGGAAAAAAATCAATAGAATCCATATTATCTAGTCATCCAAGACATCCCAGCTCAAGTCTCCTGGGAAGTATGAAAAGGTATAAATAGGGTTATGCATGAGTATTCCTAAAACTGGAATAAGATTACACATCCCACTTCAAAAACGTATTCCAGGACCAAAAAAGAAATTCCATAATAATTCCTTGCAACATTTAAAAGTCCTTCACTTATATAAATCACAGTCATAATGGCCATGTGCCTGACACAGTCCTAGGGACACAAATTCCTGGATATGGACACCCCTACCTGTGCTGGTGGGCTACTGGGGTCTGTTGCAGTTGAAACAGTAGGTCCAGCAAGTGTAGGGCCAAAGATGGAGCGGCTGGATGAAAACAGGTCTGAAAGACAAGGTCAGGGCCCTTCCTTTAAGTCCCAAGGCCCCCAGACAGCCTCTGAGCAGATAAACAGGTACCTAACGAGGTCAGAAATGTTAGGCCTCCCCTCAACCAGAATGGTTACAGGAGCTGGAAGCTGCTCACCCTTGCTGGGACTCTTCTGCTGGGGCAGCTTCCTTAGTATGGAACCAGTCAGTCCCTGATAGCCCTCCAGGGCTCTCTCAGAACAACTCCCACAATCCCATGGTTCAATTGCTCTTCAGGTCCAAGGATCAAGGGCTTGTTTTCAGACAGCCCAGCTGGGCTAGGCCTGTCACTACTGCCCTCTACTGCCCACAGGGAGAACTGTCCACAGCCAGAGCCAAGGGCTGCAGTAGACAGAGGAGCATCCCCCCCATCAGTACAATCGCATAAAGACTTCAACTCTGGAAAATGCATGCTCTGATGCTCGTGAACAGCTCAGGCACCTCAGGTTTGCTCACTTTGGACTTAACCACCTGCTTGATCCCCCTGGGAATTACAAAGGGAGGTATGACCTGGGCTTTGCCAGACCCCCTTCTCCGTCCTGTGTGCTTACCCTGGAAAGGTTCAAATGTGTCCATGAAGTCAAAGTTTGGTTGTAGAGGGATTAGCCCAGGCTGGATCATGTCTGCATTTCCCAAATGTGCTACAAGAATGCAGAGAGAAAGGAGCTAAATTGGACTGCTCAGTCAATGAATCCTTGAGATACAATAGGCTAAAAAAGGCTACGAGGACAGACACGCTTCCTTGTCCTCCTCCTTAAAAAGCAAGAGTAAATCTGAAAAGCTTCTTCAAAAGAGTTTGCTTCATTCTCACCAGAGCATTGTTGCTTTTAAAAGTCTGGGCCTCCCTAATTTACTTAGGCTGGAAATGCAGGGGCCACAACCCTGCCTGGATGGTCAGTGGAGCTTTGGCCTGCTCTGTTTCCTACCTGGACTGGTGAAGGCCCTTTTTAAGGAAGCTTGGTGGGAATCCAAATCCCAAGGACTCATCATATTAATAGTGAGCTTAGTTTTACACTTGATAGGTTTAACCTGAGATCCCCCAAATTCCTGATTTTCACTCTGAGTTCTAACTTAAGGTTAGTGGAAAAATGGCGATTCCAATGCCATGAAGTCTAAGGACTATAGTAAGGATTTGCTTTAGACTCATTCTCCTTAACAAATTAAATAGTATAATCTTATACACATTGGTCTAGAGAAGATACATTCCAGTAAAATGTAAGCTCTTCAGAGGCAGGGACTACTCCGTCTTTGTCTTTGTATCCTCAGCCCTGAACAGGGCCTGGCCAACAGTCAGAACTCAATAAATGCTCGTGAACCGAACAAGAGAAATGCCATGTGAGGTCCGTTCAATTGTCCATCTAGCCCAGTATTCAGTTTCTAATTGTGGCACCAAACAAACACTGCCCAGATTCCAAAATGCCAACTTCAAAAGAGTTAGGCATCTACCATTAGCAAGATCCTAGAGGAGAGAGAAAAGGAAGGTAGCTCACTGCACACCACACATTTCTCCCAAGAAAGAGGCTGATTCCCTCTCTTTACAAAGAGCTGATGGTACCCAGCTAATGAGTGACTTGTCTGTCAAATCTTCCTTTGTTTACTCCTCCTGACCAAAAGATGTGACTTGGCAAAGTTCAGAAACTATACTCAGAATAGAAAGTGACTGGATCTGAAGAGAAACAAATAGACCCAAATTACCTATTTCCCGTGGGTTGGGCCAAGCCATTGGTTGATGCGATGAAAGAGTGGAAAAGAGGGTGTCACTGAATTCTGACATGAGCATGTCTGTGTCCAAGAGTGGGTCCTCTTCCATGGGGACTGGGGTGTCCCACCCATCCCCACTCTTATGCCAGAAAAGCAGGTCATCATCCTACCCCCATAATAGGGGAAAAGAAAACGAAGGTATTCAAAAGAAGAAAAAAGGAACTATAGCCCTGAATTCTTACCTACCTGATATCATGGCATCTCATTGAGTCATCTGAGTAGTGTTAGACAAAGCTTTTGATAAAGATTCTTTGTTTTAAGGTAGAAGTTAGTCAGTCAATAAATATTTATTAAGCTAAGCACTTTCAAATATCATATTTGATGACTATCAACAACCCTGGAAAGTAGGTGTTGTTATGATCGCCATTTTAGAGCTAAGGAAACTGAGGCAGAGAGATTAAATAATATGTCTAGGGTCACACAGCTATTAAGTGTCTGAAACTGAATTTGAACTCATCTCTTCCTGCCTCCAAGGACCTTGCTGGATTTATCCATTCTATTTAGCTGCCTCCAAGCAAATTTTGTTTAATGATTCTCTAGGTCCTGTTTTCAGGAGAGCAAATAGCCTGGCAATAATGATAATGAAAACAATAGTCATTCATATTTGTATAGTGCCTTCCAGTTTGTAAACCAATTTCCTCACAATTCTTCCTATTAATAAGTGGGACTTTGTTCCAGCCACAAAAATATCTCCTGCTTTGGTGCCCACTGCAAAGCCACCTAACTCACCAGTCTCTCAGAGACTAGCTTGAACACTGCCTGTGTAGGCTTATTTCTGCCTCTTCTATGTTCACTCACCCGGACCAGGCTGGACAGGTCCTCGTCCTTGTGCTTCTGTAGCTGTGGAGAAAGGGACACTCGAATTATCAAAGACCTTTGTGGGAATATGATGGGTTTTATGTCATCAGTACTGAGATTATTCCTCTGTCTGTAGGTGTTTGGTCACTGTCCAGATCTATACCTCTCTCTGGGATAGAGGGAGCAGGGAGTCTTAGCCCCATATCATTAGCAAGGAGAGTGAGGAACAAAGTAGGGGGCACAGTTGGTTTGTGCTGGCCAAACAGTGTGATTATGTTGAGTTAGTTAGAGTTAGTGTTTTTCAAACCAACTTATTCTTTGGACAGGACACAATTAAATTTATGGATGACCTAGCCTTCTCTGGCTCAAGAAGTAAGAACAAAAACCACGGATGCTATCCAAGACAGGACAAGGTGGAATAAGCAAGAGTGTTTGCAAGTTTAAAAGATTTTAAGAAAGAAGGCTCTTTGGCAATAGAAGTGTTGAAGGCCGGCATACATCTGTCATAGTCCATGGGCCAGTAGCTGGAATGCACTGCTCTATGGCATCACTGACACTAACCCCTAACTAACACTGACACTAGGCAAGCCCCACCTCTGGAAGAATGCTTCAGCTAATTCTCTACGAAGCTGAGGATAGATACCCTTTTTTTGAAGTATGTTCTCCACTTGTGATATTCTCTGATCACAATCTCAATTCGATGTTTCCAGTACTTCCCTTCGGTGGTGATGGCCTGGAATATGGAGAAGGGAAAAGAGATAACGCCAGAAGCAGAAAGGATTCTTTATACTAGTGATAATAAGGAGAGCCAAAAGACAAAATTAAAGTGTTAAATACGCCGTAAAGGCCAGTAGAGGGAAGATATGCACCTACCTCTGGGCAATGGTATTTCACACTAGCATCACTCACAAGGTACTTCCTATTTTCTGTGGCTCAAAAGTAAAGATCATGGTTTTGTGTTTCTGTTTCAGGTCCCATCAAAACCAGAAGGAAAGGGCTTTAAAAGCTCTGGACTTAGTGCAGAGATTTAATAAAATGCTCTGCAACAAGTGAACACTCCTTCCAACTCTTAAAATCAGGTAGACTTTAAAGAAACCCAAGTCTCTATACAGAGAGCCCCATGTTCCCAGTGCTGAAGAATCTGCCTCCCCCATGCTCCCCACAAAGCAATCTTTTCCCAAGGCACCTCTGGCCGGCGATGCTCATCCACTTCCACAGAGCCATCCAATGGAGTCACAAAGTGGCACACAGGATTCTTCCGTTTCTCCAAGTCTAAAGGGAAGAGAGGAAGAAACTATAACTCTACCTTAGACCTCAACATGACCCCTCCTACCCAGTGTGGCTGCTCTCCCTTGGCCTGAGTTCCTCCTAAGCTATCTTCCCTGTTAAACCTGAAAAGGTATGAGAAGTAGAGATTAGAGGGAAAGTGTTTAAAAACAGAGCATGGGTGGAGGAGGGACACCAACTCACTCAAGGGGTCACTAGAGTGACATGAACACAGTGCTTTGCCCTAGTCTCCAAAATATAATAGGTAATAACTAGGGAGATGGTGTCAAGCCTTACATCTTTAGGCTCACCCTCTTGTCTTGGTTTTACCTGTAGACACGTGCTTACTAAACACAGAAATCAGAAGTTTAGTGCTGGTTTTCTTGTTTGCATGAACTACACCTGCAGAGGAGGAGCACTCTCTAAAACAATGCCTTTGTGGGTTTTTTGTACAGAATGAGATTTTGGAAGAAGGATCTGAAGTAGAGATGTGATCCTTGGCAGAATTTTCCTGATCTAAGAGGACCCTCTGGCTCCTGCTTCAGAGGTCACTTACACTGCATATACCACGCCCGCCAGATGGCATTATTGAGTCGGATCTTGTCTCTCCACTGCAGCTTTAATCCTTTGAAGTTCTTCCACTTTGGAGACACCAATTTCCCACTGAAAAGCAAAAACAGGAACTCAATGGCTTCCATGAAAACAATGTAGTCAAAAAGAAAAAAGAAGTAGTCCATCAGAAGGCTGTCAAACACCTTAAATCCCAATGCTCTCTATGAACATGGGACACAGGTTTAGCCTGGACTGGGTGAACCTTACTGCAAGCTACTCAACTCTGTCTCTGGTACCTGCCTAAGGCCCAAACTAAGAGATTCTTCCAACCTTCTTATATCAGCTATCTACGGTCTGTGAGCCTGGCTTCTTAGTCCACAGACCTAGGTCATTTTGCTATTTATGGTTCTATTTATAAACCAAAGAGGCCCAAGGAAAAAAAAGCTAGCCTGAGTCCTGGACCACAAGCATCACCTCTGAAATACAGATCTTCCTTCTAATAATTGCTGATGCATGCTGAAGAGAAGGGCAAGGGAAGATCTGAGCAAAAGCTCCTCACTGGACATAATTTATTAAATGGTACCCCTGAGATCCCAGAACACCCTTCTCCAAACACACTCACTCAGAATAGCTCAGGAAAGCAAATTCTCAGCTGTTCTGCCTGTTTGGGAATAACAATGAAAAAAGTCTTGCCACTCAGTCTCTATCTGAAAATTACCACCTCCTCTCAAGAAAGCATGAGTCAGATATTCCAGAGGATGAAACTAGAAGTGGTAAGGCCAACCATTGTTTAGAAATTTTGATCTCTACTTGTGAGAGAACTATGTCTCCAAAGAGCAGACTATTGAAGGCAAGCCCTGGATGACACTATTGGAGGCACGTATACTCTAGAGCAGGGGTCCCCAAACTACGGCCTGTGGGCTACATGTGGCCCCTGAGGCCATGTATCCAGCCCCCACTGCACTTCTGGAAGGGGCACCTCTTTCATTGGTGGTCAGTGAGAGGAGCGTGCTCCTGGAGTACTGTATGTGGCGATGCCACAAACTGCGGCATTGCTCATGTATAGTACTATTTCCGATGACATAATCCTTTGCATAGCGCCTTGTTCTGAGAGTAACTGCAGGAGAACGAGGTGCTGCGCAAAGGATTACATGGCTACACAATGGAAGATGTCAGCATAGTGAGTGGCAATCTAGGGGAGGGGGATTCTGCACTGTGTATACTGCTGCCTGGTATAGTGGTGGAGGTGATGGGCCTGTGCAAGGTGTGTCAGGCCCATCATAGCCAGCGCTGCAGCCTCCACTATCCCAGACAGTGGTGTACAGTGTCACAGGCCCAGTACCACCTCCAGTACTATATATAGGCATCGGATAGCGGTGATCTGGCCTGGGACATCAGCAGTGAGCCTCTACTGTGAGAAGTCCACCACTACCACTGGGTGTTTTTATAAGACACCCCCTGTTTTTTGGGGTCAAATTAATATAAGACAGTGTCTTCTTTTGGGGGAAACACGGTAGTACAATGGCCCCCATACTCCCCCAGATGCACAACATAATGGTCCTATTATAGGGGCATCTGGGGGAGTATGGGGGCCACTGTACTGTGTAGTAATGTGGAGAGAGACTTTTGGGCAAAGGGAGGTTATAGGGGCCATTATGTAGTGCTTTTGGGGGAGTATGGTTGCCATTGTACTATGTAGGGGAAGTGAGACATGTGTTTTTTGTATTACAGTCTATAATTACAGATCCAAAAATACAGACTGCAAGAGGATACACACTAGGGTTGTGCCTTCTTTTTTCCTGCCATGGAATCTGATCACATGGGTTTTACCCATGTGATCAGATTCCTGTGAGTTCACAGATCGCAATGCAGTTTGCACGCGAACTGGAAAGGTGGTGGAGGAACCGGCTCTGTGTGTGTGTGTGTGTGTGTGTGTGTGTGTGTGTGTGTGTGTGTGTGTAATGTATTTTACTAATAGCAATTTGGAATCCCTAGGAAACAATGACATCAAGAAAGAGGAAAACTGATTTGGAGAGTAGGATATTAAAAAAACAGTGGACTTATGATTACTTTTTCATGCAGTACAAGGAAAGAACTGTGTGTTTGATATGCCAGAATATAATGTCTGTGTTCAAAGAATACAATTTGCAATGATACTATCAGACTCAACATAAAGAAAAATATGATTGGTTGGAGATGTGAGAAAAGATAAAATATTAAAAATGAAAAATACATTGACAATTCAGCAAAATACTTTTGTGAAGCAGAAGCAGCTAAATATTTCATCACTGTGAACAAGTTTTCAAGTTGCCAAGCTAATAGTGTGCACTGGCAGACCATTCATGGAGGGAGAATTTGTTAAAGAGTGCCTTCTTTCTGTTGCCAAAGAGATGTGTCCAGAAAAGGCAGACTTATTTAGTACAGTTAGTCTTTCAGGATCTACAATTACATGAAGGACTGAAGAAATGGTCAACAATTTGCATCAGCATTTGCAAAACTCCACAAGAAAACTTTCCTATTTTACCTTGGTACTCGATAAGAGCAATGATGTTTGTGATTCTGCACAACTTCTAATTTTTATTTGTAGGACGAATAACAATTTCAAAGTCACAAAAGAGCTTGCTGCACTGCAAAGCATCAAAGGAACAACTACAGGAGAGGATATCTATGAAAAGGTTTCCCAAACTGTGAAGGATTGGAGCTGGACTGGGTTAAACTAGTCAGTGTGACAACTGATCATGCTCATAGCATGGTGGGGTCTAAGAAAGGAGTAATTGTTTACATTAACCAAGAGATGGACAAACATAACCATTCTCATCCAATAGCCAAAGACTGCCTCATCCGCCAACAAGTGCTGCTATGTAGTAAATCACTGAAGTGGAACTCTGTTATGAAAATGGTGGTATCTTCTGTTAACTTCATTAGAGCTAATGCACTAAACCACAGACAACTTCAAGAATTTCTGTCTGAGTTAAATATTGCCTATGAAGATGTTCTGTACCACACACAGAAGTCTGTTGGCTGAGTTGAGGGAGAGTTTTGAGACATTTCTATGACTTACTTCCACAGATTACAGCTTTTATGCTTTCAAAAAACAAAGAAGTATCAGAACTCAATGATGCAGAATGGAAATGGCACCTCACCTTTCTGACAGATGAAACAGAGTTACTCAGCAGTTTCAATGTGCAACTTCAAGGAAAAGGAAAGCTCATCTGTGATATGCAATCACATGTGAAAGCATTTGAAGTAAAATTAGGCCTCTTTATCAAACAAGTAAAGGAGGAAAATTTCTGCCATCTCCCCTTAACTCAAAATCTGTTAGCGGAAAAACCTTTGATTGCATTCCCAAAAGAAACATGTGTGGATTCACTGGAAAAGTTGCAAAAGGAGTTCCAATTCAAATTTAAAGAGCTTCATCTCCATGAACAGGACATACAGTTTTTCCATAACCCATTTTCTATTGACATTGAAAATGCGGATACAATTTACCAAATGGAACTGTCTGAACTGCAAAATTGTGACTGTCTGAAAGATGCATTCAAGTCAAGGAGCTTGCCTAATTTCTATGCATCTCTCCCCTTTGAGACATATCCTAATGTCAGGAACTATGCACTCAAAATGAACAAAATGCACAAAAACAAACAAACAAAAAATCTTTGGCAGCACTTATGTCTGTGAACAGACTTTTTCCAGAATGAAACATCTGAAATCTCCAACCAGATCCAGACTAACTGATGCACACTTGCATCACTTGTTACGGCTAACAGTGACAAATATGGAACCAGACATTGACCATCCCATTAGTCAAAAGCAGGCCCATAGTTCCCACTGAAATACTGGTCAGTTTGTTGATTTAAATTTAGCTCAGTGGATTGAGACCCAGGCCTAGAGATGGGAGGTCCTAGGTTCAAATCTGGCCTCAGACACTTCCCAGCTGTGTGACCCTGGGCAAGTCACTTAACCTCCATTACCTAGCCCTTACCACTCTTCTTCCTTGGAGCCAATACAAAGTATTGACTCTAAGCCGGAAGGTAAGGGTTTAAAAAAAAATAAATTTACTTGTTCTTTATTTTAAATGTATTTGTTTCCATTTTGTTTTTTTACTTTAAAATAAGATATGTGCAGTGTTTTTTTTTAATAGTCCGGCCCTCCAATGGTCTGAGGGACAGTGAACTGGCCCCCTGTGCAAAAAGTTTGGGGACCCCTGCTCTAGAGCATACAAATATATTTGAAAATTCTTATTTTCCTCCTCCCTCTATTGGTGCCCAGAAGTAGTATGTCTAACTCTTCTTCACTCATGAAGGGATCCTCCTGAAGGAAGCATGTCTCCCATATGCCAGAGGAAAAGATTAGTAGCAAGGTCAGGCCCAACTTGAAAATCCCTATCTTCTCCCCTCCTGCCCCAGTGAGAAATGTCCCTCAAATGTACCAAACAGCTGGAGTGTTGATAGACCATACCAGATTAATGTAGATAACAACTTCTCCACTGGAAAAAGAATGTAAATTTGAGAGCAGAGATGGCTTTATTTGTTTTAAGATCCCAGGCCCTAATCCAAGGCCTGGCACAGAGGCCATGATTAAGAAATACCTGCTGCATTACCTTAAGGAAAACTAACAAGGGTAGTGACTCTCGAGACTGAGGACCTGGCTTCACATTCCATCTGACTAACCGTCACTACTTGTGTGGCCTTGGGCAAGCCCCTTCACCACCCTGGCCCTCAAATTCCTCATCTAGAGGAACTAGATAGATGGCCTCTAAGGTTCCTTCCAGCTTTAGATCTATGATCTTAAGAGCTAAATACCATCTGTCTACAGGCAGAGCTGCCTTCTCTTTCCAATCCAATGGACCACTTGCCCAGACCTGGAACTCCATGAGCTCAGAGAGTTAGGTTCCCACTTTGTAGAAAGGGCTACAGCATTAAACTGATAACACC
Source organism: Monodelphis domestica (assembly GCF_027887165.1). Lineage (NCBI taxonomy): Eukaryota > Metazoa > Chordata > Mammalia > Didelphimorphia > Didelphidae > Monodelphis > Monodelphis domestica. The sequence continues at coordinate 46,366,957 of NC_077229.1, read as the reverse complement.
ACTCATAGGAAGCAAGGGGTTTACAGATGGCACTCCCCTCTAACCAAGCAATTAGAAGTTCTGATTTAAACAAACACCTTTTCTTTCCTCTCACCCACCAAGTCCAACTGTGCAGCTCAAGAGGGTAGGAACATGGCATGGCTGGAGGACTCAAAGAGAGCAGGGTTTAGTCAGTCTTGGTTCTGCTGCTTTGAGAGAGTCATTTTCCTTCTATAGCCTTTTAGAAAAAGAAACTATGGTAAAAGGAAAAGAGAATCAGATTTTGAGTCAGAGGGCCTAGGGTCCAGCTGTGACTCCATCTGTGTGATTGTGGGCAAGTTCCTTCACCTGTTCAGCCTCTGGGGTTTTCATCTGTAAAAGAAGGTTGCTGGGACAGATTCTCCACTCCCTCAAATGTAAAAGAGATAGGTAGGCAGGCAGAGGTACTTTATAACCCCAACATTACAGAAATCACTTAACCTCCCACTCAAGTCACCTCTCTGAAGTGCAGTGCTTAATGGGGAAACACTGGAGCCATTTCTTACTCTGGCTCCCACTGTACTCCCAGCAGTGGCACTTAAACCTCAGAGACTGGCAAACACAAGTTAGGGCTGGATTTACCATTTTGTTGACTATATATAATAAGATGACAGAGACTATGTTAATAATGTTGATTAAGCTTTCTTTTTTATTAGCATGCTAAACTTTATTCATTTGCTGAATCCATGAATGATCACATCCAGTATTTAGCACAGTGAATTCAAAGAGTAGGCAATGGAAGCAATGTAGTTCAATGAAAAGAGAATTGGCTCTATAATCAGGGAACCTGAGTTCAAATCTCATCCTCTGTAAATTAAACTTAAAAGTGTATTGTGCATACACTTCCCCTATACAACTGGTCATCAAACATTTATCAGCACATCACTGATTACATACCACCTGGGCTTCTATAAGATTTTTATTTGTACAGTGAGTTCATTATGTAGGATCTATTACAGAAAGGTTCTGTTTTTAAAAAACTACTTCCTTATTTCTCTGTCCAATGCCTTTATTTAATATCTTCTGGTATCATTCTCACTTGGCTACTCTATGAATCAGGGGAGGCCAGAAACTTTTCATCTCCATTTTCTGTGGGACATATGGCAATAAACCATCCTGAGACATACAATCAACTCAAGAAATCTTTTTAAATTGAACTAGATGGGCTACAAAGTTGAGTTAAAGTCCTATGCATTGTCTTGCAAAGCTTACAATTTTACAGAGGGATGTGATGTGACAGTCAAATAACCATAATTCAAAATAACACATAATAAATGCCTACAAGAGATGCCAGTAAAGTGCTCTAGAAAGGTCACTACCAAGTGAGGGGTGGTAAAATTAAATTGCCTTGTAGGTTTTCAGAGAGCTCTGGGCAGACAAAGTTCATCTCTGTACCTAGAACAATTCATCACATGTTAACAGGCATTCAAATATTGGGTCTGGGGACAAGAAGACCTGGTACAAAACTGGCCCTAAAAACTCACTAACTGTGGCAGTTTCTGCCTATTTCAGTTTCCTTATCTACAAAAAAGGAAATAATAATAGCCCTTACCTCGTGAAGTTGTTATAAGGATCAAAAGAGATATTGGTAAAATACTCTCTAAATGCTAGCTAGCTGTTGCTGGTATGATTATTTCTAGGTAAATTCCTAAAAGACCTGAGCATAAATATCCAAAGTAAATAGTTCCAAAAATTCATACACTTTATTTTTAAAAATAATTCTCCCAAATTGCCTTATCTCTCCTTCTTCCCTCCTGTTCCTTCTACTTAAGCAAGCAATTTTCTATTTGACTGCATGTCTTAGCTGGGCACTCCTCATCAAGAGGGAGTTGAGAATAACAAAACCAGGGAGGGAAGCACCATATCCCTGAGTAGCAGAATGCTTGGGTTCTTTCCAGAAAGAAGTGGCCCCCAAGACAAGAGCTGAGGCACATCTGGATGATGGGCCTTAAGGCTGCATCAATACTGGCATAGTAATTCTATTCTTGTAGCCACCATCTGTCTGTGTGGTTGAGGCAAGAGGGATTGTTTTTCAAAAATAGAATAAAATAAATGGCAATATTCCTCCTGCCAGGCCCACTTTTAACTTGAATAGTCTGAAAGAAGAGTATAGGTCAAATTCCCCACCTCTTACCCCCATTCTCAAGTGACTGAAACTGAAGTGGCTAATTATGCTGGACAGCACAAGATCTGTTAGGGCAGCACAAACTGCACACTTTCTTGTTAGTCAATCATGGTAGGTTTTTTGTAATGGTAATAAGTACCTGACAATACGTCTGCTTGGTTATTTCAGGTTTAGAGTCTCCCCAGGTTTTTTCTCTCTGCCTAATGAAAATCAGGATGTCGAAGAAAGCAAAACTAACTTTTAGAAAACATTCTCCCCACTTCATTGGAGGACCATAAACAGAACCTGGGTGGTATTTCCTGGGGAGCCTGTGGATAGGTTAGTTAAGATTAGTGACTGCTGAGGTTTCTTCTGACTCAAATTCTCCAATTGTTTGTGTAGGATGTGATGATCAGGTCCATGTCTCCCAATCAATCCCTGAATCGATCTCAAAAGTCAGCCAAAGGAGCTAGAGGACCATGAAACTTGGTGTATAAACCAAGGCCAGAAATCAAACCCAAGCAAAAGGGAAAGAAGGGCTTACAGAGAAGTTTCAACAAAGTATTTTAGCCCTTATCCACCAAACCCTGGAGTAATTCTAGGATAGGATTAGCTCTAGAGAGCAGCAGCAGCTCAGTGTGAGCCAAGCCAGCTTTCTAAGGAGCCACAGCAAATGCTGGTCCCGCCCTGAGGAGCTCCAGAGTCCTGGCCTGGCCAAAAGAAAGAGCAATTAGCCCATTCAGAAATGAGCCATCTCTACCTCTTCCCTTCCTGTCTCAGCTCACTTCTCTGAAGAGGCTGATAGCTCTCATGGGCCCCAATGCTAGCAGGACATTCCTGGCCCCTTAAAGCTTGGCTAGAAGCCTGCTGTAAGGTCTTGCTTTCACCCTCACTCTCCAATATTTCAGCCCCCAATGTCATCAACTGTCACACTAAGTTCCCCTATGAAGGTAAGTAACATGTTTCACTACACTGGTGTGGCCTGCACCAAAAGAGAAATAAAAGTATATTCACTCCTTAAAATGTAAAATTTACTATCTAAAGTTTTCCTCCCAGCTATCATCAGCAGGATCTAAGTATCTTATGGACTTCTTTTAAGAGAGAGAGACATACCAGTAGTGAAGAAGTTCACTGGAGACTGAAGTTACTAAGAAAGTAACTTTTCCAGGATTGCACATCATGGAGAATTTACCTGGGAACTGCTACAGATTTGAAGATGCATTGAAATGATTTTTAAAAAACGAACAAAGCTAGGATTATGGTACTGGATTTAACCAGCTCAAGACAAGGCAGGGATAAAGGCTTCGGAGTGATTCTCTGAGTGCCCAAACAGGAAGGAAGGAGACCCTTTGGGGCAATGGAAAGAGTATTTGAATCACAAGACCTGGGTTAAACTTTGGCTTTGCCATTTATTAGCTCCAAGGAGCAACAAGGTCCATTTCTCTGGGCCTTGATTTTCTCATCTGTACTTAAATAAGAAGACTGGACTAAATGAGCTGTACAGAAGATACTGTTACCAGATGGCATCCTTCTTTTGCCACTGTAGGCTAAATGGGCCTTCTTTTAGAACTGGAAGGGACAGCTGTAAAGCAAGGGAGTGGCCTATTTAATGACTTTACCATCTCTTTCAGGTCTAAGTCTGACCTTAGTCCAAACTCCTTATTTTACAGAAGTGTAGAAGGAGACCCTGGAGGATTAAATACCTTTTCCACAATCTCCCAGAGTAAGTGACAGGATTAGGGGTCACACCCAAGCCCTGATTCCAAATTCTGACCCCATATCACACTGTCTCACTCTCTCAGGACATCTAGTTCTTCCCCACTCCCCACCCTGACTAGCTTATCTTCTTGGCCTTTCTTCAGGATTTGGACTGGTCCCTACAAGGCTTTTGGGAGCCAAAACTAACAGTTCATGGTCAAGACAAAGGTTCATTGAGGAGAGTTGGGTTGAAGGGGAACAGCTAAAGCCAGGGAATAAGGGCAAGTGTAACGGAACCATTCCTGTGTTTCTGGTCTTCCTCAGTACCACCTCTCATCAGCCCACCCACACAGGCAGAACAGGCTTCCTTCTTGCAGGCCTGTGAGCATTTCAAGGCCTTGTTCCCACACCCACACGTAAGTCCTATCTTCAGAGGCATAAAAACAATCCTACTCACCAGTCACTTAGTGCTTTTGCCTTTTATTTGAAGGGACCTCACTGGATCCCAGGAGAGTTCATCTAGTGTCTGGCATCAGAACTTCAAAGTTCTCTTCCATAGTCTATCTTGGGAAGGAACACTAGATGCCCATTCTGGGCCCATTTCTCTACCTATTAAGTCAGGATCAGAACTTGCTGGCTCACTCTCTCTCAATCATTGTGTGTGACCCGTCAGTGAGCCAAATCCATTCTCTCCATGAAAGTGAAAGCTCTAACCACCTGCTTATTTTAGGCACATGTACTAAATCTAGGAAAATGACTAGAGCAAGAAGGAAAAGAGAGTCACAGAGATCCTGTTTCCAAGCCACTCTGTGTTATCAGAGTGCCAGAGCAGATTCACATTCAGACCCTCTTCCGGCTTTTTCCTCACTTCGATCTTGTTCCCATCTTCCTTTCCTCCTCCCCACTCTACCTGGGCAAATTCTCTACCCCCATCCTTTAAACTGGGTCCTGGGCCTTACCCACACTAAATTTTCAGTTATGTGTGACAAAGACCTTTATCCTTATTCAAAAACCTCAGCAGCTTTATTTATTGTAAGGCATCCCCTCCTGCTTGCCCATCTTCTGCCTAAACTGGTATTGGGGTAAAATGTGATAAGGGAGTCAGAAACCTAGCCTGTCTTTAATATTCAGAGGAAGGAAAACCAGGCAAAAAGGGCTTCTGAGCTTGATGGCCATGGGAGGTGGCTCCAATTAGGCTCTTACCAGCAGGTATAGCCATGGTCAGCAACAACCAGGAGGACAAGTGAGACAGCATGTTCAGGGATGATATCTCAGATGTTACAGCCCCAGAGCTTTGAAAATGTGATCTTTTCTTTATATCTTGTTGGAGAGCCAGAACCACCCTGCTAGTCTCTTACATTTCTCTTACACTAGCATTCCTAACACTCGAATCAATAACTTCTGAATTCTATTTGTTTCTAACCCAGGAGGCAGGCAAGTCTCTCAAATAATTCAGAAAAGAAAACCATGCAATCAACCAATTCCCAAGTACCTTGCTTAGAAGAGATTCTGAATCCCAGAACCTCTGCGTCTTTCCTTATGTGTATGGAGAAAGAAAGGATTTTCAAATAATTAACACTGGTCCAAGTCCTAAAAGAAAATTACCTATAGAATGAAAATTTACAATGAAGGGGAAGCTAGGTAGATCAGTGGCTAGAGCACCAGGCCTGGAAAGGGGAGGTCCTGGATTCAAATCTGGCCTCAGACACTTCCTAGCTGTGTGACCCTGGGCAAGTCACTTAACTCCCACTGCCTAGCCCTTACCATTCTTCTAACTTGGAAGCAATACTTAGTATAAATTCTAAAACAGAAGGTATGGGTTAAAAAAATTTACAGTGAAACATGGGGGGAATAACTTCTATCAACATGTAACTATTTTTTCTTCTAGTGTTTATGACCGTTGATGCATCATTAATTCAGGTGACTAAGTAGTTCAGTGGAGACAGCACCAGACCTAAAATCAGGAAGACCCACTTTCAAATCGGACCACAAACATTAACTGTGTATCCTGAGCAAATCACTTAACCTCTGTTTTCCTTAATCCACTGGAGAAATAACAAACTGCCCTAGTATCTTTGCCAAGAACTCCATGGACAATATTGGTATGGTATGGTCGACAAGGTCAGGAAAAATCAGATATCACTGAACAACAAAGCATCATTAGATACTATGACCTTGGAAAGGATTTAAGACTAATAATTTGGGTAAGATAATTTGAATTTATGCACACATCTGGGTTTAAGAAATCACACTTCACCTCTAGGAAGTTTTCATGTACACATAAGCTTCTCATTTAATCTGCTACTTTAAAGCTTTTGTGCATTTAAAAGCAATTAATTGTTATACTCTTCTTGCTTCAGAATATTATTCTGATTTATAAAGGAAATTTGGATAAGTTGAGGGCAGGTAGAAGTGAACGTACATTGTTGTTGTTCAGTCGTTTCAGTCACATCCAATTCTTTATGACTTCATTTGGGGAATTTTTAGGCAAAGATACAAGACGTTTAGCCATTTCCTTTTCCAGCTTAACTGATTGACTTACCTAATGTTACACAGCTATAGTAAGTGTTTGAGGCCAAATTTGAACTCATGAAGATGAGTTTTCCTGTGTCCAGGTGTAAAAATGGAGATTTGAACACCGGACTTCAATCCCCATAAGTCCTTGCTCTAGTTCCCAGGATGCCCTCTAATCTCACTGAGTTCCTCACCTGGGCAAGATCAAAATTTCTATTTAAACTGGCTGTAAAGCCTACTGTCTCTCTCTTTCTACTTCCGCTTCGGAGCAGACACGGCTCTCTACCTAGCAGGCAAGATGTGAGTGGTTGTGAATGGGCTCTCTGGGCCTAGACACGTGCTTTCTTATTTTGCATTTTTTTAATTCTTATTCTTTAATAAACCTCTAAAAATATAATACTTCTAGCAGAGAAACTAATTTTAACTGCTACACAGGTTCTATCAACTTTGCCACCTAGCTGGCCCATATTAAGTGTTCATTATTGGCACTGAAAGGAGAAGAAAAAGATTTTGCTTTCTTTTTAAAAAATAATTTTTTTCAGTTACATGTAGAAACAAATTTTTGTTTTCTGACATTTTGTTTTCTGACATTTTAGGATTCAGATTTTCTCCCTTCCTCCTTTGACCTAACTCCCCAAGGTAGCAAATATTCTGATATGTTATACCAGTGTTTTTACACGATATGTGTTTCTATATTATTTCATAATCTATATAATTTCATAATAGAAGACACATATCACACAGACAATAAAAAACTCATGAAGGAAATATAGTGAACGATGGAATACTTTGATCTGCAATCAGACTCCACCAGTTCCTTCTTTGGTTATGGACAGCATTTTCCATTATGAGTCCTCTGAGGATATCTTAGGAACTTGCTTTGTTGATAACGGTTTAGTCCTTTACAGTTGACATAATATTTCTGTTAGTGTATGCATTGTTCTCCTGGTTCTGTTCACCAAATTTTGCATCAGTTCATATGTCTTTCTAGGTTTTTCTGAATTCATACTAGTCTTCACTTCTTATGGCACAATAGTATTCCATTACAACCAAATATCACAATGTGTTCAGTCATTCTCCAAAGGATGGACAACCTCTCAGCTTCCAATTCTTTGCCACTAAAAAAAGAGCTGCTAAGAATATTTTGATGCAGGTAGGTCCTTTTCCCTTATCTCTGATCTTTTTGAGATAGAGACCCAGTAGTGGTATTGCTAAGTCAAAGGTTGGTTCCATATTGCTCTCTGGAATGGTAGTATCAGTTTACAGTTCCACCAACAGGATATTAGTGTCTCAATTTTCCCACATCTCCTCCAATACTTGTTAGTTTCCTTTTGGTCATGTTAGCCAATCTGATAGGTGTGAGGTGGTGTCTCAGTTGTTATAATTTGCGTTTCTCAAATCAATAGTGATTTGGAGCATTTTTTCATAAGACTATTGAAAGTTTTAATTTTACCTTTTGAGAATTGCCTGTTCATATCTTTTGAACACTTTCCAATTGGGGAATGCTTTGTATTCATATAAATTTGACTCAGTTCTCTATGTATTTGGAAAATGAGGCTTTGGTCAAAGACACTTGCTACAAATTTTTTTTCTCAAATTTGTTATTTTCCTTCTAAACTTGGTTGCATTGATTTTGTTTGTACAAACCCTTTTCAATTTAATGTAATAAAAATTATCCATTTCATTTTTTTATAATGTTCTCTATGTCTTGTTTGGTCATAAATTCTTCCTTTATCCATACAAATTTGACAGGTAAACTGAAGAAAAAGACATTCAAGTGAAATGAAAAGGAGATAATTATTGGGTTCAAATATTGCTTTTAGTAGTTTTATATATGAAACATATTCCAGTTTGTCTTAGTCACTGGATAAAGCAATGGAACTGATAGGTCTACTTTTTACAAATACAGTACAGGACTGGAGGCAGGGGCACCTGGGCTTAACTACTGGATCTCAGCAGATTTGCTGTGAAACTCTAGTTAGAGCCCTTAAAAAAAAAAAAGCCATAGTCACACCCTTGCTCTGGTTGGTCACTGATTGTCCCAACTCTCAGGCCTGGTGGGAGGAGAAATGGTGATTAGGCTTCAAGTAGCTGAAGCCCTTTGAAGAGCTATGTTAAATAAACTGGGGCTTTATTACTATTATTAGGCAACATCAAGGCAAGGCAAGGCAAGGCAAGGCAAGGTCCTTGCACTGATTAAGGGCCAGTGAAATCTGAAGCTACTTGTCCATTGCAGAGAATTAAGTAACACGGTCACATCTCCCAATCCTAAAAATAAGCTGCTGCAGCCATAGGAATCACTTTCTAAAAGGAGCCTCTGTTCTCCACCGGCTCAGAAAGAAAGATGTCCCCTCTAGAAATCCAGACCTTCATAGCTTAAAAGAAGTTTTAATTTTGATCTTCAAAGCATTAAGATGAATTAACTAAAAACTGTATAAAAGAAGTTGGACCCATTGCTTCAAGTATAGCTCTTAAGGCTCCAAGTGGCTAAAAAGCCAACAGAGTCAAATTAGTTTGACCTACCCATGCACAATTAATATTTCTTCAATTATTTAAGTCTGGTTTTATTTCTGCAAAAGGTATATTATAGCTGGACTTATACAGTTCCTGGATGTATCATGGTCGACACTCCAAAATAGTTTATAATTTCTTCAAGTTATTTTTGAATGGAAGTTTCTTTCTAGCTGTTTCTGTTTGGTTTTGTAGGAGACATAAAGAAATGCTGATGACTGTTTCAATTTGGTTGACTAAGTTTTTCTAAGTAAATCATATCTGAACAAAAAAGGAATAATTTTCTTTCTTCTTTGCCCTCAACATCTCTTTCTTGTTTTATTGCTACAGCCAACATGTTTAAGAATGTTAACTTACTAGTGGTGATAATGGGCATCCTTACTTTACTCTATTTTTCTCTATTTTTTTGCTCTTTGTTTTAGATAGATAATATATACTATATTTAGATAGATAATATATACTATATAAAGCCCATTTATTCCTATGCTTTCCGGTGTTTTTAACAGGAACAAGTTTAGATCTTATCAAAAGCCTTTTCAGTATTGACATCATATGATTTTTGTTATTTATATTATTTGTTCTCCTTAGGCTGAACTAGTCCTGAATTCTTTGTACAAATCCAATCTGGTAGTAGTGTAGAAATCTTTCTAACATGTTGTTATAGCCTATTTGCTAATATTTTATTTAAAATTTGTGTTACTTTTTTATTAGGGATGTTCTTTCTCCGTTTTGTCTCTGCTTGGTTTAAGAATCAAACCCATATATGTATCGCTGAAAGAGATTGGAAGGATGCCTTTTTCTTCATTATTGCAAACAGTTTATAAAATAATGGGATTAATTAAGTGTTCTTTCATTTTATGAATTCACTTGTAAATAATCTTCCTAGTCCCCCAGGCTCACAAAGGATGAATCATCCTGGTTTTCCTCACTATCTCTCACCCCCTATACCAATCTGCCTGTCCAGTTCATCTTTCCAACATCTCTTGATTACACCCCCTTCTCTCTTCTGATACTGCCACCACTTAGTACAGGCCTTAATCACCTCATACCTGGATTATTTTGATTGCTTACTGGTGAGTCGGCCTGCCTCCAGTCTCTTCCCCTCTCTAGCCCATCCTCCATGCAGTCACTAATGTGATTTTCCTAAAGGGCAAGTGTGATCACATTATGATCCCACTCAATAAACTGCAGTGACTCCCTACTGTCTCCAGGATTAAATGAAAAAATACTCTGTTTGGCATGAAGTCCTCCTTCATCTAGTCCCTCAATACCTTTCTAGTCTTCTTACACCTAAACTCTCCATCATATAGTCTTCAATCCAATGATTCAGTCATGCTGTCTTGATACCCAAAGGTCTAGTACTGTATCCTGGCCTCATCAGACCTGTAATAAATGCCTACTGAACTGAATCAGAGAATGCCATAAAATAGCACACCACCATTCCTTATTGGGTGGTCTCTCCATAAATACATCATAAGCGCCTTGGTCCTTCCTCTGTATCTTCCCCATATTCTAAACAGTGACTACCGACAAACCCTCTAAAATGCATGTACACAGAATGAAGAACTGATTTAGCCCATCTTTAACCCTTCTGCAGCAAGAAACTCTGATGTGGGTGCTGCTGTGTTCAGCCATTTTCACGGAATTTTGGAGTTGAAGGGGATCGCAGAGACCAACTAGTCTAACCCAGGCCTTCAAAAGAATCTCTACCAAATGTTTCATAAGAGCTCGTGTCATCCTCAATGAAGCAGAACCAGCAGGACTTTTCTTTGGGACTTATCCTTGTTTTCACCTGATACCCTAGCCTCTTCCCAGAGGGAGAAGTACTGGAGAGACCGTAAATGCAAAGTGCCCAGGACAGAGGTGTTAGCAGCCAATACTATTAAAGCTCCTACCTACAGATTTGCCAGCCATGAGGTGGGAAGTCTGTACTCCCTGCACAACTTAAGCTGTGTACTTCATGGCTCACAGGTCATCCTAGAAAGAATCAGAGGTCTTATAGCGATGGGAGGGTACTGGGCAGTGTGACCTATAATGAGTCACCCATTTCAGGTCAGTTTTCAGTTCATTTTCATAAGAGGTACCAAACTGAGGTTTCTGGTCACATGCTTTCCAGAAGGAAGTACTCTGCATAGCAGAGGTTTTGAGAACAATTCTTTAAAAAAGAGAGCAAGCAATCACCTTCTCAAGGAAGATTTTATTGGCAGTGACACTTAGAAGTCTCCCAATGTCCCCCAATCGAAAAAAAAAAAAGGAAAGCATAGGAAGGTACAATCCCCATTACAAACTCAGTCTCTAAAGACAGAAGAAACTCTGCCTCTCCAACATATGATGAATAAACTAAAAATCAAACTCAATTCCCTTTCACCTGCCCCAGAATCATATATTTTCTTCTATTAAGTCTTCTCCATCATTAAGGTCCTTTTTCCACTCTGAGAAAAGGCTCATTTTTAATGAGCTTCTTATACACTGGAGCAGTAAAGAAGTTTAGAGCAAGAAAACTAGGAACAAAATTAATCCCTAAAGTCTAAAACAAAGTGGTTAATCTGAAATAGACTGGCTTCTGCTTTAAAACAAACAAACCAAAAAACTCCCAAACAACAAACACTCAATATTTTTCCACAAGAAGCAGCTGCTCTGTGGACCCCACTCTGAATGTTCTTTTCATACACTCCTTAAAAGTCAGGATTTTCCGAAGTTGAAACAACAAAAAGAACTACTCCATCCACATGAAACCAAACTTACAAAAATATAGCTATCTACAAAGAGAAGTAATTTGTATTTGATCATCATACCCACAGCTTTAGCTGTGGGTTTTCTGCATGACATTATAAGGACACTTTGAAAAGCCACATGTGTACAATAGCTTCATACATGGGTAAACAGAGCTTCAGTCACTACAGTTCTATAAAACCAAGGTCAGGGCATTTAATCTTGTTCTTTCACTATCAGCTGAAGGCCTTCCAAAAAAAAAAAGGTTAGAAAAGAAGTAAACAAAAGTAGAGATAATTGAGAAGGAAAGCAGAGTGACAAAAAGCCATCATGGGAAATAATATACATTTATTTTCTCAACAGCACAAAATTCTGAAAAAAAGTTTTTACTCTTAATATGCTGAACTAGGCATTCACATGAAATAAATATTCTAAAGAAACACTCAACCACCCCAGTTTAGGAGTAAAAGGGAATAGTTCTGTAATTTTTTCTGATCTTCGAGAGAGAAAATATAAGTAAATATGTGTGTTGCAGTTGAGGAAGTTAATTCTGAAATATAAAACCAATTCAAGTGACTTTTTACCTAGAGAACTGAAGGGTCTGGGCCTCCACAAGCAACAGCATAGCCTCATGGCTTGGGGGGAAGGACCTGCCTCCTGATGCCAAAGTCCTAAAATTTGCTGGGGATATCCAACCCAATCCACTATGCTTGACCTGATTTCTGACAAATTCCTCTATCAACAGAATCTCAGACTAGGTCACCCTGACAGAGGGAGGCATGTTGTGCCATCCAATAAAGATTTACCTTCAGGTATAATAGCAGCATTTCTAATCAGAAAGATATTTAGCTTGCTGGCTGTTAAAGTTCAAGTGTGCTTTTCTAATGTCTTTGTTAAATGCCAGCAACTGCAAAGTGGAGAGTGTTAGAGCACCTAGTTCACTTATTTCACTCCCCCCATTCCCTCCGGTACACAGTGTGGGATATTGCTGGTTTCTTTTGAGTCTCCTCAGAGCTTTACAGATCAGCTCTCCAGGGGTAAGCCATAATGGACCTCACACAGACAAATTCATCCCATAATTCAAGTCTGAGACAAGAAAGGGAAGAAATGAATTGGGGGCCCTTGGACCTTAGGCCCTGGCTCTGCTAACAATCCTATCCAGCAAGTCCTAACCTGCTTCTCTGAATATATGCCGGAGATGAACAGAAACCCACAAATGTTGGCAACAGCACCGATCTTGCTGGAATTCCTTCTCCTTTACCTTTCAAGCATACAAGGCTATCTGCAGGGCAGCACATCCTATGGCTGTGTTTGGAATTTAAGGTGTCGCCGGAGTATAGCAGCAGCACCTCAGTCCCAAGAACACTCCTGCAGCAAGGCTGCACACAGGAAAGGCTTCCCCCTCACACCCAGCACTCAGGCATACTTCACATCAATTATTCTTATCAAGCACCACTTAGTCAGACTAGAGAGTGGGACCTCAGAGTGAAGGAAGAAATGGAAAACAAGGTTGTCTCTGATACCACCTGAGGCAAAAGGGGAAGAAGCAGGGATGGGGGGGAAGTGACAAGCCCAGGGTGGGTAAGAGGGTTGCCCTGGCACTGCTGGAGTAGTGTCAGAAGAGAGAGGGGAAAACATGTCCTCAACTGCTGCCAGGCAGCAGGACATGAGGAAAATCTGCTTGCCTTTAGGTTTCCTCAGCTTCCTCTCCTCAGTGAGAGAAGTCCTGGAAATAGCCATGAGCTAGGGACACCCTTCCGAACTGTAGCTCCCTCCTATCATTAGAAATGGACTCAGGGCTGTGATGTGCTTTGAAGAGAGAAGTAAGATCAGGATCCAAAGCATTAACAGCCTGATAAATCCAAGTTCCAACTCTGCCTGCTGCTTTCCTTTGCCTGTGAGATGGCTGCCAGTTTTTTGGAGAGGAAATGGATTTAAGAAAGACTAATCCTGGGGGCAGCTCCATAGCTCAGTGGATTGAGAGCCAGATCTAGAGACAGGAGGTCCTGGGTTCAAATTTGACCTCAGACACTTCCCAGCTGTGTGACCCTGGGCAAGTCACTTGACCCCCATTGCCTAGCCCTTACCACTCTTCTGCCTTGGAGCCAATACACAGTATTAACTCCAAGCCGGAAGGTAAGGGTTAAAAAAAAAGAAAGAAAAAAGAAAAGAAAGACTAATCCAGATCTAAACAACTGAAAAATATTAATTACTCTTGGCTAGGCCAACTTAATAGAATAAAAATGGCAATTCTATCTAAATTAAGTCACTTATTCAGTGCCATGCCAGTCAGACTATCAAAGAATTAATTTATAGAACTAGAAAAAATAATAAAGTTAATCTAGAAAAACAAGAAGTCAAGAATATCAAGGGAAATTCACAGAAAAAATGTGAAGGAAGGTAGCCAAAGCAATACCAAATCTCAAACTGTACTTGCAGGCAATAATCAACAGAACAGTCTGGTAGAGGCTGAGAAATGGAATGGTAGATCAAAAGAATAGATAAGATATATAATATACAGGAGTAAATGACCATAGAGTGTTGGATAAACCCAAAGACCCCAGCTTTTGGGATAAGAACTCAGTATTTAACAAAAATGGCCAGGAAAATGGAAAACGATATGGCAGAAACCAGGTATAGATCAACATCTCACAGCCTTACCAAGATATAGTCAAAATTAGAATATGATTTAGATATAAAGAGGGATATCATAAGTAAATTAAGGGACCGTAGTAGACTACTCTGGCATATCTATGGAGAAGAGAAGAATTTGTGACCAAATAAAAGACAGAGATCATTATAAGATGTGAAATAATGTTAATTACATTAAATTAAAAAGGTTTTATGCAAATAAAACCAATGTAAACAAGATTAGGAGGGAAAGAACAAACAGGAAAAAATTTTATGACAAATTTCTCTAATAAAGGTCTAATTTCTCAAATCTATAGAGAACTAAGCCAAATTTATAAGAATACAAGTCATTCCCCAACTGACAAATGGTCAAATGGTTTTGACAAATGGTTTATATCAAAGGATATAAACAAGCAATTTTGAGATAAAGAAATGAAAGCTATCAATAATCATCTAAAAATGTTTTAAATTAATCTAATCTAAAATCACTCTTGCTTAGAGAAATACAAATAAAATAATTCTGAGGTGCCACCTCACACCTATTTGACTGGTCAATATGACAGTAAAGGAAAGTGATGTTGGAGGGAATGTGGCCAAAACTGGCACACTAAAGCATGGTGGATTTGTGAACTGATCAAACCATTCTGGAGAGCAATTTGGAACTATGCCCAAAGGGCCATAAAATTGAGCATACCCTTTGATCCTATAATACCACTACAGTATCCCAAAGAGATAATAAAAAAGGGGAAAGGAACTACTTGCACAAAAATATTTCTAGCAGCTCTTTTTGTGATAGCAAAGAATTTGAAATTGAGAGAATATCCATCAATTGGGGAATTAACTGTGGTACATGTTGTTGATGGAATTATACGATAAAAAATGATAAGCAAGATGATTTCAGAAAAAGCTGGAAAGATCTACATGAACTGATACAGAGCAAAATAAGAACTGGGAGAACATTGTACACAGTAACAGCAATACTATATGATGATCAACTGTGAAAACTTGGCTACTCTCAACAATGCAACGATCTGGGATAATTTTGAAGGACCTATGACAGAGAATGCTATCCACCTCTAGAGTACAAACTGTTGTAGTCTGATAGATGTGGATCAAAGCATATATCTTTCACATCAGTGTATTTATGGTTTTATTTTGGGGTTTTGGTTTCGTATGAGTGTGCTCTTCTTACAATGACCAATATGGCAGTGTTTTTGCATGATAATACAAGTATGGCCCAGATAAAGTTGCTTACCATATCAGAGTGGGGGGAAGGAAGGGAGGGAGATGGCTTGGATTTTATAATTTTGGAAAACATATCCTGAAAATTACTATTACATGTAATTGGGAAAATATCTTTTAAATTAAAAAAAAAGAGGGACTAATCAAGTTAAGTCTTCTTCTGATTCTACTTTATAAAAACCAATTTGGACAGAATTAAACTTTTCAATTCAATTGAAATTTTCAATTCTGACTAAATCAGAAGGGAAAGAGACCTCACCACACAATTTTCCTCCTATCTCTTGTTAAGTTTGAGGAAAGACAAGGAGGATGAACAAGAGAAAAAAAAAAGTGTATGTGTGTGTGGATATCCAGTTCAATTCTAGCAAAATGAAATGGGGGTCCTTCCCACATCCAAGAACCAAGCTGGAGACAGAGGGGTCAAGGAAATATCACCCTAAGTAGCTATATTCAGATAGCTTGCACAGGCTACAAGATTTCAGAAGGGGACAATCCAGGGCTGCTTCTTTATGGCTCTTCAAGTTCTTGCAAGTTCCTAAGGAGCATCAGGGAACTTGGTCTCAGCTGCCACTTTCTGTCTCAGGTCAAGACCACTAGTGGCTGGTTGTCTCCTCTCTTCAGATATTGCGGACATGTTACCAGTCAGTGCAAACATATTCTTGCAAAAGAAGCCATGTGGCTCACCCTGTATATGCTCCCCCTTCCTACCCCAGGGCAGGGCCAGGATAAGTCTCTCAGCACATGTAGCTTTACCTCAAACCGCCCCAATATAGAGGCCTTAAAATGTCCTTCTAGAAGGAGCTCATTGTTTTAACAAAGTGAAGAAGCAAATGACTTTCATATTCCTTCCAAAGCCTCCATGAAATTTCACTTCCTCAAAGAAGTCTCCCTGATTCAGGGGAAATAAGGACTAAACATCATTTAGCTCTCCCTTTGTCCTATTCTTGACTTCTCTTTCTAGTAAGAAGAAATGATACCTCTGTCAGCATTTCAGTAAGTCTCTGACCTTCCTAAAAGTGAGCCTAAATGTTCTTCAGATATGACCTTTAGTAAATTAATTTGTTGCAATAACAAGCAATCTAGGAATGACCTCTAAATGCCATTTGGGACAATTATTTACATGATACCACCATATCCAGTGCATTATTTTCAGATTCTGTGGTCAATAAATGATTACTATAAATGGGAAGGTAAATGGTGACCAGCCACTACTTTTTTATTGGCTACAGAATCCAAAAGTTTAAAAGCACACAAGGGCTTTCTAAAGGTTTTGAGAGTGCTTCTTACTTTTATTGCCCTGTGTGCAGAAGAGGGCCAGCCCTCCCATTTATCCCCTCCCCAGGCTTTTTCAGTTAGTGATTCTATACTACAATTTTTTTTTCTTGAATCCCATCTCCCAAAACCTTATCTATCCTATGTCTTCGTGGACCTCCTAGGTGACTAGCCAAGTAATCTGATAATTCTATTAAAATGTCTTTATCTATTAAATGGCTTAATATTACCATTTTCAGATATCAACCCACAGTAAACCAAACCATAAGCAAGACTATCTTACCTAGGAAAATAAACCTTTTGGTGTTCCTCAAAATTTACCATGCAATTGGCTAAATATTTCATGAGATCATTTTTTATTTGATGAATGAAATAACCCATCAAACCACCTTTTAGCTCTCTTCCAAGTCCTTCCAACTCCAGCTTTAAAATAAACACTTTAATTTGGCTGTTTAGGGCTAGAATATAATTATGCTTTTTTTTCAAATCACTTTATGCTCAGCATTTTCATTACTACATTACCTTTGCAGTTAGAATCTCAACTCCAGAGAAACCCATTTCCTATATTTGAGTGGGGCTCTGTCAATTTTAGATTTATTCCATCCTGCTTAGTCTTTAGAATTTTAGCAACCAGGAATGTATACACCCCCACTTATGTATTAACTGTGGGGGAGGATGGTCTATGACCCACAAGTGCTAGCAAGTGCCAAATCAGAGGCAACTGACTGACCCCCTGGGCTGTCCAAAGCCAAGTTTAAGCCACCACTGGTACATGTGAGACACAGGAAGTGATGTAAAGAACTGCCTTTATATTTCACATCACTTCTTCTGAGAGAGACCTTGGAGGTGAAACTTGGCTTGGAGGAGCTGCAGTGTGAGACCTCAGGCTGCTTCCCTTAGACTGTCACGTGGTGAGTGCAAGGCTTAATTCCCTTCCCCTGGCTCTCTGAAGGCACCAGCCTCCAAGGAGGCCCCTCATCTTAGAGGAAGCCTCGTGGCTGGAAGCAGAGCTAGATTTAATCTTCTGGGAAGGCCCCTTGGCTAAGGCCTCTGAACTCCCTCTGGCTCAGATCAGACTTTCCCTTTCTCTCTCTCTCCCTTATTCTTACTTTCTGCCTTTTATTGCAAATAAACCACCATAAAATTCCATCCTGGCTTGAGTATTCCATTGGGATTTAGAATTTAAATCCCTGGCGACCACTAAAATTATATTCAGTCTCAATCCTAAAATTTACCCTTAACAGCTCCCTCCTGGATAAGCACCTTTGCCTCTGCCACATGACTATTGTGTTCACCTTTAAGTGTAGAAAACTCAACTAATGTAACTGGACCATAACAAATATAAACCTAAGGAGACATCAGGGTAAAATAATGTCAGCATCAGAAAAAAAGAGATCGTCTATCTCCCATGTCACTGCTTGCAGCCTTATGTACTAGGCCATGCCCAAAAAAGAATTTTCTCTCCCTCCTAAGTGAATAACATGAAGTACTATGGATATGAGAGGAATAGATATCAAGCCAAAAAGGTCAGCAAAGATAATTCAGCTATAACAGCCTTATCACTGTTGGTAGAAAATGAACCAATGCCAGAACAGGTGGTCTCAAGTACAGGACAGACATGAGCCAAGTGAAGCTAAAGCCATGAGCAAACGGCGTGATTAGTAGAAACCCAATGCCCGCTGGGCATTCACCCAGAAAGGAAGATGACTGCATGCCAGCTAGGGTCCAGAATGAACCTAGGTCAGTCCCTCAGCTAGTGGGAGAGTTGCATACTCTTGAGCTAAGATAGTAAGGAAAGGCAGAAAGGGAAGGGAAATTTGAATGGCTCCTCCTTTTCCTGGGACTGGCAGTTCTCTTCCCATCCCACTTCTAGGAACTGTGTCTGAGATTAGAGAAAAGGAGCCAGTTTTAGAGCACCAGTGATTCGAGCCAAAACAACCCACCCCAACCAGCACTTTGTCCCCACACAAAGATTCCTTTGTCAGATTGCAACAGCACAGTAAGAGTTAGCTGAAAACTCTGTCCTCCTTCCCTCAATTTTTCCCCTCAAAAATTCTTGATTTTGGGAGACCTGATTAAAGACAAGATACACATGACCAAGTCCCAGACCAAATACCCCCTTATGACATAGAAGGAGGTCAAGTGCTCTTTAGATCCAGAGACTCAGAATTTCCCATTCCACACCGAGAAAGCTCTCAAACTGGCCCATCCAGGAACTCAAGTTCACAGGGAATGTTTCCTTAAGTCAACTTTAATACCACAATTCCTCCAGCTCCTGCCAAAAAGGAGTCAGTTTGAACTGTTGGCCTTTCAATTAACTCCCCAGTTTCCTTTAGGACAACAATGACCTGTGTTCTGAAAGGTCTCACTCTAGCTCCCTTATAGGTCTAGGAACTGATTTCATGCTGTCCTACACTTCTTGGGATCTATTCAGATATAGTGTTTAGAAACTGGTGAATAGTGGGGGAAGTTAGGTGGCTCAGTGGATTGAGAGTCAAGCCTAGAGGCAAAAACTTCTGGGTTCAAATCTGGCCTCGGACAGGTCTTCCTATGTGTGTCTTTGGGCAAGTCATTCAACCCTGATTGCTTAACTTTTGCTGCTATTCTGCCTTGCAATCATTTTACAGTGTTGATTCTAAGAAGAAAGGTAAGGTTTAGTTAAAACAACAACATGCAAGAACCTAGACATTGGCAGGAAACAAGAAGAAATTCTATGCTGAGGAAAGTCCTGAGAAAAGAGCTCTTCTTTCCAGACTATACCTGCCTCACACACTTTATCCTATTCCTAGCAATCATACCAACACTATATACACACCTTTGTGCCAAGAAGCCAACCAGCAACAACTCCCAAATAGAAGCAAACAAAGTTATCAGCCAGAAAGTAAGCAGCTGAGCACACAAGCAATCAATAGCCATCTGCCAATGTACCATGGAGAAGCATCTGAAGGAGGCCATGATTCCCCAAAGATGAGTATCCTTGGCTCTACCTGCCCCATACAAAACCATGCAAGGCAAAGGTAAAGAATAAGCTAGAGGTTCCAATAACCAGGATTATTTGCCTTTTGGAGTACAGATTTTTGGAATAAATATTTCTCTTCCTAATCGATTACATTCTATACACAGAAGGAAAAAAATGCATAGTGCTCTTAAACATACAATAAGCACCAAATGAATGCTTATTGACTGATTATTGACTGACAATCCGCAAAACTGTTAGGGAGAGATACCCCTAAATGAAAATGAAATTGCAGGATCCAGGAAGGAACTCCAAAAAAAAGAACCTAGAGAAATGTAAAAGTTTGGCTAACTTCAGGACTATGAACTCTGGGCCAGATTGTAGAAGAAACAGGTAGTAGTAGTAGTACTATTCAATTAAATACAAAAGAAGACAATTAAGTGGCCTGTGGCACAGGGTCTTGTAGAAATTGAGACTGTGAATTCGTTTTTTTAAAAAAATCACAATATATGTTTAACCCTATGAATTTGCTTTTGTGTGTGTGTGAGAGAGAGAGAGAGACTAGAATCAAGTAACCACGGAAAATTAAAAAAAAATAATAATGAAATTAATTACTCAAAAAAATATCACTGAGATCCTAAGGTCTAACCTTGCCTTTTCACTGTTGCTGTTTCTCATTCCAGTGCTTCAACAGCAAAGGTTAGAATCATGGATACCCCAAGCTGCTTACTCAAAGTGACTAAAATGGCTGTTAAGAGAGACAAATATTATTTAATTCAGTAATTATTTATTGAATTTCTTTTGCAAACAAAGATCTCCCTCTCACTTTCCTCCTCACTACTTTGAGCAAGCAAGAAAAATAAAATCAACATAAAAGCACTTAAAGTCAAGCAAAACAAAAATTCTCACTGGTCAAGTCTAAAAAAAAATCTCTCAATCTGCACCATAGGTCCACTCTGCAGGAAGTAGTATGTTTCATCATGAGTCCTCAGGAATTGTGATTGATCATTATGTTGATTGGAGTATCCATATTTTCTTTTTAAAAAATATTTTGTTTTAATCAGCCAAGATTCACCTTTTCCTGCTCCAATAGTACTCCCATCCACCCTTATTGAGAATTTAAGAAAAACAAAACCCATTACACCCAGACAATCAAAACAAATTTTCACACATTGGCCATCTCCCAAAAAATATTTGTCTTATTCTGCATTCAGACTCCCATTCTTTGGTACCTCAAAAGGAGCTATAAATATTTTTGTACATGCTTAGAATTAATTTTGCTTAACTAGATTAATCACTCGTTTAATCTAACCTCTCTCTAATTTCCTCTTCCCCCCACCCCCCTTTCTCACCTATAACACTGGAGTGAAATATATTCCTGTACCTAGCTCTGTATATATTCTTTCTTCTTTTAATCAGTTCAGATGATACAGAGGTTCAAGTTATCAGCTGCTCTCTCCCATCCTCTCCTCACTTGTAGAGATACACATCTACTTGTACACTCTCATTATGTGAGCTAATTTCCCCTAGCCCTCCTTTCCTTTCCCCTAATCCCCAGGTGTATTTCTCTTCCCCTCTCTTTCCATTCTTAAGATCAATACAAAATAGAACCACTTTCAGGCCTTCTCTAATAGGACTCCTCCCAATGAACTCTGCTATAACAGGGATCAGAGGGGCCATGTGCGTCATCTCCCCATATCTGGATGTAAACAGATTATCCTTGTTTAGACCTTTATTATTGTTCATTTGTGTTTATCTTTTTTTGTTTCTCTTCACTACCATGTTTGTAGTTCAAAGTTTCTTTACAGCTCTGGTCTTTTCAATGGGAATGCTTAGGAGTCCTCTACTTCATTAAAGATGTAATTTGCTCTGCCCTGTAGGATTATACTCAGTTTTGCTAAATTATTCTTGGCTGTAAACCCAGATTTGTGGCCTTCTGGAATAAGCTCTCTGCTCCTTAAAAAGTGATGGCTGACAAATCTTCTTGTTTCTGACTATAGCTTCTTGGTACTTGAAATAATTCTCTTTGTCTACTTATAGTATATTTTCTTTGATCTGGAAGCTCAAATTTTGGATATTGATTTTGGCTATGATGTTCTTGGAAGTTTTAATTTTGGAGTTTCTTTAGGAGATGACTGATGAATTCTCTTTCCATTTTCCCTCTGGTTCTAAGAGATCTAGATAGTTTTCTTTTTAAGATTTCTTGAAACGATATTTAAGCTCTTTTTGTTTGGGTTATGGCATTCATAGAATCCAATTAGTTATAAATTCTCCTCAATCAGATTGCCAGGTCAGTTGTTTTTTGCCACAATTTAACTTATGCTTTCTTCTATTTTTTTACCCTTTGAACTTTGTTTAATATTTCTTATTGCCTTATTGATTCACTGACTTCTAATTGGTTCATTCAAATTTACAGGAAGTTTATTGCTTAAGTAAGGTTTTGTATTTCTTGTACCAACCTGTTAATTCTCTTTCAAATTCCTTCTTTCATACTTTTAATTTCTTTTCCAACTTTTTCCTCTAGCATTCTCATTCCATTTATAAAAAACATTGTTCACTTTTAAAACTTTTAAACTTCATCTCAATCATGACTTAATTCTAGTTGAGTTTGTACTAGTGTTAGTTGAGTGTGTCCCTCTGAGGCTCTGCTTGTAGATGTTTTGGAGTTATTCTCTTTTAGGTTTATGTCTTGAGTGTCTCTGCCACCATACTAGCACATTAATACATCAAAGAGTTCTTAACCAGAATGCAGAATAAGAGAGCAATGACCACATTTCTCCTTAGATCATATCTTGAAAGAACTGAAAACTTACAAGTCTCAAGAATTTGCTCTGAAAATTGCAGCATGAAAAATTTGGGACAGTGCCCCTTCCCCCCAACCCCAAAGGCAGAGACCAACTTTGACAAAAATTAAGTGTCAAGAAATAGGCCAAGGAAAGGAGAAAACACCACCACCAAAATATGATCATAGAAAATTACTATGGAGACAGAGAAAATAAAAAAAAAATAAACTCAGAAGACAATAATATCAAAACAGCTACATGCAAAGCCTTGAAGAAAAATGTGAATGTTCCCAAAAGAAATTGCCCAAAAAGAATTCCTAGAAGAGCTCAAAAGGGAATTTAAAACTCAAATAAGAGACAAATTTGGGAAAAGAAATGAGAATGATGCAAGAGAATCACACACACACACACAAAGGTTTAACAGTTTAGTAAAGGAAGCACAAAAAAATGGAAAAAATTGTACAAAAATTCATTGAAGAAAATAACTTTTTAAAAGTCAAATTGGTGAAAAATGAGGGGATGCCCTCTGACTGGGGAATGGCTGAATAAATTGTGGTATATGTTGGTGATGGAATACTATTGTGCCCAAATTCCATGTGAACTGGAATGACCTCCAGGAACTGATGCAGAGTAAAAGGAGTAGAACCAGGAGAACATTATACACAGAGACTGATACACTGTGGAACAATCGAATGTAATGGACTTCTCTAGTAGTAGCAATACAATGATCCAGGACAATTCAGGGGGATTTATGAGAAAGATGCTATCCATATCCAGAGGAAGAACTGTGGGAGTAGAAACACAGAAAAAAACAACTGCTTGATCACATGGGTTGATGGGGATATGATTGGGGATGTAGACTCTAAGCAATTGCCCCAGTGCAAATATTAATAATATGGAAATAGTTCTTGATCAATGACACATGTAAAACCCAGTGGAATTTCACATTAGCTACAGGAGGGGGCAAGGGGAGGGGAGGGAAAGAACATGACTCATAACCAAGGAAAAATATTCTAAATTGACTAATTAAATAAATTAAAAAAAAAATTTTAAGTCAAATTGGCAAAATGGAAGAGGTACCAAAGCTCACAGAAGAAAATAATTAATTCCTTAAAAATTAGAATTGGACAAGTGGACGCAAATGATGCCATGAAACATGAAATAATAATTTAAAAAATAAAAAGAATGAAAAAACAGAGTCCACCAATCGCTTCTTGAAAGAGATCTCAATCCCAGGAACATCATAACCTAATTATAGAGCACCTAGGTAAAGGAGAAAATATTGCAAACAGCCAAGAAGAAACCATTCAAATATGTCATAGTCAGAATTAATACAGGATTTAGCAGCTTCTAATGGGAAAGGATTAGGTGGCTTAGAATGATATTCTGGAGGGCAAAGGATTACAACAAAGAATCATCAACCCAGTGAAACAGCATAATCCTTTAAGGGGAAAAAAATCCTATTTAATGAAATTGAGGACTTAAGCATTCCTTATGAAAAGCCTAGAGTTGAACAGAAAATCTGATTTTCAAATATAAGACTCAAGAGAAGCAAAAAAAAGGTTAAACAGGGAAGAGAAATCATAAGGGAATTCAATAAGATTAAACTTTACATTTCTACATAGAAAGATGATAGTTTCTAACTTCTAAGAACTTTATCATTATTAGTACAGACAGAAGGTAAAGGTGTGAGCTATGATGGAATGACATTAAAAAAAACCAAGAGGTGAAAGAGGGATAAACTGGGAGAAGCAGGGGGTGGCAAGCAATGCTTGAGCCTTATTCTCATTAGAACTGGCTCAAAGAGGGCATAATATACACACTTAGATGGGTATAGAAATATATCTTAACCTATCTGCAAGAGAAGCTGATGAGTAAATGAGAGTGAGAGAGAGAGAGAGATAAACAAGGGAAAAAATAGAATGGAAAGAAATACACAATTAGTAATCATAACTATGAATGAGCAGAACTCACCCATAAAATGTAGACAGATAGCAGAGTGAATTAAAAACCAGAATACTACAATATGTTATTTACAAGAAACATACTTGAAGCATGCAAAGTAAAGGGCAGGAACAGACTCTATTATGCTTTGGCTAAAGTTAAAAAAGAAAATGCAGGGATAGCAATCATGATCTCAGACAAAGCAAAAACAAACATAGGTCTAATTAAAAGAGAAGCATGGAAACTACATCTTGCTAAGAGGTAGCATAAACAAATGAAGCAATATCAATATTAAACATGTGAAGAGTGAATCAAACTCTATCAATCAGCAACTTTTAAGTTAATCAATCAAAAACTTAAGTACCCCTATTAGTACCTTACCAATCACCAAGTCACTTGCTAGAGTGGGTGACAACTCCAAAGGCTACTGCCACCCACATTGGGCAGTGCTAGGCAAATTGAAAGACTTTGATGGGTTCCTGTAAAGTGGGGGAGCAACAAGAAGAAGTGATGCCGAGAAAACTGCTTTAAAAAGGCCAGCTGGAGGATTCAGTCATTCTCTCTGGGTTGGTGAGCCGGACAGGAGGAGGAGACTCTTTCCCTGGATCCTGTATTGGCTTGAAGTGGTAAGTGGAGTGATTCCTTCCTTGGTTCTTTGGTGGGGAGACTCTCTCTGTTCGTTGGTGCTTCGGTGGGATATTCCTTTCAGTGTGAGGCTGAGACCTACAGTCTTAGCCTTGTGTGCCCTGAAGGTTCTTCAATGTCTCCTGGCTCTTTGGGATTTCAGCTTCCTAATTAGGACTTTGGATTCTGGTGAGATTTGCTTTCGGATTCCCATTTGCAGTCGGGAGACATTAGGATTAAACTCAGGGTATTTGTAGCTAGACAGTACTTTCTGTCTCTTTATCTACATTTTCCCACTTTAACTCTTTCTACCTCTTTGTAAATGAAGCTGCTAAAAGTCATTTTGACTTAAGCTGTAATATTTTTAAATTGGCAACCACAATATTACTTTAGAATTCTCATATTTAGCATAAAGCCTAGATTTCAAATTCTTATAAACATATACATAACAAATAGCAGAGCATCCAAATTCTTAAAGGAAATGTTAATAGAACATAAAACTATGATGATTGGAGGACCATATTTCCTTCTCAGAACTAGATAAATCTTACCATAAAATAAACAAAAAAGAAGTTAAAGAGATGAACAAATTTTTAGAAACATTAGACCTTTAGAGAAAGCTGAATGGAAATAGAATAGAATAGAATAGACCTTTTTTTTCTAAGTGGTAAAAGGCACATAGCTATACAAAACTAACCATGTAGTAGAGAATAAAAAGGGGCAAGTAGGTGGCACTGTGGATACTGCAGTGGACCTGGAATTAATAAGATTTGGCCTCAGACACTAGCTGTGTGACCTTGGGCAAGTCACTGAACTCTGTCTGCCTCAGTTTCCTTCCTCATGTCAAATGAGTTGGAGAAGGAAATGGCAAACCATTCCAGTATCTTTGCCAAGAAAACCACAAATGGCATCATGAGAAGTTGGACATGACTGAAAATAACTTAACAAAAAGGGAATAAAAACCTCACAAACAAATGCAGAAAACAAATATTAAATATATCCTTTTCAGATCTTAATACAATAAAAATTACATTCAATAAAAGGCAATGGGAAAATAGTTAGAAATGAATTGGAGGGACTTCCGGGTAAGCATGGCAGCCAGCTAAACGTGGTTTACTCACTCTTCCCAACATACACCGACAAGGACTACCCCAAAAGACCTTAAGAATAATTTTCAGAGGAGAGGAGGAGCTGTAAAGTGGGGCGCAGCATTGAAGGTGCGTGGGATCAGGGCTTTACTAGTCTATAAGAGGGTGAAAGGACTTCCACCCAAATGCGAGCCGACCCAGCCTCCCCAATCCACACCTACAGGGCCAGACCTAGGGCCAGTGCATGCAGAGACAAAGAGCAAGGGGCTCCTCTGAAACAAGGAGAGGACACATCTGTGCCCTTGGGAGATGACTAGGACAGCAGTCCCCCCCCCCCCAAGGCAGCTAGGCAGAAAATGCCAACACATGAGAGAGCGCAGATCTCAGGTGCCCAGAGCCAGCGCGCCCACCAGAGCCAGGGAGTGAGCCAGGAGTGCCTCTGGAACGAACAGGGAGCGTTTTGGGGTCCTAGGGAACTGACTAGGACTGCAGGGGACCCACCCTCAAAAGCAGCTAAACTGGAAAACCAGACGGGCAAGAGAGCGCAGACACTGAGCGCCCCCTGGAGGAAGGCACCCAGAAAAGCCGCAAACAACTGCAAAGAATCGAGAGCCTGCCTCTGCTCCTTAACTCCATACACAAAGAACTTGCTCAGCTGACTCAGATTTCTGACTAAAGAGGGAACTGAGAACATCCAGAAAAAATGGCTAACTGTGCACAGGAGCCTCAAAATCCCTCCAAGAAATTAAAAAAAAAAAAAAAGAATCTGTCACCCTTGAAAATTTTTACAGAGGAAAAACTCAGGCTACAGAGGAAATACTGGATGAAACTCAAACAAAGGCAAAACCAAAAAACAAACAAACAAACAAAACAAACAAAAAACCCTGAAAATTGTCCATAAGCCCTGGAAGCGTCTCAAATGGAGTTTATCATCAGAAAGATAGAAGCCCTCTGGAAAGAGAAGTGGGAAATGGTTCAAAAAGAAAACCAACAAATTATTTTAGAGAACCAAAAAATTACAGCTGAATGCCAAAAGATTAAAGCATAAAACCAGGCCTTAAGGACCAGAATTGAGCAACTGGAAACCAATGATCTTGCAAAACAGCAAGAATTAATAAAGCAAAGTCAAAAGACTGATACAATAGAAGAAAGCATAAAATATCTCACTGAGAAGTTGACAGATCAGGAAAACAGAGGAAGGAGAGACAATTTAAGAATCATTGGTATACCTGAATAGCCAGAAATGAACAGGAACCTTGACACCATACTACAAGAGATCATCCAAGAAAACTACCCTGAAATTCTTGAATAAGGGGGAAAAATCAACATTGAAAGAGTTCGTAGAACACCCTCTACACTAAACCCCCAAAAAACAACTCCCAGAAATGTAATAGCCAAATTCCAGAGCTTTCAAGCTAAGGAGAGAATTCTGAAAGAAGCCAAAAAGAAACAATTCAGATACAAAGGAGCACCAATCAGGATCACACAAGACCTGGCTGCTTCTACCCTGAAGGACCGCAAGGCCGGGAACACGATATTCAGAAAGGCAAGAGAACTGGGTCTTCAACCAAGAATCACCTATCCATCAAAACTGACTATATACTTCCAGGGGAAAGTATGGGCATTCAACAATATAGAAGATTTCCAAGTATTTGTAAGGAAAAGACCAGAACTAAGTGGAAAGTTTGACATCCAAACACAAAGATCAAGAGAAACACGAAAAGGTAATTATGAAAGAAAGGGAAAAGGAGAAAAATGCTTCTCTTTTTTTCTCTTCTTTTATTTTTTTTATTCAAACTTTCTTCCTTAAGGGCTACAATTAGACCAAATTATATATATTAATATATGGGGAAAATGTTATGTGTAACTCTCAAAAATGTTTTCATTATTATAGTAAATAGAAGAATCATTCATAAGAAAAGATTGGGGCATTAAAGGCTATAAAATGATTAGGGGGAAACAAGGGTGAGGGGATCGACAGTACTAAGAGATACTTTAAGAAATAAAATAAATAGAATAATTTTTATCACACAAAGACACACATGGGAAGGGGAGGGGAAGAATACTCTTATAAGAGGGAGAGGAAGAGAGTGCTAATAGGTGATACCCAAATATTACTCTCAATGAACTCAATTCTGAGAGGGAAGAACATCTAGACCCATTGGGATCTTAAAGTCTATCTTATCCTACTGGGTAAGGAAGAAGGGGAAACAAAGGGGTGGGGGTAGGGGGAGCTCAAAAAATAAAAAAGGGGAGGGAAGAAGAGGGAGGAGGATACTTAACAGACCCTAAACAACAAGAAGGGAACAAAAAGGGAGGGGCCAGAAAGGGAAGCCTATCAAGGGATGGGAATAGGGGGATTGACCAAAAGTAAACCACTGGACTAAAAGGACATAGCACAAGAATAGTCAGAACTAGGAGAGGATATCAAAATGCTAGGGAATTCAAAAGTGACAATCATAACTTTGAACATGAATGGGATGAAGTCACCCATAAAACGTAGACGAATAGGAGAGTGGATTAGAATCCAGAATCCTACCTTATGTTGTCTATAAGAGACACACATGAGGCGAGTAGATACTCACAAGGTCAGAATTAAAGGGTGGAGCAAGACCTATTGGGCCTCAACTGACAGAAAAAAGGCAGGAGTTGTAGTCATGATATCTGACAAAGCCAAAGTAAAAATAGATCTGATTAAAAGGGATAGGGAAGGTAAATACATCCTGATAAAAGGGAGTGTAGATAATGAGGAAATATCACTAATCAACATGTATGCACTAAATGGTATAGCACCCAAATTTCTAATGGAGAAACTAGGAGAACTGAAGGAGGAAATAGGTAGTAAAACCATACTAGTGGGAGACCTGAACCTACCACTATCAAATTTAGATAAATCAAATCAAAAGATAAATATGAAAGAGGTGAATGAAATCTTAGAAAAATTAGAATTAGTAGATATATGGAGAAAAATAAATAGGGACAAAAAGGAATACACCTTCTTCTCAGCAGCACATGGCACATTCACAAAGATTGACAATATACTAGGTCATAAAGACATGGCATACAACTGCAGAAAAGCAGAAATAATAAATGCAACCTTTTCAGATCATAAGGCAATAAAAATAACGATCATTAAGGGTAGGAGAGCTAAATCCAAAACTAATTGGAAATTAAATATGATTCTCCAAAATTGACTACTCAGAGAAACAATTAATAATTTCATTGAAGAAAATGACAATGATGAGACATCCTTTCAAACTCTATGGGATGTAGCCAAAGCAGTACTCAGGGGAAAATTTATATCCTTGATTTCATATATTAACAAATTAGGGAGGGCAGAGATCAATGAATTGGACATGCAAATCAAAAAACTTGAAAGCGAACAAATTAAAAATCCCCAGAAGAAAACCAAATTAGAGATCCTAAAAATCAAGGGAGAAATTAATAAAATTGAAAGTGATAGAAGTATTGAACTAATAATTAAGACTAGAAGCTGGTATTTTGAAAAAACAAACAAAATAGATAAAATACTGGTCAATCTAATAAAAAAGAGGAAAGAAGAAAATCAGTATTATTAACAGTATTAACAGTATTAGGGATGGAAGGGGAGAACTCACCTCCAATGAAGAAGAAATTAAAGCAATCATTAAAAACTATTTTGCCCAATTATATGGCAATAAATATGCCAATCTAGGTGATATGGATGAATATTTACAAAAATATAAAGTGCCTAGATTAACAAGAAGAAGAAATAGAATTCTTAAAAAATTCCATATCAGAAAAAGAAATTGAACAGACCATCAGAGAACTCCCAAAGAAAAATTCCCCAGGGCCTGATGGATTCACAAGTGAATTCTACCAAACATTCAAAGAACAGCTAATCCCAATATTATATAAACTATTTGACATAATAAGCAAAGAGGGAGTTCTACCAAATTCATTCTACAACACAAATATGGTACTGATCCCAAAGCCAGGCAGGCCAAAAACAGAGAAAAGAAAACTACAGACCAATCTCCCTAATGAACATAGACACAAAAATCTTAAACAGGATACTAACAAAAAGACTTCAGCAAGTCATCACAAGGGTTATTCACTTTGATCAGGTAGGATTTATACCAGGAATGCAAGGATGGTTCAATATCAGGAAAACCATCCACATAATTGACCATATCAACAAGCAAACCAACAAAAATCACATGATTATCTCAATAGACGCAGAAAAAGCCTTTGACAAAATATAACACCCATTCCTATTGAAAACACTAGAAAGTAGAAGGATCCTTCCTAAAAATAATAAACAGTATTTATCTAAAACCATCAGCCAACATCATCTGAATGGGGATAAACTAGATGCATTCCCAATAAGATCAGGAGTGAAACAAGGATGCCCCTTATCACCTTTATTATTCAACATTGTACTAGAAACACTAGCAGTAGCAATTAGAGAAGAAAAAGAAATTGAGAGTATTAAAATTGGCAATGAGGAGACTAAGCTATCACTCTTTGCAGATGACATGATGGTCTATTTAACAAATCCTAGAGAATAAACCAAAAAGCTAGTGGAAATAATCAACAATTTTAGCAAAGTTGCAGGATACAAAATAAACCCACACATTTCTATATATCTCTAACACATCTCAGCAGCAGGAATTAGAAAGAGAAATTCCATTCAAAATCACCTTAGACAATATAAAATACTTAAGAATCTATTTGCTGAGACAAACACAGGAATTATATGAACACAACTACAAAACACTTTCCACACAACTAACACTAGATTTGAGCAATTGGAAAAACATTAACTGCTCATGTGTAGGATGAGCCAATATAATAAAAATGACCATCTTACCCAAACTTATCTACCTATTTAGTGCCATACCCATTGAACTTCCAAAAAACTTCTTTACTAAACTAGAAAAAACCATAACAAAGTTCATTAGGAAGAACAAAAGATCAAGGATATCCAGGGAAATAATGAAAAAAAAATGCAAAGGAAGGTGGTCTTGCAGTCCCATATCTCAAACTATATTATAAAGCAGTGGTCATCAAAACAATTTGGTACTGGCTAAGAGAAAGAAAGGAGGATCCATGGAAGAGACTTGGGGTAAGTGACCTCAGCAAAACAATCTATGACAAACCCAAACACCCTAGTTTTGGGGACAAAAACCCACTATTTAATAAAAACTGCTGGGAAAACTGGAAGACAGTGTGGGAGAGATTAGGATTGGATCAACACCTCACACCCTACACCAAGATAAACTCAGAATGGGTGAATGACTTGAACATAAAGAAGGAAACTATATGTAAATTAGGTGAACACAGAATAGTATACATGTCAGACCTTTGGGAAGGGAAAGATTTTAAAACCAAGCAAGACTTAGAGTCACAAAATGTAAAATAAATAATTTTTGACTATATCAAATTAAAAAGCTTTTGTACAAACAAAACCAATGTAACTAAAATCAGAAGGGAAGCAACAAATTGGGAAACAATCTTCATAACAAAAACCTCTGACAAAGGTCTAAGTACTCAAATTTATAAAGAGCTAAACCAATTGTACAAAAAAATCAAGCCATTCTCCAATTGAAAAATGGGCAAGGGACATGAACAGGCAGTTCTCAGCCAAAGAAATCAAAACTATTAATAAGCACATGAAAAAGTGTTCTAAATCTCTTATAATCAGAGAGATGCAAATCAAAACAACTCTGAGGTATCACCTCACACCTAGCAGATTGGCTAACATGACAGCAAAGGGAAGTAATGAATGCTGGAGGGGATGTGGCAAAGTAGGGACATTAATTCATTGCTAGTGGAGTTGTGAATTGATCCAACCATTCTGGAGGGCAATTTGGAACTATGCCCAAAGGGCGATAAAAGACTGTCTGCCCTTTGATCCAGCCATAGCACTGCTGGGTTTGTACCCCAAAGAGATAATAAGGAAAAAGACATGTAGAAGAATATTCATAGCTGTGCTCTTTGTGGTGGCAAAAAATTGGAAAATGAGGGGATGCCCTTCAATTGGGGAATGGCTGAACAAATTGTGGCATATGTTGGTGATGGAATACTATTGTGCTAAAAGGAATATTAAAGTGGAAGAATTCCATGGAGACTGGAACAACCTCCAGGAAGTGATGCAGAGCGAAAGGAGCAGAACCAGGAGAACATTGTACAGAAACTGATACACTGTGGTTCAATCAAACGTGATGGACTTCTCCAATAGTGTCAATGCAATGTCTCTGAACAATCTGAAGGGATCCAAGAGAAAAAAACACTATCCACAAGCAGAGGCCAAACTGTGGGAGTAAAAACACCGAGGAAAGGCAACTGCTTGACTATAGGGGTTGAGGGAATAAGATTGAAGAGAGACTCTAAATGACCACTTTAATGCAGATACCAACAACATGGAAATGGGTTTGGATCAAGGACACATACCCCAGTGGAATTGCGTGTTGGCTATGGGAGGGGGGGAGGAGGGGAGAAAAAGAAAATGATCTTTGTTTCCAATGAATAATGTTTGAAAATGACCAAATAAAATAATGCTTAAATAGAAAAAAAATTTTAAAAATTTAAAAAACCCACAATTGAAAAAAACAAAAAACAATACTTGAAAAGAACCACATGAGAAAAGTGAAATTAACAGAACCAAGAGAACATCATACACAGCTACCGAATTAATATTCAAAGAATAAATTGTGAATTTTACATCCAAAGATTGAACTGAGAAGAGGAAACATGACAGATTTAATTTGTATGAACATATCTATCTCCTAGATAATACCTTCTATAATGCAGACAGTATTAGGAGGGCCTGGGACATTTGCAAAAAATGAATAAATAAATAAACAAACAAATAAATAAATAAATGTAATTACTAAACAAGAAAAAGTTAAAGTAAATTGTATTCTTTGTTATATGGTTTGGCTCTTTGGCAGTGGCAGGGGAAATTTAGGTAAAGTAAAAATAAAAATTTTAAATTATTAAAAAAAAAAAGAAATGAATTGGAAACTAAATAATCTAATCCGAAAGAATGAGTCAAAGAACAAATCATAGAAACAACCAATATTTTTTTTTAGCTAATCCAATTTCTTTTTATTATTATTTATTTAGTTATTTAGTTAGTTAGATTTGGTTGATTTCAAACATTATTCCCTGGTTACAAAAATCATTTTCTATTCCTCCCTCCTCTCCCCCCTCCCCTCCCTTCCC
Organism: Monodelphis domestica; assembly: GCF_027887165.1. Classification (NCBI taxonomy): domain Eukaryota; kingdom Metazoa; phylum Chordata; class Mammalia; order Didelphimorphia; family Didelphidae; genus Monodelphis; species Monodelphis domestica. The sequence goes on along the minus strand of NC_077229.1, from coordinate 46,333,651 downwards.
GTAGCTGATGCACAATGTCACTGGGTATTACCTGTGTCCTTGATCAGAATCCACTTCCATATTGTTGGTATTTGCACTAGGATGTTCATTCCAAGTCTACATCCCCAATCATATCCCCCTTGACCCATGCAATCAAGCAGTTGGTTTTTCTTTAGTGTTTTTACTCCCACAGTGTTTCCTCTGAATGTGGATAGTGTTCTTTCTCATACATCCCTCTAGGTTGTTCAGGATCACTGCATTTCCACTAATGGAGAAGTCCATTACCTTTGATTGTACCACAGTGTATCAGGCTCTGTGTACAATGTTCTCCTGGTTCTGCTCCTCTCATTCTGCATCACTTCCTGGAGGTTGTTCCTGTCTCCATGGAATTCCTCCAGTTTATTATTCCTTTGAGCACGATAGTATTCCAGCACCAACAGATACCACAATTTGTTCAGCCATTCCCCAATTGAAGGGCATCCCCTCATTTTCCAATTTTTTGCCACTACACAGAGCGAAGCTATGAATATTCTTGTATAAGTCTTTTTCCTTATTATCTTTTTGGGGTATAAAGCAGTACTATGGCTGGGTCAAAGGGCAGACAGTCTTTTATCGCCCTTTGGGCATAGTTCCAAATTGCCCTCCAGAATGGTTGGATCAGTTCACAACTCCACCAGCAATGAATTAATGTCCCCACTTTGCCACATCCCCTCCAGCATTCATTATTTTCCTTTGCTGTCATGTTAGCCAATCTGCTAGGTGTGAGGTGATACCTCAGAGTTGAGAAACAACCAATAATTTTGTTAAAAAAAATGATAGCAAAGAGACAACATACCAAAATTGTTTTTATTGTTTATGTGATAGGTCTTTGTCATGACATGGGAAATATGGAAACACATATACCATGAAAGCATTGGTATAACCTATATCAGATTATGTACTATGAGAGGGGGGACCTGAACTGCAAAATGTCACAGAACAATTGTCCAAAAATTGTCTCGACAAGCAATTAGAAAAAATAAAATTTATTAAAAATTAAAATTAAATGCTTAAAAAAAAACCTTAGACATAAATTGATGCAAAATGAAGACAGCAGAACCAGAAGAACACTGTACACAGCAACAGCAATATTGTAAGATGATCAATTATGAAGGCCTTAGCTATTCTTAGCAATGCAAAGATCCAAGACAAATGAGAAAGACATGATGAAAAATGCTATCCACCTCCAAAGAAAGAGGCATACTATTTTTTGTGTGTGATTATTTTTGGGGGGGAAGGAGTCTCTGTTTTTTTTTTTTTTCATACTAAGACTAATGCAGAAATATGTTTTGCATGACTGTATATACAGTTATAAGGAAAAGTTAAGTGAAGAAGGAAAGTATGTGTTTGCAGAGGGCAGAGGCATGAGGCAGCAGAGTGGGGAATTCTGGAATTCTGCAAGGGGGAGTTGGGCTGTTGCTGGGGAACAGTTGGGCCTTGTGCTGGCTCTATCTCTCTCTGGTTTACCTGGAGGGGACTGGCTGCCTTCCCTTGCTGGCTGTTTTCTATCTGGTCTTTTCCATCCTACCTGCTTCCCTACTGGCTGGTTGATAACTACAGAGCTTCCTGGTGTAATACTGAACTGTCTGGGACCTGTCATGTCTAACTGCCAAACCCACTACTTCTAATATCACCAAAAGGGTCTGGGTCTTTGGGTAGCTAGGTAGGTCAGGGTAGTTTGAATCCAAGAAGACTCCTGGTTACAAGACATTAAGATATGGAGGGTTTTAGGTAGTTCACGTTAGATTCAGATTTATCCAGATCCCCTTTTCACCCTCCCTCAACTTATAAATCTATCATTTATTCTTAATATAACCTGGATTGTGTTTGTTAACTCAGGACAGGCTTTGCCTGGACTGGGCCTGTCAGCCCACAGCTGGCCTTCCCAAAGTTATTCTTCTGATACTGACCTATAATTAAACATCTAATAACATCCCCTAAACCACCTTACATTACAATGCATAACCTATATCAAATTCCTGCCTCAGGGAAAGGAAAATAAGTGATAAAGGGAGAGAATCTGGAATTTAAAAAAAAATTTAAGATATTAAAATTTGTTTTTACATGTAATAAAAAAAATAAATTCAGATCACAATGAGAAAAGGAATTGGGAACCCCAAAAAGTTAAATTAGGGACATAACTACAACACAGCCACAAGTCCCCTTGATGGGTCAAAGCTCCACATATTTGCCTCATTGGGCTCAAATCCCAGCTGTAGGAGGCCTTTCCTGGGTCCCTTCATGACTAGTACTTTCCCTTGCAGGGTACCTTCATTCTACAAATATGTATCTCCTATGTGCCCAGTTATCCACATGCTCTTTCCCCAAGTAGGGTGTACAGTCCTTGAGGACAGTGGCTACTCACACTTTGGGAAGTGAGGTTGGGAAGAATGTCTAGATAGAAAAAGACCAAATGACAAAGAAATTTTTTACTGACCTCACAACCCAATGACTAGTTAAAGACTTGGACTAAGCAGACAAGACTACTTCTAAACAGAGTAAGAAACCTTATTACTTAGCCAAAGCATCTGCAAATGTAAAAAATTTCTCACAGTTCTGTTCCAAAAGGCTTACAAATGATTTAATATAAAGGAAAACATACTGGTGGAGAAGGCAAAAAGGACAAGAGTAGATTCAAGTGGTGAAGAAAAGCATTTTCTATCTCCAAGGAAAATTTTTAAAATTTTAAAATGCTCACCTTCTGCCCTTCCAAAACAAAGCAAATAATTTGTCTCCCTCATACCTAAGTAGATTTTGACCCCATACGATTAAATTCAACATAACAAACATTTATGATATACTCCACAGAATACTAAAAGAACAACTAAATATATACAAACAAAAATCCACTGCCCTTTTGATAGTGAGCTCTCCATTATCATATATCCATGGAAAGACTTGGTCATCTGCTTAAGAAGAAACTCCTGCACTGAGTGGTGGTTCAGACTTAATGACCTTCAAGGTTCTGAAGTTCTGATTTTAAGCTACATTAGACCAAGTCTCATGTTCTGGGTTTGCAAGTTCACAGTTCTAACACTTAACACAAAGGGAAGAAGGGAGCAGGAGGTGGGAATCAGAAATTCCAAATTCTACTGGCTTAGCTCCACAACTAACTTGGAGAAAACTACTTATCCTAGGTCCATGGTGGTAAACTATGGCACGTGTGCCAGAGAGGGCACTCAGAGCCCTCTCTGTGGGTAGATGCACCTTCACTCCAGCACAGAGATCACCAGAGTTCATTCCTAGAGAGCCAAAGGTACTCAGGCTGGGCAGCTCCCTTCCCCCTCTCTACACACAGCTAAGGACATTTCTCATATCATCCACCTCTCTAAAAGGTTCACCATCACCTTCCTAGATCATTAAGTACCTGGATATTATTTACTTCACTAGAATATTAAATGGCTGTCCAATTTGCAAACCTAGAGAGGATAAACCTAAAATAGTAATATTTATGCTCAACATTTAGAGGTCATCTTAGTCCTACTGTAGGTAGCTGAAAAGGTTTGAACTCATTCAGTGACACCAAGATCATAGTTCCCAGCTATATACCTGGTCAATTTCTTTTCTGTATCTGCTTCACACTAACATCTAGAAATACCTACTGATCTTTCTAAGTTCTAAATTAAAAATGTGTAGTGAGAATCAATCAGCAAGCTTTTATTAAGCACTTCTTATGTGCCAGGGCTTGAGTGTACAAAGTAATGGGAATATTAAACTGTAGCTCCTCCCTTCAATAAATTTCCTAACAAGAAACACTAAATACTTTAAAAAGATCAATGCTTTTTGGGGGCAAGTAGTTAACTCAGTGGATAGATAGCCAGACAGAGAAATGGGAGATCCTGGGTTAAAGTCTAGCCAAAGACATTTCCCTGGGCAAGTCACTTAACCCTTCTTGCCTAGCCCTTACCACTCTTCTGCTTTGGAACCAATATACAATATTGATTCTAAGGTGGAAGATAAAGCTTTAAAGAAAAAAAAAAAGACTAGGCTAGCCATGTGTTAATTCACAAATGAAATGTTAGGGATCTCTGCCCTATTAATCTGGAAAAGTTTTTCAGTTCACAGAAATTCTTTCCTACTTTACAAAGAAAATATAACTGAGGAGAAAGAAAGATCATGGGGTCATGTCATGCTGCAGAAATGTTTAGAAAACACAAATATCACAAACCTCAGGAGGGATGGGGAAGAACAGGCTATAAAATAAATCATGGAACAAGTATTGCACGATGGCACTGGCATAACCTATGTCAGGCTATTTATCACCTAGGGGATTGGGGAGACGGGATGAAGGGAGAAAATCTGAATCACAAAATGTCAGATAACAATTGTGCAAAACTGTTTTTATGTGAAATTAAAAAAAAAAAGTTTAGAACTTGATCAGTAGAACTTGAAAGAGTCTTATCACAACTGGAAAGCAGGGTTAGGGAGTAGAAAGGATACTTTATAGGAGGAACCCAGAAGATAAAGGGGTTGGCACAGTCTACATACTCAAGGGGACAAATGTGAGCTTAGAGTGGGAGAGCACCAGAGAGGCTAGAGAGTGAAAGAAGGGATGGCAGCCTTGAGGGTGCCCACCTCACTTAATATGAGCCTCAGGGAACTGGATTTGAGGCTATGATCCTCCAAAGCTGATGGGGGATGGGGGAAGGAAGGGGGCAGGAAGAGAGGAAGAAAAAAGGATGAGAAGGAAGACAGCATATGTATTTAGGTCAACTTTAGAACATAAAGAAGTTGGTTACTTCACAATCTCTCAAGTTTCTTGTGAATAAGCAGCACTTCCCTTGGAAAGCCAGATCTAAGAGTATTCCACATTCACTGTGTGCCATGCACCATGCTAAGGGGTAAGGATACAAAGAAGCCACTGTCCTCAAGGACTGTATACCCTACTTGGGGAAAGAGCATGTGGACAACTGGGCACATAAGAGATACATATTTGTAGAATGAAGGTACCCTGCAAGGGAAAGTACTAGTCGTGAAAGGACCCAGGAAAGGTCTCCTACAGCTGGGATTTGAGCCCAATGAGGGAGAGACGTGGAGGCAGAGGTTCCAATTGGGGCACAAAGGCAAAGAGACCAGAGATTGAGGGTCAGATTTGAGGAAGGTCAGTGCAGTAGACCAGCACTGACAAACCTTTTAGAGATCGTGTGCCCACACTACACCTTAAAGGTGAGTGCCGGTAAGCCCCCCCAGACAGCAGAGGGAGGAAGTGGCTGCTGGGTGGAGGGGCAGGACATGTGAAAAATGTTCTCAGGCATGGTGGAGAGAGGAAATGGAACAGCCCCACTCTGTGTAGCCGGGGCACACGTGCCACATCTTTGCCAACAGAGCTAGACTGTAGAGTGTATGGAGGGGAGTATGGTGACAGAGGGCTGGAAATGGATCTCAAGGGGCCAGGTTAGGAAGAGCTCCTTAAATGCATCTAGAGATGCTGTGAAGAAGGTAAAAATGACAAGACCTGACAACAGATTAGACATATCAAATAATCGAGTGAGGAGCTAAAGATGACATCGAGGTTGTGAACCTTGGGGACCTTACTTTCTCCAGACTCAGCTCTCACCTTCTACAAAAAACCTTTCCCAATCTCCCCTCTCTCAGAGATCACCTGCCCCAGCTCACAGCCTCCATGTCCACAGTTGATGGCATGTGGACTCTGCCATTAGACTAAAAGTTCCTTGAGGGCGGGGACCAAGTCTTTGTCTTTCTTTGTATCCTCTGTGCCAGGCAAGAGATAAGTCCTTAATAAACATATGTTGATGGGTTGTCCAATAGCCCAGGTCTACTCAAAGTACCTTATCTCAGTGGGAATGAACAATTCTAAGATCCTCCCTTAAGGACTCCAACCCCAGGCAATCTATCTCACCATCTAAATGGGATTCCCAATTAAGAAAATAAGACCCTTTCAAACTCCAAAACTTCCCTTATCTCCTCCTGCTCCCTAAAGTAGGAAAGGCAAAAGGACAAGGTTACCAGAAATGCCTGAACAGATTCACAGCCAGGGTGGGCAAAAGGTCACAGACCCTGGGGCCTGGTCTTTAAGCACCAATATAAACATAAGAGAACTCCTACAAGAACTGGAAACACTACATCTTTTACATCTGGGAGGTAATTTCCCTTTCCTGAGGACTCTGGGGAATGACAGCTCACACCCTAAATTTTTATTAATGGCTAATCTTTAAAAATGCATCAAATTCATCCCTGTGCTTTTTTGGAATAAAGCCATTACCTAAAGCTAAATTACTACAATTAGAGACCAAGGATAACCCACATGTTTCAGGTTTTCCACATTAAAGTGGAAAGCATAATGTATCACATGACTTTAACTCCTTAGCAGCTAACAGGGTACCTTAATAAATATTTATTATTAACTGAATATCCTGATTACTTAACACCATGGTATATTATCTCCAAAGCAAAGCTGCTGCTTCTTTTTTTTTTTTTAAACTGTGTGTGACAATAAAGAGACTACCAGGAAAGGTAGTTTTCTACTTAGGATATGTGTTAGACAAAGGTTCTAAGAGGTTCTGATAAGTTTGGACAAGCTGTTCTAGAAGGACACATAGCAAAAGCACCTGTCTGGTTCTACCATTCCAGACCAAAGTGCCCCATAATACTTTAGAATACAGTAGTACTTCTACTTGAACATGTAAAGTTAAAAACAAGCAAAGCTGGCCCTATGCAAAATCTGAGTCCCTGCTCTCACTTCACCCCTTTCCTTCTTCTCCTTTTAAGGGTACCCATTTCCCAACCACTTCAGGTAGTCCCTTTCTTCCCCACCCCCTTATTAAACATCTTCTCTCCATTAATGATTTGCTAACAGTGGAACTTAAATGCAAATTGCCTACTGGTTACCTCTTTTGAGAGTATTTTTGATTTAAAACTTTTCTTTAACTGTGGAATGTAAGGCTTTCTATATGAACCAGACCTTTGTTGTTCCTCTGCCTGCCAATTCGAGCCAGCACTTCTGCAACTAGCATCTTAGAGAACTGCCTTTCTCACTGAAAGCTAGTGATTTGCCCAAGTCAATAGAGTCAGTACGTCAGAGATGGAACTTCAGGTCTTCCTAGATTCAAAGTTGGCTCTCTATTACCTATGTCACATTGCCTCTCAAGACTGACCCTGATTATACTTCCTGGGCCAATGAAGAAAATGAAATCTCCCCACTATCCTAGCCTAATATACTCCCTTTTCTTTCCCTTACATCCATCCCTTATAGTCCTGTTCCTCAGATATCCAGATGCCGGGGATCTAGAACCAATTCTCAAAAGCCAAACAGAGGATTTTGTAGTTGATACTAGAGGTAAGAGGAAACCATTGGAGTCTAATGAATAGGAAGAAGGAGGGTGGCATGGTAGGATCTGCACTTAAAAAGATCACTGTTTGACAGCTGAGTGGAGGGCAGACCCAGGTGGGGAGAGAAACTTGAGGCAGGGAGGTCAACTACCAGGTTACTGCAATAGTCTAGGGATGAGGAAACACTTGCCTGCACTAGAGTGATGGCAGTGTTATTTAGTACAAAAAGGAGCACATACAAGAGAGTTATAAAAAACCAGAAACAATAGGGCTTGGAAACTGATTGTATATTGGGTAGAGAGTGATAAGTCAAAGATGAGCTTGGGTGGCTGGAAAAATGGTAATATCTTCAATAGTAATAAAGAAGTTAGAAAGAGGGGAGAGTTTAGGGGAAAAGAGAAATTCAGTTTTGTAAATGTTGTGTTTAAGATAGTGGTTGGAGACATGAAACTGGAGATCAGGAGAGAGGTTAAGTTTAGATAAATATGTCTATATAGAGATAACTGAATCAATGAGAAGCTGATGATATCAATACAAGTAAAATAGTATAGAGGAAGAAGAGAAGATAGGTCAAGCCAGAGCCTTGGGGGACAACCACAGTTATCAGGTGTGACCTGGATGGAAATACAACAAAGAAAACTGAGACACTGCAGTTAAGACAGATCGATAGTGTCAAAGACTGCAGCGAGATCAAGGATGTGTACTGAGAAAAGGCCACTGGATTTGGCAAGAGATCAGCAGTAACTTTGGAAAGAACAATTTCTATTAAAAGAAGACATCAAGGGGCAGCAAGGCAGCAGTGTATGGAGCACCAGGTCTGGAATTGGAAGGACATGGGTTCAAATCTGGCCTCAGACACTTTCTAGCTATGTGACCATGGGCAAGTCAATAACCCCAATTGCCTAGCCTTTGCTGTATAGAACTGATACTAAAACAGAAGGTAAGAGTTAAAAAACAAAACACCAGAAGCCAGGCTGGAAAGTTAATAGAGGGAAAAGGAAGTGGTGATGCCTATGATAGATGGTCTTCTCTATGAATCTAGCCACAAACGGCAGTTGAGATATGGAACAATGCTAAGAGAGATTGAGCAGAACAAGTGAAAGATAGGAGATGCACATATTTGTTAAATAGTACAGAAGCAGCCAAGTAGATAGAGATTTAAGTGAGAGAATAGGGATGATAGGGCAATGTTCTGGAGAAAAGGGGATGGAATGGAATCATTTGAGCATACAAGGTTTGTCCTAGGGTTTCCCAGCTTCCTTTACCAGCACTGACTGTCAGATGAGAAACACAGCCGCTCTTGTGTCACAGGGACACCCTAAGTTCTGGACTATGGGGAGGGGCAGGTACCCAGGGAATTCTGCCCAGAAGTCTTCTGATTATTGGAAAGTGGACTAAGATTATTTCTGTTTTTTCACATTCTGGTAAGAAACTCTTAAAATGCCCACAGACGCAAGCAAATTGTCCTTACATTGACAAAAACCATAAAAATTTAGACTGAATAATGATATATTATATTATTGATAATAACAGTTTGCTTTTATATAATGCCTTAAGGTTGATGATACTGATTATATGTATATGTGTACTTTTTTCTGGTGAATGCTGTCATATATAGATATAAAATCTCATTTGATCCTCACAACAACCCTGTAAAGCAAGCACTATTATCCCCATTTTACAGACAAGGAAACTGAGGCTGAGGAAAGCTAAATGACTTGCCAAAGGTCACACAGCTATTAAGAATCTGAGGCAATAACAAAATTCTAGTCTTCCTGACTCTTAAGACCAATACTATCTACTAGTTCACCTAACTGCCTCTAAGTAATTAGTAAAAATGTCATGTTGACCTGTTTAGGAGTATTCCCATATTATTATGTAGCACAATAAAAATACATTACTTAATATATATCCAATTAATTTTTTGTAAATTTTATTTGATTAAAATTCACATATGTAGATTTGAGTTTGTTGTCCATGCACCATGGGTCATTTGCTTACAGCTTTAAATAATCTGAAGGAGCTATGCTCCAAATAATGTATTTTCTTCTACACCATCCAATAAATCTGGTATGGCCTCTAACTTCTTATAGTTATCATTAACAATTAATAGAGAGAGAAATGAAGCTCTCTCCCTGAATTTTCACATCAGGTGTATAAGATAATCAAAGTTTTGCCTAGAATGCTCAAAATAAAGGTAGAGGAAAAAATTTAATTATATGTGATTTTATTGGAATTTTTATGGGTGATAAAACACACAGCATTGTTTAACATGTAAAGAAGGCAAGAAAAAACCATGATTTCTGTTTTCCAGCAGAACTACTATGGAAGTTCAAAAAATGTTGACCTCTACCAATAATGATTCCATTTGGCATCTTTTAGGATTGCAGAACTTTAGAACAGAAATTGGCTCAAGTGGCTTACTACTTTGTTGGCAAGTTGGTATTAGAACCTATCTGCTAACATCCAATCTAGTTCCTTCCCACTTACATCATGATGAAAAGACTCAGTGAGATAAGTAATATTTGCCCCCATTTGTAGATAGAAAATACAGATATATGAAGAATTAACAGACCAAAGTTTATTCAACTGATTAATTAAGAAGATATTTTATTGTCTGACTAATGTATGACTATTCAGATCAAACTCTTTTCCAATGCTTCTAGAGACCATTTAATACCCTGTCTTATTCACAGATGTAACCATTACAAGGTAATTTCTATACTTAGCAATCAGAATGGAACAAAAAAGATAAATTGGGGAAGAGGCTGTAGGAGAACTTGGGAAGAAGAGAAAGAAGTAAAATAGTTTAGAGGCTACTTTGGATTCAAGAACCAAATGTGCTCCACTTGTCCCTTATTCTTTTCTTTCTCTTCTTGCTTCTTACAGTTGATTCTAACTCGGATTATTTAAGGGAGCCCCTAACTAGATAGTATATCTATTCTCTGGGGTGAGAAATGGGAGGATTTCACTGAATACTGAACTGTAAGACATAGTACCTTCTTACTTTCTTCTGGTGACTGCTAAGCCACATCTACATACACTCTCCATACCTCATCTATCAATGTTAAATCAGTACTAGTCAGGGAACAGATTTTGCCTTTTTCACAAAAGGACAAAACCCAGTATGCTTCAAACAAACACTTGAACCTCATCTAGTAGTGAATTAGAAATAAAACAAAACAAAACAAAAAAAGCACAAAGTGCACCAATAAGAAAGGAGGGGGGCGAATAATGAGGTCAAGGAATAGGAAGTTGAAGGTAGACAGAACCTAGCCTAGGAACATAAGTGCAGATGAGAAGAACCAGCTGGTCCTATAGTCAACACTCACTTTCTACATCCACATTTCCCTAAATAATGAAAGGAAAGAGAAGATCTTCAATGGGAAAGCCATCGGGGGTCAAATCCCAGGGGAATGTTTTTTTGAACAATTAAGTGTTCACTCCATTCTCTTACAGAGGCCAAGTTTCTTCCTTACTAGCCATGTTGGCCTTCCTCAGGAAGCCAGCTTTGCCATGGGAGAGCTAAGGTCAGGAACCTGCCACTGTACTATTCTCATTTCTCTGCCAGACTCCACAGCCCAGCCAACTATCTTTGGGTCACTCCTCTGTCAGCTTCTGCAGTCAAGGATCTCACTGCCAGTTAAAGGAAGTGTATCCTACTGCCAGCTTCACACAAGGAAACAACAAGGAGGAATCTATAGCTGTAAAACCCAGCAAAGACAAAGGCCAGAGACAGAATCAGCTGGACTGAGTGTCTTTAACAGGCAAGATAAAAATGAAAATGCCATTTACAAAATGTTCTTCCCTGGTCTGTTTGATTAATAGTAAACCTTGAACCAGGTAGTTCTTATACTTTTTTCTGGTAGCAAAGCCCTTCTCTTGACACCAAAATACTAGTGCAGGAAAATATTTTTAAATCATTTATTTAAATGCTTGTCACTAAAATAAGAACAGCAGGAACAGTGTTTAAGTCCATATAAATGCTGAATTTATTTTATACTTAAAACCAAGCTATAAGTTTTACCCACACTTCTCTCATTCTGTTCCCCTGGGCTCATTTTAGTACAAATAGAGTCAATGTCAATCACTGAAACACAACTAAACACCAAGAAATTGCAATGAACAATCCTGGTCCTGGAAAAGAGGAGGAAATCTACCAACTTCCTTCTGGTAAAAAAGGGAGGGTCAATGGCTGCCCATATACTCTCAGACTGAATTGATCTCTGCTTTTGTTTAAATGTAGTCTTTGCTACAAAGGAGGATGATAATATCTGGAAATGACTAAAGAAACACGAAACAGAATTAAAATACATAAAATACGTTATTTTAAAAATAAACTCCACACATTTATCTTTTGGTGTGGGGCTAACAATCCCTGAAATTCAGATCTGCAGACATGGTATAATTATTTACAATCCTTTGAGGTTTTCTATTTCAACTTGCAGGTTCATTTTTCTTATGATTTTATTTATATGGCTTATTTATCCAATTAAACCACTGAAACTTTATTTAAACTACATTAAGATGTTTGGAACAATATACTTGAATTACTTGAACCTAGAGTCTGAAATTAAGATATATTTTATCTTTTTTAACGTGTACTGTTATGGTATTAGATAACACAAGGCTGCTTTTTAAAAAATTCTGATCAATTTTATCCCGACTAACAATATTATAAGCATAGGCTACCAATAATTTTTTTTTTTAATTAGAACAATACTTGATGGCCAGCACCCTTATAAGAACATTTCACACACAAAAACAAATTCCCCCCTTACTTATATAATCAGTTCTATTTAAAGGGAAGACTGTTTTCCAGTTCTTACTTTTGCTTTTAAAACGTTGACTCTGCTTTTAAATTTACTGTCTCATTTGCAAATGCCTCTATAATTTTGCTAGAATCATAGAGCAATCATTAAATCTGGAAGCAATATGCAGTGCATACCAAGATTACTAAAAGTAAACTCAAATTATCCACTCTCATATTTGTATTTCTTCTGTATTTTGGATTTGATATTTTAATAGGTTCCTAGAAGATTGAAAACTAAGCCTCAAATGAGAAAATGAACACTTGTATCTTCAGAATTTCCTCTCTTTGCACAATTATCTATAATAGACATCAGTACAAAACATTGTTAGTTGTTTTTTTTAATTCTAAGAATATAAATGGTTGTAAACAGGTATCATACATTGGAACTATTCAATAATCCTAGACCTAAAAAAGCCACTCATCAGTCACAATCAATTTAAACTAATTTCTTCTGGTCCTCTTCATTGACTAAGTAAGCATATGCCCTCTTAAGCAGCAGAGCATGGTCAATGGCTCTGCTTTTTTTGTGTGTATGAATATAGGCCACCACTAAATCCAAGGTTCCAAGAACAGTTTTAGAAAAGAATAGTTTAAGCAAATATGTTTGAGATTACCAAACACCAGGGAAGAGGATGACTTGTTTGTTTTTCACCTCTTCTGGTAGAATAGCTTAGATAAAGAAAGTCTTTAGCCCTTTTCTCTCACTCCTCTATCAGCTGTCCCCCCCCAAAATGTATATAAAAATAAATCACAAGATCACAAGCATAAGGAATATAAAGGCTCTAATCTAATCCCTTTGTTTTACAGATAAGGATGAGACCTAGAGAGACTAAGGGGCATGTCCAAACTTGTCCTCAATAACAGAATTAACTTTCCTTAAACGTTTCTACTGTTTCTACTTTTTTCTAACTGGTTAAGGAGAAGGCTGTCCCAAGATGATGAAGGGTACACGGTAACCTAGACAGATTAATAATATAATCCTTTGGTCTCCCCTGGAACTTGTCACAAGTGAAATAGAACAAATATAAGCCCAAAGCATGGCAGCATTCATTTTAATTTTTAAATAGAGTCCCCACCAAGCTCTGTACCAATTCGAATAACAAGCCCAGAGCACCAGGGGAGGAACCACCAGCACTGTGCCTTAGAAGATGGAAGTCAGGGCTTAGGGGAAGACATGTGACAAACAAGTCACCAAGGGAAAAAAATTTTTAAGGAAATGGAATTGTTACTAGAACTCAGAGAACATATGGCCTAATTATTTCTTCCAGAAGGAAGATTAATGCCAACCACAGCCAAGATTCTAATATTTTAACTAGATCTGATTTAATTATGGCAAAACTTGTAGTTAACTGTTTAGAAAGCAGCAACTTGGCTTACCAAAGAGAAGGAAAAAGAAGTTCCAACTTCTTTTCTTTATTGCTTTCACTATTCCTGAAGAAAGGCTCCCAGTCAAAGTGATTGAGCTGGTTTTTCTTATGCTGCTTACAGACCAGCTCTGAGAAAGTTCCCTTGGGCCCAGCTCATCAGTGATTCAAAGTCCAAACTGTGAAGGGCTAAATAGCAGTAGATCGTCCAAAGAAGGGTTGGCTGGTGAAATGAAAAGGCTACTTGGTACAAATCCTTAATGTATACACAGTGAAGGATGAGCAAATGGAAATCTTTCCATTCCTTCCCAGCCTCAGCACCTGTCTCAAAAAGTAGTTCAGGGATTCTTCTGGCTTTGAAATCGGGCTATAATGATGGTTTTGGCCATGGCTGCCCAGGGACCAGTGGGCCCCACATTCCAGTGTTTAAAAGTTGACGGAACATCTCTCCAGGCCAGAAGATTCCCACTGCTCCCAGAAGGGACAGGTTGTACCTCCAACAGCTGCTGGCTCCCAAAACACAAAGCTCAGCCTTAGTGTGAAACATGTAACCCAGTTCCTTGTAAGCATACGTATGGTTCCCAATAACTGACACAGGGAAGAGGTGGGGCCTCTTGTCTAGAACCAGTAAGCCCTTTACCAGAAGTTGAATAGAATAGAAGCTTGGACCTGAGCCCTGGTCTTCAATTGTTAGCAACTCTTTATGCCCCCTTGGACAAGTGCCTTCCTTCCCTTTTCTGAGTCTTATTTCTTCCTTTGTATGAACTCTCAAAACCATAATTCTCTGATCTTTAAGGTCTTTTCTAATTCCAACATTCTATGGTTTCTCTGAAACAAAAAGGGGACAGAAGAGAGTAGAAAAGCCCAGGCTATAAGAAGTCAATGGTCTTTTCTCAGACCAACATCACCAACTATTTATAATGAAGATGTAGATTCCACATCAAATCAGTCACCCACAAGTACTGCCAGCTATGATAACCTGGAAGTCCAATCTCTTTCCCTTCCAACTGTAAATGTTTTAACCTACCTGCTGGGGGTAAGAGGTCCTCCAATCCCTGGGGTGTCTCAAAAGTGAGTGGGAAAGGAGTCATCTTTCTATCCTCACTACATGTCAGCCTGGGGTTAAAGCAAGTCAAAGAGCTGGATTTGGGTCCTAGTTCTACTATGTACTCAAGGCTCAGACCCTGCCAGTAAGTAGTAGAATTTTCCCTTGGCAAGTCCCCCTCACCACTGCCCCTTTCCTCCTCTGAACAAAAAAGGTAGAGACTGCTTTCTAAGGTCAGGCAGCAGGATGATCATTAAGATATAAAACTAAAGAGGGTCTTAGAGCCTCTCTAGTCCAACTCCTTCATTTGTCTAAGGAGGCAGTGGAGGCCCAGGGAGTTTCAGTTACTTGCCCTACACAGCTTCTAAATCACAGCGCATTGGACTTGTGGCCAAAAAGCCTGACTCACAGAACTGTCAGCTGGGTGACCAGGGGAAAAGTGCTTCAGCCCTGGGAGGCAGGTCATTAGACTCCAGACCCTGTGTTCTCCTCTGCAGAATGGAGACAATCATGTATGTCTACACCACCTACTTACTACAAGGAAAGCATTCTGTAAACAATGTGCTACCAGAACATGAGCTATTAAGAGTATGAAAGGCATAAAGTTCAGAGCTGGACAAGTGTCGTTTTCCTAAAGCACAGGTCTGGCCAGGTCACTCCCTTCTCAATAAAACTTCCATGGCTCCCCATTGCCTCCTCCTTTTCTTAGGTATTTAAAGCTCTTTCCCACTTGGCCCTAGCCTAGCTTGCCACACTGGGAACAACACATCACTCTCCTTTACACACTTTCCTAGCCTACTTGCTGGTCCCCAGACACAACATTCCAAACTCCTTGATCCCAGGCCCCATGACAGGCTGTCCCCTATGCCTGGAAGGCACCCCTCCTAACTTTAACCGTTTCCTACTTATCTTCTTCCTTCAATTGGCTCAAAAAGCTTGGCTCAAAAGCTGTCTCCAGTAAGAGGCCTTTCCTGAGACTTTTCTCAGTATTATTATCATTTAACTCCACACAATACTTTGTATCTATATGTATTTATTTGTGTATATATAACTTTGGCTCCTTTTCCATCCTGTCCACGCTCTTCCCCCCAGAATGTAAGAACCTTCAGAGCAGGGGCTATTTTGTTTTTGCTTTTGTATTCCCAATACCTATATATTATACACAGTCCATAAATGTTAACCTAATATAATACAACCTCTTCATTTTTTAAAAGACGAAAATGACACCCAGAGGGGGTCAACTCAATCAGTCAACTCCAAAGTAAAAATGTGGGAAATAGACTAGATAGGGTTCTCATCTTGGGTCTATAAACTAATTTTACACATATTTGGTCAATTATTTCAGTTCATTTGTTTATTTTCTAATTTCTCTTATTTTATTTTATACATTTTAAAACACTGTGAAAAGGGATCTACTGGCTTCACTGCTCGAGGAGTCTCGACACAAAGAAGGTTAAGAAACCCTGGACTTGAGGGTCTCTTAGGTCCATTCTAATTCTAAATTTTATGAAAGAATAATAAGGCATGATAACATTGATCCACATTTTTATATTACTCCAGGTTTACAAAGCACCTCCCTCATAACCACCCCCAATAAATATGTACATCCTCAATTTACATAGGAGGAGGATATTAAGTCCATGGTCAGTCAAGTGACTCAAGTTCAAGGCTTTCTGCCACTTAACCAGGAGCAAGTCACAAACGGGAGAGGCTCTACTTCCTCCTATGTAACAGAGGATTCGAAACTAGATTCTCTCTAAATGTTTCTTTCGGTTCTAGTATCCTAAGTAGGGAGGTTAGAGAGAGGCTTGTCAAGTTCCTTCTGGCTCTGAAACTGTCTGGTTCTCCTTTTCTGGTTTTAAGCGTGGCTATGTTTCACAAAACATAGAAACTAGACTATAGAGAACCTTGGGGAAGATGGGGAAGGGGAGTCTTCCTACTCTCTATAGGGAAGTGAAGGGCAGCTCAAAGGAGGGAGATTAGAGGGGAACTTCCCATGGTGGTCTGAGGGAAAGACTAAGGCACTATCTCCCAGGGTCTCCTCCCATTCTTTGTCTCTCTGCTCTCCAAGAAGAGATTGAAAGGAGAAGGGAACTCCCAGACTGGGTGTGGAAGGGCCATCTCTTAGGACCCTCAAAGGCAGGAAGGAGGTAAATCCTGATTTCCCTGACTCTACAGGAAAGAAAGAAGGAAGAACTCCCAAGCAGTAGACAAGGGAGGAAGGGAAATTCTAGTATGGGGTGAAGACTATTATTTCCTGGGTTTCCTTGCTGGGGAAAGGTAGAATGAATAGCTCCCTATAGAGGGTATCACCCAGATCCCCTGTTGTGAGGGGACATCATTAGTCTCAACTTCCCCCAGCTCTCCATAGGAAGGAGCATTTCCAGAGGATTTATGGGTAGGAAGAGGAGCTCCCTAAATGTCTGTGCTGAAGGGTCAGCTCTCAGGTTCTCATCTGGAAACCTTTTATTTGCCCACCTACCACATAAGAGGAGTAGAATTCTGTATGTAATGGTCAGAAGAGAAACAGAGGGTCCCGTAAAGGAGAGGAATAGATCAATGAGGCCAGGGGCTCCTCCTCAGTCATGTATATGTACTGGTCACTGCCAGGTATCTCAGGTAGGTATGTAGGGGAGGAGTGAAGGAACTGTTGAGAGGAGGCTACTCACTAGTGTGCAAAGGCAAGGACACCCTGTATATGTACAGAATTGGAGAGTTCTGTGTGTCTGGGGAAAATCATCTCAAAGGTTCCCTAACCAGAAGAAGTAGATAGATCTCCAAGAGAGAGGGGATTCAGAAGAGATTCCAGTGTAAATGTGTGTATGGATGGTGATCTCCATCATTCCCCAAGCTGGAGAGGAAGGGGTTGAGTCTCCATGGGAGGTTCTCCTATGTGTGGAAGTGTCATTTCTTTAGTGCAAAGATAAGCTAGATGGTCTAGCCAGTAAGGGTGTTGTAGTTCAAATCCTGCCTCAGACGCTTACTAGCTATGTGACCCTAAGCAAGGCATTTACTATCTCAGAGCCTTAGATTCCTCACAGGTTAGCTATGAGATCAAATAAGATCATCTATGGAAAGCACCCTGTGAACCTTAAAATGCTACATAAATGTTAGTTACTATCATGCTCAGCTGTGAGGGAGGGAATGAATGATCAACCTCATTTCTAAGAGCCTCCAACATGAGGGGATGAGCCAGGACCAAAGTGTCCACCCAAACAGCCTGGGGGGATGGACAAGATTTAAAAACTCAGATCAATGCAACTGACTCCACAATTCCATAGCAATGAAGAAGAATGCTATACCCACTCCTGGGGGGGGGGGGGGCCCGATGGCCAAATGAGCTCCCATTTTGCAAGGGGGTGGGGGAAATGTCAAAGAAAAAGGGGGCCTGAGCAGCTGGTAGGACAGGGAGATAAGCACCCAGTGTGTGAGGAGGCCTGACAGGAGAGAGGGTGGGAGAAGGGCCCCAGTGGGTGCCCGTGTGGAGGAGGCAGGGCATTCCCCGTGGGGGGGGGAGGGGGAGAGGGCATCATCCTCCTCCTCTCCCTTCTCCCCCATCTGAGAGCGGGGTGGGGTAGATAAGCAGAGAGTGGGTCATGCTCACAGGGTACCTATGTAGGGGGCAGGTCAGGCCCACAGCTGGCCCGAACTGGCTGTGTAGGTGGTAGAGCTGGTTGCCAGCTAAGGGGGCAGAGGTGGGGACATGGGGGGAGGGGTCATGGCCCAGAACACCGCCTCCCAAGGCGCCCAGGCACATATGCGCAGAGGGGGCCAGAGTGGGGGAGGGGTGACTGGGAGGGCCCACAGGGGGAGGGGGAGAGGGCGCGCTCATGACCGCGCTCGTGCCCGCGCCTACCTGTAGGCCAGGGTCATACACTCGAAGAGTTTAGTGAGGGACGCGTCGATGGACAGATGGCACGAGCTGGTCTTGCCAAAGCTATACGTCTGGCACGTCTGCTTATTGACCGTGTCGAAGTCGTAGCCCTTCTTAGGCGGGTGCTCGCGGTGCGGGGACGACATCATGAAGTGACCGCTGTGGATAATCTGCTGCCGGCCCCGCCGCCGCTCCCCGGGCGCCCCCTCCTCGTCCTCCGCCTCGTCGTCCTCGTCGTCGTCGGGCCCGCCGGCTGTGGCGGCAGGGCCGGGCCGGGGCCTGGCTGGGCCGCTTGAGGGGCCGGAGCCCGCGGGGGCCGCGGCGGCGGCGGTGGCGGCGACCGCGGGCTCATCGGTGTCCGAGTCGTCGTCGTCGTCGTCTGGAGCCGGCGCTTTGAGCAGCACCGGACGAGCCCCGCCGCCAGGCCGGCGGGGCGAGCACATGAAGACGTCGGCGGCCATGAGGGCGGACTTACCGGGGGCATCCCCCGGAGCCGAAGCCGGGGCAGGCGCTGGGGCCGAGCACTAGGCGAGGGCCAGGCCCGGAGCAGGGTTCGAACTGCCGCTGATCCCGCGGCTGCCGCCGCCTCCTCCCTCCTGCTCCCTTGAGGAGCCTAAAGCTGGGGAGCCGACCGCCCGAACCAAGCCCCGCCTCTCTACGTCACCAGCGCTGCTTGGCCAATCAGCACCCTCGGTCGGGTTCTTAAAGGCGCAAGGCCTCCTCGGGTGTACGGTTTCCCCGGAGCCACGGAGGACAAAAATCGTCTTTTTTTTTTTTTAAACCGACACAACACTCGGGCGCCCCACCCCCCACTCCCTTCCCTCCCCTCCTCCGGGGCCTCCTTCCCTCGCTGACCAAACAAGACGTACCCGCCCCGCCACCGCCTCCTCCCCGCCCCGCAGCTGCTGCTCTCCTGCGGGGACCCTGAGATCCTGGAGCCCCGATCCCTGGCGGTCCAGTCCGAGCACTTCTGAAGTGCCTACTGTGTGCAAGACTCCTCCGGCTGCGCGCGGCCCACCCCAGGAACTTCTCTTAACAGACTGTTAGAGGGAGAGGGCCAGGGCGAGGCCCGGCTGCAGCTCGGGATGTCATAAATCGTCCAGCACCGCCCCGTCCCAACAGTGTGCAGGGAGGAAGCCGAGGCCCTCGGAGGGGAAGTGACACGTTCGAGGGCTCACGCAGTCCTCTTTTCAGTCAGTCATCCAGCAGGCACTCATTCTAGGCGCCTACTGGGATCGCTTCTTGGGTTAGGCGCTGGGGATGCATATCTAAAGATGGAAGTAATCCTTGCAAGAGAGAGAAGAGACTGAGTCAGAGTCAGAGAGATGGGGGTGAGGGAGAGAGATAGAGACAGACAAATTGGAGAGGTTGGGAGGGAGAAAGGAAAGGAGAGGGGGAAAGACTGAGAAGTATGAGGAAGAGAGACAGATGGGGCAAGAGAGACAGAAAGAGAATAAGAGAGAGATGGAGAGAGACAGACAGAGAGAAAGAGAGAGAGACAGGAGAGATGATCGAGAGATTAGAAATAGATCGATAACGGGTAGTAGTGATAGGAACAGAAATAGGGAGACAGATAAGAGATGAATGCCAGAAAAAAAAGGAAGGAAGGAAGGAAGGAAGGAAGGAAGGAAGGAAGGAAGGAAGGAAGGAAGGAAGGAAGGAAGGAAGGAAGGAAGGAAGGAAGGAAGGAAGGAAGGAAGGAAGGAAAGAAGGAAGGAAGGGAGGGAGGGAGGAAGGGAGGAAGGGAGGAAGGGAGTAAAGAAAGAAGAACGGGAGGGAGGAAGGAAGGGAGGGAGGGAGGAAGGGAGGGAGGGAGGGAGGAAGGGAGAACGGAAAGAAGAAAGGGAGGGAGGAAAGAAAGAAGAAAGGGAGGGAGGAAGGAAGAAAGGAAGGGAGGGAGGGAAGGGGGAGGGAGGAAGAAAGAAAAGTAGGCAGATAAGTGGATGTATTAGATTGATTGATAGATATAGGGAGAGTGGGGAGAGAGAATATAGATTAGAGTGATAGAGAGAAATAGGGAGACAAAATAGAGATAGATGAAAGATGGATGACAGGTGGTAGAGAGTAGATAGAGAGATAGGAGAGAATAGAGATAGTTGATGGAGCGATGAAAGATAGATAACATGGTAGAGATAGAGAGCTACAGGAATAGGAAGACAACAGAGAGATGGATGACAGGTAGTAAAAATAAAGAGAAATAGGGAAATAGACTAGAGAGAAGTAGATGATCAGTGGTGGAGACAGAGAAAGAGAGAGGACAGATAGATGGCAGGTGGAAGAGATAAAGAAAGAAGGGGGACAAAGAATAGAGATAAATTATAGACAGATAACAAGTGGTATAAAGAATCAGAGAGAAATGGGGAAGCAGAGAGAATAGAAATAGATGTGGGATAGATCATGATAGGAGAATGACAGGTGGGAGAGATAGATAGAAGAAATAAATCAAATAAGCATTTAGCATAGTGTCTGGCATGTAGCAGGTGCTTGTTGACATTGACTTGTTGAAATAAATACAAGATAGTTGAGGGAGGAGGGAAAGCAGTTGAAGATTTAGGGGGATTGGGAATGACTTTATAGAGAAAGTGGGGCTTGAATTGAGAAAGTGAGAAAGAATACATTATGGTCATAAACTTTATTAAGCTCCTGGTGCCTCCCAGGGACTGTGCTAGATGCTTCAGGCTAAGAATTGGGAGGAAAAAAAAAAGGCTAGGATAGTCCCTGCTTCTTTAGGAATTTACATTCGACAGAGATGAGGAAATGAGACCCAGAGGTTAAGTGGTTTGCCAAAGTCACACACCAGTTAGTGGCAGGTTAAAGCCCTGCCCCTACCAAACAGCCTCAGAGTCCTCCGATGTTTTCCACACACTGCAGGGATAAATCTTGTTCTCCAGGCTTCATGAAGGCAGAGCAAACTGCCTTAACACTGAATGTTATCCCCCTCCTCCCCCCTCCAAAGAGCAATTCCCCTTTCCTAGGCCCATGTAAACAAATTACCTATGACTAAAGCCAGGCTGTAGGGAATACTAAAACTGGCGCTGTCAAACTGTAGCCTTCAAACTCGTGCCAGGGACTAGCCCCACTGAACTTCCCAACAAAGAAAACTTGGGCAATTTGTGTCCTCCCTGTCAACTGTTTCTTTTTTCCTCCACTGTAAAAGAGGTATCCTAATCCTTGCCCTGCGGATCTCATGGGAGATTTGTGAAGATCAAATGAAATCATTCATTCAACAAACACATATTAAGCCTCTGCTCTCTGCAGAGCCCCATGTTAGGCCCTGGGGGAAGATCCCAGTGAATTGGATGGAGGGCCAGACTCGAAATTGGGAGAGGCTTGGGTTCAATTTTTGCTCTGGCTGGTACTAGCTGGGTGACCCTTGGAAAGGCTCTTTAACACCCCCTGCCCCTGTGTCAGTGTCTTTACCTATAAAATGGAAAACTTTTTTTTTTTTAATGGTAGAACTTATCTCAGTAGATTCTTCTGAGAGTCAAAGGAAATATATATATGAAGGGAGTGATCAGGTCAATCTGATAAGCTCCCCAAGCAACTTCATGAGCTTTTAGAGCTCATAATGGATACCTAGCCTTGGAAAAAGATGTGGGCATGCCCAATGATGCCTGGTTGAGAGGTTAACTTAATTTCCTTAATTTGAAATGATCAGTTCCAAAGTTGTCAAGGTGGCAGGAATTCTCCTTTAAAATACCCCAGAGGTGCATAACTCAAGGAACTCCCCCAAACAAGGCCCTCCTTTGCATATGGAAAGCACTTTGCAAACCTGAAAGCCTTAATCAGTGATAATGATTATTAATGCTTTAATAATTATTATTTTAGGGGGCAGCTGGGTAGCACAGTGGATTGAGAACCAGTCCTAGAGACGGGAGGTCCTAGGTTCAAATCTGGCTTCAGCCACTTCCCAGCTGTGTGACCCTGGGCAAGTCACTTGACCCCCATTGCCTAGCCCTTACCACTCTTCTGCCTTGGAGCCAATACACAGTATTGACTCCAAGACGGAAGGTAAGGGTTTAAAAAAAAATAATAATTATTATTATTTTAAAATTTAGACAAGACAGGGACCTTACAGTCTAGTAGTCAAGATTATGATTTCATTGGTATAAGGGCTTCAACTAGACACCTTTATGCAACTATTGGGCTTAGTTCCATTCCAGATTAAAGGACTTCCCTAGGGTCACATAGGCAAGATATGTCAGGTCTTGAACACAGGTCTTCCTAGCCCAAGGGCATCTCTTTATCTACCATTACACATTGCTTCCCTACAACCAAGAAGTGGGGTTGGGGTGGGTAAAATATGAATTAATATCATGAACAAAAAACTACAAACTAAAATGGAAAACAACAGGTAGGCAAAAACCTTGAAATGGCAAGTGATGAGCAGTCCAATTTTATTGCTTTTGTTCATTTCAGTTGTATATCTGACTCTTTGTGACTCCATTTAAGGTTTTCTTAGTAAAGATACTGGAGTGAAATGCATTACCTTGTCCAGCTTATTTGACAGATGGAGAAACTGAGGTAGAGTTAAGTGACCTGTTCAGATTCGAACTCAGGTCTTCTTGACTTCAGGCCCAGTGCTCTATACATGTCAGTCACCTAGATGCTCCATGAGAGATGCAAACCAGCTATAAGAATGAAGTCTGGATTCAAGTTTGGGAGACTTGGGAAGGGAAGATTTCATGTAGCATTTGAGTATTAGAAGGTGAATGAGAATTCACAGGGTAAAGAGGAGAAGAGTAAATTTCCATGAAATAGCAAGAGCAAAAAGTAAGGGAGTGCATGATGGGAATAGGGGAGAAGGGGAGGGCAGAACAGAACACTGTCCAATCTGGCTGGAGTACAAGAGTGTATGAAGGGGTAGTAATATGAAATAAGACTGAAAGTGAAAATAATCACAAACTATAGAGAGCCTGGGCTGCCAGGAAGTTGAATGTGAACTTTACTCAATGGGCAATTTTTTGTTAAGTCCTGTCCAACTCTCCATGACCCCATTTGGGATTTTCTTGGCAAAGATACCAGAGTGGTTTTCCATTTCCTTCTTCAGCTCATTTTACAGATGAGGAAACTGGAGCAAATAGGGTTAAGTGACTTGCCCAGGGTTGCCCAGCTAGATTTGAATGCAGGTCTTCCTGACTCTAGGTCCAGTGCTCTAGCTACTACTCACCTTAGTTGTCTGGTGGGCACTGAAGTTTTCTAAGCAGAGGAGTGACATGAGTCATCATTTTACAAAGAATTGCCTGGCAGCAGTGAGGACCCTCTTGAGGTTGTGTAACATAACAGTTGGGGAGAGGAAGCAGAGAATTGACATGGAAAGATCTATGAAGAAACTATTCTTTGGGTTAGATAGTAATGATGGCTTGGGCTGGAATGGTAACAATAGGAATATTCATTCAACAGTCATTCACAAAACACCTACTATGTGAGCAGCATTGTGATAGGGGCTAGTAAAACAAAGACAAAAATGAAATTGTCTCAATTCTCAAAGAACTCAATGATAGGGGGAAAAAAAGAAGGAAAAAAGCAACACGTATAACTCAAAAGTGCATAGATTTTGGGGGGCAGCTGGGTGGCTCAGTGGATGGAGAACCAGGCCTAGAGAATAGTCCTAGGTTCAAGTCTGGCCTCAGACACTTCCCAGCTGGGTGACCCTGGGCAAGTCACTTAACCCCCACTGCCTAGCCTTTACCACTCTTTGCCTTGGAGACAATATTGACTCTAAGACAGAAGGTAAGGGTTTAAAAAAAAAAGTGCATAGATTTCGAACTAGAGAGACTTCTGAGGCTGTGGATACTACTTTTTTACATATGGGGAAATTGGGGCACAGAAAGTGACTGCACACTTTCCCCGACCTACTCACCTCAGTCACTCACAAAGATGATCACACCTTTCATCTTGCTACCACCAACAAATATACCACCTCCATGTTCCAGAACTCTGAAATTCCCTTATCTGATCTCAACCCATGGACTCTCTGCCTCTCCTTTCACTGCCAAGCTCTGCTCTTTATCCACACTGTAACCTCCAATCCAATTCCTAAACTCTTAGTTCTTTCACCACCATTCCTCCCTTCATAACCGCACCACCTGGTATCCTCCCTGAACCAATTCTGCTCTACATTGTCCTCTTCTCTGGAATCCCTCATCTCCTTATCCTATCACCAACAACCTCAGGCTTGGGCCATTCCCACCCTTTTTTGACTTTCTGTCACCCAACCACTCTGACCCAGCCAACCTCAAGAGGGTCCTCCCTGCTGCCTGGCAATATAAAACTTCCTCCTTGATCACCTCATCACCCCATTCTCCCCAGTGGCTCTTCCAAACCCTTTTGTCCCTTTTCAGACCTCCCATGACTCTCTTATCCCTTCCCACCTAAGATCCATGCCTCGTGTTCTACTGAAAAAAATTAGACCATTGGTGATGAGCTTAGTCTCCTAGTCTCCTGCCTTCTGCCACTATTTCTTCCTTCATCTCCTCTCACGTGGTGACCCTTCTTGTCAAGGCAAGCCATTCTACATGTACAAGCTCACTCATTCCATCTGCTTCAACAGATTGCCCCCTCCATCGCTGTCCTCATGGATCTTCAATCTCTATTGGCTGCTTCCCTAGAAATACCGCCATGTCTCCCTCCTCCTCCTCGAAAAGACCTCTCTTGACCCTCGCATCGCACCCCTCTCGTCTTTGGTGACTAAACCACTGGGGAAGGCTGCCTTTGCTAGGAGCCTCCACTTCTCCCGGCTTCTCTCTTTAAACCTTCCCCCTTCCCAATCTTTGATCTAACGACATTGGCCTGGCTGTTCCTTGAACAAGACATTCCGTCTCTGGGTATTTTCACTAACTGTCCTGGAATGTTCTGGCTTCTTATCTCTGCTTCTGGCTTCCTCCAAGTCCCAGCTAAAATCCCATCTTCTACATTAAGCCTTTCCCTCTTAATCCTAGTGCCTTCCCTCTGTCAATGACTTCCTATATATAGCTTTTTTGTACAAACTTGTTGGCTTTGTTGGCTTCCCCATTAGATAGGGACTGTCTTTTGCCACCTTTTTTTTTAAACCCTGACCTTCCGTCTTAGAGTCAATACTCCAAGGCAGAAGAGCGGTAAGGGCTAGGCCATGGGGGTCAAGTGACTTGCCTCGGGTCACACAGCTAGGAAGTGTCTGAGGCCAGATTTGAACCCAGAACTATTCTCTAGGCCTGACTCTCATTCCACTGAGCCCCCAGCTGCCCCCTCTTTTGACACTTTTTTTGTAACTGTAATTTAATTTATTAAAATTTATTTATTTTTTATTAAATTAATTTATTTAGTCTTTTGCTACTTTTTAAAAACTTTCTTTTATTTTTAAAATTACATTTAGAAACAATTGTTTTCTCCCTCCCCCCTTCCCCAAAGCTGTAATAGGTTACACCAGTACTTTCATGCAATCCATATTCCCCATGCCATGCCATATATCACATATTATATATATATATATATATATATATATATCACACATATCATACATCCAATAAAAAAAAAACTCAGGAAGGAAATAAAGTGGAAGGTTTTTGCTTCTGTTGTGCTTAGCAACGTGCCTAGCATATAGTAGGAGCTTAATACACTTATTGACTGAATGACCAACTTGCCAGGGGTAACCCAATGCCAGACATAAAGTAAATAAAAAATCATTTCAAGGGGGTCTGACTGATCAGGAATAGTCTTGCTTAGGAGGTGCATTTAGTCTGAGTAAGAATTCTAAAAGTTGGAGCTGAAAGGGAAGAATATTCTAGACAAGAGGCACAATCTGTCCTCTGTTTAGTCATTTTTCAATCCTGTCCAACTCTTTTTGTGACCCTTTTTGGGGTTTTCTTAGCAGAGATACTGACGTGATTTGTCATTTACTCCTTTAGCTCATTTGACAGAGGAGGAGACTGAGGCAAATAGGGTGAAATGACTTGCTCAAGGTCACATAGCTAGGAAGCATATGACTCTTCATGACCCCATTTGGGGTTTTCTTAGCAGAGATACTAGAGCAGTTTGCTATTTCCTTCTCCAGCTCATTTGATAGATGAGGAGACTGAGGCAAAAGGTATTAAGTGACTTGCCCAGAGTCACAAAGCTGGGAAGTGTCGGGTCAGATTTGAATTAAGGAAGATGAATCTCCAGGCCTAGTTAGCACTTTATCCTCTGTGCCACATAGCTCCCCTACAGCTTGTCCTAACCCTGGTCCATCCCTCAGAGGAAAGATATGCTAACACACCTGAAGCACGGGGAAAAAAGTCCTAAGGGAATATCAATCGATTCCATGCTCCAATCTTGTGCGCGAAAATCTGCCCATTGGCTGCATAAGGGGATCAAGTGTTAATGAAGTGGCAGGTATGAGGGGTGGGCAGTGAGGTGGCTTAATGGATTGAGAGCCAGGCCTAGAGACAGCTAGCCCTCGCTGCTTTTCTGCCTTGGAACCAATATGCAGTATTACTTCTTTTTTTTTTTAAACCCTTACATTCTGTCTTGGAGTCAATACTGTGTATTGGCTCCAAGGCAGAAGAGTGGTAAGGGCTAGGCAATGGGGGTCAAGTGACTTGCCCAGGGTCACACAGCTGGGAAGTGTCTGAGGCCAGATTTGAACCTAGGACCTCCCATCTCTAGGACTGGCTCTCAATCCACTGAGCTACCCAGCTGCCCCCGCAGTATTACTTCTAAGATGGAATTCTGGTAAGGGATTTTTAGAAAAAATTAAAATAAAAAAAGAGTTAATGAAGCCATGAACAAATATTAGCTTGTTTACTTTTCATACGAGCTTATACCATCTTATCCCTATTAGAAAAGATCCAAAGAGACCATGAAATGAGTCAGACCCTACTTCCTTTTCCCTTTCTCCCTCCCTGCTTCAGCCCATCAATCAGTTACAAGGTTTAGCAACCCAAGCATAGGTAGGAAAACCAAGGTAGCAGATAACTCCTTGACTCCCCATGAATCACCAGCCTGGAGCCCTGGAAAATTAAGGGGGCATCCCTAACCCAGTGTAGAAGGGAAAAGCTGAGACGGCTCATATCTACCCAGATTTGGAACACTGAGGGAGAGGAGAAGGTCTGGAAAAACCACTGTGGAATGTAGAATAGAGAATCAATTCGGGAGGAACGAAAGGATCGCATTACTGAAAGAAGATCCTGGATCCCTCACATGGCTTGTGTGCTCCGTAGTTTGAGTTCTTCTAGCGCCATTCAGCGATGCATGAGTCAGAGTAGAGAAGGTGGATGGAGTTCTCCTCCTCTCTCCAGCCTTCCTGAAAACTTCTTTGGCTGTATAGACTATCCCTTAATAAATCTCATTGGGATATGGAAGTTAAACCTAAGATTTTTCCTTTTCCCCTCCCTGGTTTGGACATTGATCTACCCCACCATCACTCATCTGGAGTGACCACACCACTGTTCTCACAGGCCCAGTCCCCTGGTACTTCTGGCTGAGGGCTCAGGCACTCTTACTGGGATCCAGACGGACAGATCAGGCATTAAGACTGGAAAGGTGCAAGGTGGGAGCAGAGAACTCTACCTATTGTCCTTTTTGCCAGTAGCCGACTCATGGTCTAGATTTGTTCCCCAAAGGTTGGCAACCCCCCACCCTTCCTTATTCTCCCCAGCCCACTACTGCCCTCTCTCTCTCTTATCCCTGATCTCCTCAACCCTGCCTTTACCAATATCCTCCTCCCCATCAACCTGCACCCTCCACTGTGCCCTCTGGAATGCTCACTCTGCAATGAATACCTTCCCAAACCACCTTTCAGCTAGCTCCAACCATGTTGGCAACATCGTGACCAGTCATCCTTGCTTCTCCTCCAGAATCTTGAACTCCATCTCCATCCTCCACTCTGACTCATGCACTGCAGAATGGCGCTAGAAGAAATCCCAACACTGGGCTGAGTACCCAACCAGTGTAAGTGATCCAAGGCCTTCCTTCATCAATGGAATCCTCTTGTTCCTCCCTAATCGATTCACTATTCCACTCTCCACAGCAGTTATTCCAAACCTTCTCTTCCTCAAGCTTCCCATCTGACTGAAAACCAAGGCCATTCACCAAGAGCTCCCTCTTCTCCATTGAACTTCTATCACGACCCTTTGGCATCACCTCTCATCATTTCTTCCTTTATTCTGTTCTCTGACCCACACGTGGTCCTTCTCCTCCCCGAGGCTGGTCGTCTATAGACGTTGTTCCCATCCCCTCATCTTCTCTGTTAGATTGGCCCCAAGTGGTGCATAGATTGCCCTCTATTTTCTCTCTCCGTTTCTTTGTACTTCCAGAATCCCTGGTTTCTTTCAAAATTAGGTTCAAGCTCCACCTTCTATTTGAAACATTTCCTGATCCTCCCAGCTGCGTGATCAGCAAGTGCAATTATAAAGGTATCCCTTCCACATCGCGCCTTTCCCCATCACCGTTCAGATATATAAGTCAGCATAAGAAATTAAATGGAATTTGGGGGAGTTTTGCAGAAACTGAGGACAACATGCAGAGACCAGCTGACTACCCAGAAAACATTTAGAAAATCAGAAATGCACAAAATATATGTATAGTAAGTATCGTGTAATATCAACATATTGACTGATGCTTAACCCAAATTTTATAATAAGATAAAATAATATAATAATATATATAATATATATAATATAATAAGATAAGGGAAGCTGGGTGGCTCAGTGGATTGAGAGCCAGGCCTAGAGATGGGAGGTTCTGGGTTCAAATCTGGCCTCAGACACTTCCTAGCTGTGTGACCCTAGGCAAGTCACTTAACCCCCATTGCCTAGCCCTTACCACTCTTCTGCCTTGGAGCCAATACCCAGTATTGACTCCAAGATGGAAGGTGAGAGTTTAAAAAAAAAAAGATACCATAAATACCCCATAAAAGAAAAAGAAAAAATTCAGACATCTTCTCTGGTACAAAGAGTGATCCAAAAAAATTTTACACAGATTTTCCAGATCATGTGGTATCATGCCCCTAGCCTGTATTGGTAAAGCAATTAGCACAGTGCCTGGCACATAGTAGCATAAATGCTTGCTATCTTCTCTTCCCTCCCCAAACTGCCTCATATTCATTCTGTACATAGTATGTGTCTATATGTACATATATGAGGCAGCTAAGTGGGACAGTGAATAGACTGCTGACCTTAGAGTTCAAAACTGACCTCAGACATCTACTAAGCATGACCCTGTTTTGCCTCAGTTTCCTGATCTGTCAGATGAGCTAGAGAAGGAAATGACAAACCATTCCAATAACTTTGCCAAGAAAACCT
The DNA here is from genome assembly GCF_027887165.1 of Monodelphis domestica. NCBI lineage: Eukaryota > Metazoa > Chordata > Mammalia > Didelphimorphia > Didelphidae > Monodelphis > Monodelphis domestica. The sequence goes on along the minus strand of NC_077229.1, from coordinate 46,303,986 downwards.
CAAATGAGTGGTGACTAAAGAATAAGAGGTGACCAAAAAATGACTGAAAACACGTATGTCTATGATATCTATGTATATACACACAGACATACATGTGTATGCATATACTGTGTGTGTGCAGCTAGATGTGCAATGGATATAGCACTGTCTTAAGTCAAGAAGATGTGAGTTCAAATCTGTCCTTGGATACCTACTAGCTATGTGACCCTGGGCAAGTCACTTCACTTGGTTTGCCTCAGTTTCCTCATCTGTAAAATGGACTGGAGAAGGAAATGGCAAACTGTTCCAGTACCTCTGCCAAGAAAACCCCAAATGGGGGCACAAAGAGTCAAATACAACTGAAATGACTTAATAGCAACAAATATGCATATATATGTGTGTACATTATAATATATACATATGTGTTGTCTCCCCCTTTAGGCTAAAAGCTTCTTCAGGTCTGGGGCTTTTGTATCTCCAAGGTTTAGCATGGTGCTAGGGCTATAGTAGGAGCCTGATGACTGATTGATTGGAGGAGAATTTGATCTATTGAATGGAGGAATTGAAGGAGGTTTATAATAGATAATATTGGAGGGGGTATATTTGATGGGTAAGTGATAACTGATGGATCAGGGAGTTATCTTCTTTTGCCTACCCTCCTCTCTCTATATCTCCCTTCCTCCCTCTTCCAACCTCTTCTTCAGCCTCTCTCTTCTTCCCCTCCCCCTTTCTTCTTCAGCCTCTCTCTGAGTCACTCAGGGTGAGTTATGATGTTTCAGAGGAAATACTCTTTTCTCTTCTTTATCTCAAGTAAGGGTTTATTGGGGAAAAACAGGAAAGATGGAGGATGGAGATAAGAGGGTTGGAGGTTTCCCTATTATCTTCAGTGAGTCTTAGGTTAGAGGATATTGAGAGAAATGGCAATTCAGTCACTATCATGAAACAGAGCAAGTCAGAGAGAGAGATATGGACTATTGTCCTTCTTCTTCTGCCTTCAAATCACCAGGCCACCTCCAGCTTGATTATCCCAAGTCCCAGAGATAAACCCAGCTTCTTCCTTCAGAGTCACCACCATCAGCCAAGAAGCCCAGAAATCAGTCAGCAGTTGGCTCTTGCCTTCCACTGTTTCCCTGTAACATTCCAAATGGAATCTTCCTTTGATTGACAGCTGATCAACCTCTAGTCATTGCTTCTTGTCCTTTTGCATGCCTTATAATTTCTCTCCTTTCCACAGATGGGAGAAATTAATGTGGTCTCCGCATTTTTAATTCCCTAGAGTTCATTCAAATCGCCCTCTTCTATCTTGTTACCACAAGGGGCCCCAATTCAAATGGATCCCTTTAGTGGTAGTTCTTAACTTATACAAAGGCAATGTTAAGGAATGGAATAGCAGTAGAGTCTGTGAGAAGACAGTCTGGAAAGAGGTTGGAGCTAGATTATGATAGACTTGAAGCACCAGCATAGGAAGGAAAGAAAGAAACAAGCATTTATTTATTAAGCACTAGACACTATGTTAAGTGTTTTACAAATATCTCATTTGATCCTCAAACAACCCTTCAAGGTAGGTGCTGTTATTTGTCCTCATTTTACTGTTGAGGAAACTGAGGCAGAAAGTGGTTAAGTGACTTGCTTAGGGTCACACTGTGAGCAAATATCTGAGGTTAGATTTGAACTGACTGTTTTGCTGATTACAGGGCCAGTGCTTTATCCATTGTACCATGTTGCCTTTTCTAGCTCCATGGGCATTTGTATCTCCTCCTAGAAGCAATAGAAATCCAGTGCAAATTTTTGAACAAAAGAGTAACATGGTAAGTGCTGTGGTTTAAGAATATTAATTTGGAACTGTTGGAGTCGTCTTTCACATCAGTGTATCTTTGATTTTTCTTTGTGGTTTGGGTTACCGATGACTTTACTCTTACAACAATGACCAATATGGAAATGGGTTTTGCATGATAATAAAAAATGGAAGAAGAATATTAATTTGGGAATTATATAGAGAATGGATTGGAGAAAGGAGAGACGAGAAGGAAAAAGACTACTAAGAGTCTATTATTGATGAGAGGGGATGGATGACACTTTGGATCAGAGTAAGTGGAGACAGGGAGACATGGGAAAGAAGGTTGGAGAGGTAAAACTGGCCAATATGCTGGTAAATGTTTACTAGTTCTCCAAGGGGGCAAGGGGATATCCATGGCATGCTTTTTTTTTTAATATAAAATTTTTATTTAGAATATTCTTCCATGGTTACATGATTCATAATCCCCCCTTCCCCACTCTCTCCTTCTCTCTCCCAAAGCTGACATGCAGTTCCTTTTGGTTATACATGTATCATTGTTCAAAACCTATTTCTATGTTATTCATGTTTGCAGTAGAGCAATTCTTTAACATCAAAACCCTAATCACATCCCTATCGCACTACATGATCAAGCATATATTTTTCTAATTCATTTCTGCTCCCACAGTTCTTTCTCTGGACGTGGATAGCATCTTTCTCACAAGTTCCTCTGGATTGTCCTGTGTCATTGCATTGCTGCTAGTACATTCAATTGTGCCACAGTGTATCAGTCTCTGTGTACAATGTTCTCCTGGTTCTGATCCTCTCACTCTGCATCACTTCCTGGAGGTCTTTCCAATTCACATGGAATCCCTCCATTTCGTTATTCCTTTCAGCACAATAATATTCCCATGGTATGCTTTCGAGTATAATCTGTATTATTAAAATGTTCTCCATTGGAAGCTAGGTGGTTCCGTGCTCAGTGAATAGAGGCCAGACCTGGAGATGGAAGGTCCTGAGTTCAAGTTTGACTTCAGATATTTTCTAGCTGTGTGACTCTGGGCAAGTCACTTAATTCCCATTGCCCAACCCTTACCCCTCTTCTGCCTTGGAACCAATACATAGGCAAGGGTAAAAAAAAAAAAGTACATTACTGTCCCTCCTTTTACATATTCCCTCCAGCATTTCTCATTTTCCTTTTCCCTCATGTTAGTCAGTCTGATAAATATGAGGTGGTACTCCAGAGGTGTTTAAATTTGCATTTATCTAATCAATAGTGATTTGGAACATTTTTTTAATAGATGATAAAGTGGATAGAGTACTGGTTCTGGAGTCAGAAAGGCTCATCTTCCAGAATTTAAATCTGACTTCAGATACCTTACTAGTTATGTGACTCTGGGCAAGTTTTTAACCCCACTTGCCTCAGTTACTCATCTGTAAAATGAGAATTAGAAAGAAATGGTAAACCATTCCAGTATCTCTACCAAGAAAATCTCATCTAGGGTCACAAAGAGTCAGACACAACTGAAAAAGACTCAACAACAACAAAAATAGATAACTTTGATTTCTTCTGAAAACTTCTTGTTCATATTGTTGACCATTTATCAATTGGGGAATAGCTTTTACTTTTATAAATTCAATTCAGTTCCTTATATATTTGAGAAATGAGACTTTTATCAGAGAAACTTACCATAAAAATTCTTTACCAGTTTCCGGTTTTCCTTCTAATTCTGGTCACATTGGTTTTGTTTGTGCAAAACTTTTTAAATTTCATAGAATCAAAATTATTAATCACAGTTCCCTTATCCATAGATTTGACAGGTAAAAATTCCATGATCCCTTAATTTGCTGATGATATCATCTTTTATGTCTCACTTATGTAACCCATTTTGACCTTAACCTGGTATACAGTGTGAGATGTTGGTATATATGTAATTTCTGCAAAACTGCTTTTGTTTTCCCAGCAATTTTTGTCAAATAGAGAGTTATTGCCCCCCAAATTTAGATCTTTGGGTTTATCAAATACCAGATTACTATGGTCATTTACTACTGTGTATTGTGTACCTAATATGTTCTACTAATCCATCACCCTGTTTCTTAGCCAGTACTAGATTGCTTTGATGATTACCACAATAGTTTAAGATTTAGTACAATTAAGCTACTTTCCTTCACATTTTTTACAAGAATTCTTTTGATGTCTCTGTTTATATTTTTATAGGTCTATAAAATAATTGATTGGTATGGCATTAAATTAATTTAGGTAGAATTACTGCTTTTATTGTATTGGGTCAGCCTACCCATGAACAATTAATATTTCTCCAGCTGTTTAGATCTGTCTTTATTTGTGTGAAAAGTTTTTTGTAATTGTGTTCATATTGGTCCTGGGTTTGTCTTGGCAGGTAGATGCCCAAGAATTTTATATTGTCTGTAATTATTTTAAATGGAATTTATCTTTCTATTTCTTTCTGCTGGGCTTTGTGGGTAAAATATGGAAATGCTAATGATTTGTAGGGATTTCTTTTATAAGTTGCAATTTTGTTAAAGTTGTTTATCATTTCAACTAGCTTTTTTAGGTGATTCTCTATGGTTCTCTAGTATATCATCACATCTTCTGCAAAGAGTGATAGTTTAGTTTCCTCACTGCTTATCCTTTTTCTTTCAGTTTCATTTTGTTGACTCATTGCTGAAGCTAGCATTTCTAGTACATTACTGAACAATAGTGGTAGTAAGGCACATTTTTGTTTCACCCCCAATCTTATTGGGAAGACTTCACATTTATCTCTATTACAGGTTAGTGCTTGTTCTTCGTTTTGGATAGTTGTTAATATTTTAAGAAAAGCTCCATTGGGGGCAGCTGGGTAGCTCAGTGAATTGAAAGCCAGGCTTAGAGATGGGAGGTCCTAGGTTCAAATTTGGCCTCAGACACTTCCCAGCTGTGTGACCCTGGGCAAGTCGTTTGACCCCCATTGCCTAACCCTTACCACTCTTCTGCCTTGGAGCCAATACACAGTATTGACTCTAAGACGGGAGGTAAGGGTTTAAAAAGAAAAGAAAAGCTCTATTTATTCCTATGCTTTCTAGCATTTTTAAAAGAATGAGTGTTGTATTTTATCAAAAGTTTTTTTTAAAATCTGTTGAGATAATCGTATGACTTTTGTTGTTTTTGTTATTGATATAGTCAATTATGTGGATAGTTTTCTGATATTGGACCAGTTCTGCATTTCTGGTATAAATCCACCTGGTCATAATCTTTGATATGACATGTATAACACAGTGGAATTGCTTATCAGCTCCAGGAAGGGGAAGGGAAGAGGGGAGGGAGAGAACATGAATCATGTAACCATGGAAAAATATTTTTAAATAAAATTATATTAATAATAATATTTGATACAATATTACCTTTATTATTAATTACAGTTATCTCTTCACTAATGTTTTATTTGAAATTTTTTGCATCAATATTTGTTAGGGAAATTGGTTCATAGTTTTCTTTTTCTGTTTTTGCTCTCCCTGGTTTGGGCATGGAAATCATATTTGTGTTATAGAAGGAATTTGGAAGGATTTCTTCTTTACCTATTTTTCAAATAGTTCATATTCTCTATTACTTTCTTGAGTATAGACAATCAACAAAATAATAAATCAAGTTTTGATAACTGATGTGTAATGGCTTATACTGAGCATTTAACAACCAGCTCTCAAGAACAGTTCAATCTGGCTCTAGCACACTTCTGGCCTAGAACCAATGAAACAAGGGGATATGGAAGATAAGGGAGAATAGAAAATTAAGGATGGCTCTAAGGTTATAGTATAGTAGTAGTCTCTCGGTAACCGAGGATGACAATTGTCTTTGTGCACTTTCATATGTGATGTAGGTGAGTGTGCACAAAGACACTTGTGCGTGAAGGAGATTTAAGTGGAAAAGTCAATGCACAGAGACAGTCCCACTCTCTCGGCATTGGAAGCCTGGGTCCAGTGGCACGAAAAGTTGTTACATCTGGAGACTTCCTCAGCTGCATTGGATGGCCATGTTGTCTTTTGTGCTCCATCACACCCTAAGCACTCCACAGTGCTTTGCTGCGTCGCCCTCTCAGCCGTTGAACCTTCTTATTGGTTTCTTCCATCTGTTCCGCCGAAGCAGTCTTCACATGCTGGGTGAGCAAAGCCCTGGTTCACTCTAAGGTTACAAACCTGAATAAATGGAAGGATGGGACAGCTGTGAGATACTGTAGAGATAGAATTCACCAATTTAGTAATTGACTGGAAATGAAAGTTGAGGGAGAAGGGAGAGTCAAAGACATCCCCAAAGTAATAAATACAAGAGACAGGATTAATAATGGTGCCATAGAAAGACAGTAAAGCATAAAGGAAGATCTAGGTTAGAGAGAAAGATAAATGTGTTGGCCTGTTTTATGCCTTTCCTGTTATTTATGATCAGAGGGTCTTCCAACAAGGCCATCTCTATTGTTATAGCTTGTAAGGAATTGTGAATAATTTTTATGTAATTTTGCCTCATTAGAAAAAGTATTTAGTGCAGAAGTTTATGCTACCAAATTAAATTTTTTAAAAATCATTAACAAACAAGTAGAGTGAGATCTTGTATTCTCTGCATCTTTCCATCAGTCATGGAATGGTAACAGTTTTGCTTGCAGTAGGATATTGTCTTCAAAAGTCTTTGCTGAGGGCAACTAGGTGGCTCAGTGGATTGAGAGCCAGGCCTAGAGATGGGAGGTCCTGGGTTCAAATCTGGCCTCAGATACTTCCTAGCTGGGTCACCCTGGGTAAGTCACTTAACCCCAGTTGCCTAATCCAAACTATTCTTCTGCCTTAGAACCAAAGCACAGTATTGACTCTAAAGCAGAAGGTAAGGGTTTTAAAAAAAATAATAAATGGATTAGACTTGATGGTCAAAAAATGTCCCTTCCAACTTCTGATCCATGATCTTGAATATGTCCTAGCAGCTGGCCCCTTTGTAGGCAAAGACCCCAAACAAAACCATCTTCATCCTCAAGGAGTTTACATGCTACTGGAGGAGACAACATGCAAACAAAGCAGTAAATACAAACTACAGACAACATAATTTTGGGTTGGGGGAGCATTAGATGTTGGGCAGTAAGAAATCAGGGAAGGTAAGAAGTGGTGCCTGAGCTTAGCATTGAGGGAATCTGGGGGTTCCAAGAGGGTGAGATGATGAAGACAGGGTACATTCCAGGCCTGTGTAAAGCCCCAGAGATGGGAAATGGAATACAGTATCTGAGGAATAACAAGAAGATCCTTGGACCTAGGAAATGCATGAAAGCAAATGATATATAATCTGGGAAAGGTACTGGTTGGAGTCAGCTTATGAAAGTTCCTGCCTCTCTGTGAGATACCTTGTAAGGTGATCCTTTAAGGCTCTCGCAAATATATAATAATAATAGCTAACATTTAGTTAGTATTTACTAGGTGCCAGGCATTGTGCTAAGTTCTTTACAATTATTATCTTATCTGATCCTCACAACAACCCTGGGAGGTAGGCGCCATTGTTATTCCCATTTTACTGATAAGGAAACTGAGGCAAACAGAGATTAAGTGATTTGCCAAGGGTCACACAGCTAGTAAGTGTCTGAGGCCAGATTTGAACTTGTCTTCTATTCAACCACCAAACTTATTTTCATAAAAGTTTAAGTCTGATCCTGTCAAACTCTCTACTGCCATCCCCTACTCAATAAACTAGGGGCTCACTATTGCCTCCTAGATCAAACACAAAATACTCTATTAGGTATTCAAAGCCTTCATAATCTCACCTTCTCCTACTTTTCCAGTCTTCTTACACTTTACTCCCCAATATATACCCTTAGATCTAGTGGCACTAGCCTCCTGCCTCCCAATAAAGGCATTCCAGGTATTTGTGACCCTGGGCAAGTCACTTCACCCCCAATATCTAGCTCTTACTGCTATTCTGCTTTGGACAGTATTGATTCTAATTGCATATTGCATTACATCTAATTGCATTGATTCTAAATTGCAATATTTGCATGTTGTCTCCTTCATTAGACTGCAAGCTCCTTGAGGGCAGGAATTCTCTTTTGACCCTTTTTGCACAGTGCTTAACACATAGAAGGGATCTCAGTTTCCTCACCTGTAAAATGGCCATTATAATAGCATTGTGAGGATCAAATGAGATAATATTTGTTCAAAGGCACTTAGGGTAGTGTTGTATCCTTTTTCAGTCATGCCTGACTCTTTGTGACCCCATTTGGGGTTTTCTTGGTAGAGATACAATACTGGAGTGATCTGCCATTTCTTTCTCCAGGGTGTCCCTACTTAAATGATGAGGAAACTGAGGCAAACAAGGTTAAGTGACTTCCCAGGGTCACACAACTACTACGTATTTGAGGCCAGATTTAATCTCAAGTCTCCTTGGCTTCAAGCCCTGTACTCTATCTGCTGAGCTAAATATTGATTTCTTTCCACTTCTCTTTCCTCTGTGGCCTTGGGCAAGTGATTTTGTGCCCCAGGGCCTCAGTTTCCTTATCTGTAAAAGAAGGTGTTTTTCTTTGGTGGCCTCAGAGATTCCTTCCTACCCTAAATCTAGTATAGCCTGTTCTCCAGGACAAAGTCTTGTGGCGTAAGTCAAACAGTAGCCCAAACTCCCTGGGAAAAGATATCACAGAAATTGGGTCTTTGCCCTGTGCGTGCATGGCTTTGTGGGCTTCTTGGCACACCACTCTCCTCTAGGGTTGGGGTCTGGGTTCTGGGAGGGCAGTCATCAGAGACAAAACTAGCAATTTCAGAACAGAGGGAGGGAGAAGAGCTGAGAAGGCTCACTGGGGCCAGCCTCAAGGGAAAAAGAACCCCCAGAAATTGTCTTTCACATTTAAAGGGACCCACCTGGGGCAACCCCCCCCCCCTTCCATCTGTGCCCTCCTTTCCTGCTTTAAGGATCAGTAGGGCCCTGGAGGGGCCTGAGCGTGAGGGAAAGGGCTTCCACCAGTCTGGGCAGAGGGACAAACAGAACTTTAAGCCTGACTTCATCCGTTTGCCAAGGGCACCCCTGAAAGGGTGCATCTCGGCGTGCCTATACCTTGGCTCCCCAGGCCTGGTAAAAGTAACACCAAAGACAGGCTTGACCTCGTCATGGGGGAAGATTCTTTAGGGTCCCTTCCTCCACATTTTCTCTTGAAAGCCTGGGTCTATTGAAAATCTTCCCTGGAGTGTGAGCCACCTGGCACCATCCCTTTACAAATAAACAATCCCCGGCCACTT